>NC_036466.1:14290086-14629253 GCF_002775205.1 Xiphophorus maculatus | reverse complement strand
CCTCAGTCTGCGCCGATGAAGATTCATCCATACCTGCATGATGCAGCTCGTGGTTATCTCAGGGGAATAACACGACTTCCTGAATGTCACACAGCCGACCCTAGAAACAGACCTGAACTCTTCAACACACAACGAAGCCATAAAAATGCTTCACTTTCACCTTCAGACCCAAATAACATCCGATTATCACCAGACATAAAAGAGTAACTACAGTGTAAAATAATTTCTGTTATCTTTTCCAATCAGCCATCTTGTTTGTATCATTAGCGTCATCGCCAACCTAATTCCTGTTGGGAGACATTAATTATGTCCAGGTTTTAATTTTTTCAACAGTTTTCTACATAATGAGTTGCATTAAATTATTGGAGGTGGGACGTTGACGCCTTCATTTTGATGAATTATTTACATGAATTTTAACACAATTAAATGTTTTTTTTCAAATGTTCCTGAAGCTGATTGGATATAAAAACACTTTGATCAATCTGACGGCCGAGGAACAGAAAAATAAATATCTCAGTTTGAGCTCATACGTCTGTTTGTCCAATACTTTAGCATCCAAAATGTTTTTAATTAAAATGTTGATTATTTAATTGATATAAAGTTTGATTAATTAGATTAAACATTTTAATCCACGAGAAATTATGGCTGCAAAAGCCTAGAAAAAGCAGCATAGATGCAGAAAATTCACTGGACGTGTGGAAACAGAGGCAGACTGCTGTGGTGACACACACACACACACACACACACACAGCGCTGCAGGCTGCTGCTGTCCACAGAAACATTAAACTCTTGGTTCTGCTGGATGATTAGAAAACTGATTAATCTGAGATAATGATGAGACAAATACAAGGAGGCAAACACACACACACACACACACACACACACACGCACACACACACACTCACTCAGTGGAATAATTAAGAGGATAATCAGGCAGCGTTTAGTCTGCAGTCTTTCCTCCGGAGGCTCGGGTCTGCAGCGCCGCTCAGAGAGGACAGGCTGCCCCCTGCTGGACCAGCGGAGCAACAGCAGGTTGGAAACCCTGGACCAGCCGTTAATGTTGCCTTCATGGACTCATTTAAAGTAGTAAATTTGACATTTAAAGTTGCTGCGGATGAATGTGGTGTTGTTCTATTATTGAGGTGAAGTGAAACCGGATCCGAACCGGAACCAGGCGGCCGGGTCAGTGAGGACTCTGATGGCCTCGGTCACTTTCAGCCGTAATGTCCGGCCCTTCATCTCCCCCCTCCTCATTATAAAAGTTAATTGCGGCTGGTCGGAGCTCAATAGCCGAGCGGCGCCATTTCGCTCCTAATTGCGGAGCGATTAAGAGCCGATGGAGGAAAGTCACCTTCCCGCAGGAGCGGCTTACCGTCCTGGAAGACGCGCTCCACGTTCAGCCCGTAGGTGGCGCACGTCTCATAGTAGGTGCAGCGCTTCAGCTCGTTGGAAAGCTTCCTGGCGCGGCTGTCATCGATCACCCGCGGGTTGGACGAGCTGATGGCGTCTGGAGGGAAACGACCGGAAGAGACGGTCAGGAGGAGGGGCTCTGGCGCCCTCTGCTGGTGGAAGGGCTTCCACAGCGACACAATAATAATACATAAAAATAAATGATTAAATTAATAAATACATATGAAATGACTAAAATTTTAATAAATGAGCACAAATAAATGAATGACTAAATAAATCAGTTAAAATAAAATTTAAAATAAATGACTAATCACATTTAAATAAAATAAATGAATAAATTATTGTTTTATGAAAGTTATTCATTTAAAGAAAATAAATACATTAAATGAATCAAATAAATAAATGACTAAGTAGAATGAACACTTAAGTAAAAATGACAAAAATTTAAATAAAATAATCACAAATAAATGAATGATTAAATAATAAAATTAACAAATTAAATGGATAAAAATAAATAATTTAAAGAAATAAATACAACGTAATAAATAAATTAATAAATGAAATGAATGAATGACAAAATAAATAAAACCAAAAAGAAAATCTCAAATAAAAAGATCAGCTGATCGATTTCTAGACATCTTTCTTTCTAGAAAGAAACAAATTAATAAACCATTACGGTAAGTAAATAAATGAACTTAATTAAAAATAAAGTAGTAAATAAATCATTACATAAATAAAATTAATAAAAATCAATAAATGATTGAATAATTAAATAAAATTAATTAAAATAACTCGGTAATCAGGTAGATGAGCTGACAGAGATGAAAGCCAGTTTTGTTTCTGATGGACTCTCAGCCCGTTCTGGTTCTGGTTGGATCAGAACCGACCGGCAGCATTATGCTGAGGGCCCAGTTTGATCTGAAGCAGGTGAAACAGGAAGAGACGTCCAGAAGTGAACTTTGACCTCTAAACAGAACCACTGAGAGTAAAGCATGGCAGTGGCTGCATCATGATGTGGTGTGAGAGAAATGAGAGACACTCAGACGTAACGCCGCCTACCGCCACCAGATGGCAGCAGAGGCTCAGACAGGACGCGTGTGTGGATCAGGATGTTGGGGTGTGTGTGTGTGTGTGTGTGTGTGTGTGTGTGTGTGTGTGTGTGTGTGTGTGAGCACCTTGGGTTCCCACCAGCACCAGCGGCAGGTCGGCCGTGTTCCTGTAGGATGCCAGGCGGCTGTAGTAGTGATAAACCGTCTGGAAGCTGATCTCATCCTCCAGGCTGAACACGAACACCACGGCGTCCACCCACAGAGCGAACTGCACGCACACACACACACACACACACACACACACACACACACACACACACACACACAGGTCAGACTGGACCACAGGCTGATTTAAACTGAAACACTCAATGAAACAAATAATCAATCAGCTATCCATATAGACTAATCATAATGAGTCGATTATTGAAACCAACCAGGTTAATAATCAATAATCATTAACTGGAGCTGAAACAACAACAGTCAGAACAGAAATGAAGCAAAAATAAACATTTAAAATATGAAAAACTTTCTGTTATTGTTTTTAATAGAACATAATCAATAAAAATCTATTAGTACCTTTTGCCATCAGTTATTAATCAGTTAATCTATAAAATTATCAACAGAAAAGTTTTAAATGAAAATTTGTTACTGAATTTATGGATTAAACTGTTTATGTTCTTATTTAAAAAAGGAATTTAGTTATTTGTTTACAACTTTTAATGTATTTCTATTATATTAAAAAGGTTTAAATAAAATCTGCTGAATGTCAGTTTTTATCCAATTTATCGTCAGAATAATGAATTAATCAATAGTTAAATAATCCCTAATATAGACACACATTTAAACACAAAACAGGCAGTATATATATAAATATAAAATATATATTGTTTGTAATGATACAGCACAAATTCTTCATTATACCTTGACAGAATATTATATTTTATTATTTTCATACTTTTTATCTTAAAGCTGTATCTTAATAAATATTTTTTGCAAATAAATTGCAGAGTATAAGCACCGAGATGTGAAAGGTAATTAATTTTAAGTTGAAACTTAATTAAAAACTGATTTCTAATCATATGAATGGTTTAAAATCCAGTTATTGCCCCGGTAACAGCTGCAGTACCCACCTGCGCCTCCGGGGGGCCTCCTTCATCCCTGATGAGAAGCAGGTGACTCTGGCCGTCCACCACGATCTCCTTCTTAAAGCGCCCTCCTGCGGCAGAGAGGAGAGCACAGCTGATTGGTTCAGCTGCTGCGCTCACACATGCTTAAACTAGCGCCCCCTGGCGAACAGGATCATTATTGTATCAGCTGGGTCTCTGTTAGCTTGGTGCTAACCAAACTCTGGAGCCACGAATGGAAAAAGATGGCTTAGAAATTTAGACAAATATTTTCAGAAGGAAATTTTACCTTTAAAATGGTAACTGGACTTTTAAAGTTTGGACTTTTTTGTATGAGAGATTGATATTTCTTTGTGGACAATTATGCAAAGATTATGCAGAAAAGAAATGTCTGAAAAACCTGCTAAACCCCGAATTTATTAGATTCAGGGTTCCAACATTCTTTAACGAATGTTGGTTCGCTAAAGAACCTATTTATATGGTTCATTAGCAACTTTTACTGGTAGTTATTAAGTCATAAAGTTCACAGGTTTAGGATTTGTTTCGTTATTAAAACCTCCGGCCTGTAGGGGCGCTGTTCAGCCGGATTAACGGCTGCCGTTTCCTGACCCAGTGAACCTGATGTTCCGTCTGACCCGATCCGAAATCCTACTGGACTCAAACCGCCTTCCAGTCAGACCTGAACTGGAAACTTTTCTCTTCTGGATCAGAATGAGGCTTGATTTTTTCTAGCTACTGAGGATGAAGACGACGAAGAGCTGGAAAACGAAAAAGAGCGAAGGAGAGGCGGAGCTAACCGCTAGCTAGGCTAGCAGTCGGCTAGCTAGGCTAGCAGTCGGCTAACAGCAGCTGGTTGGAGTCAGCTTTAGGTTCTGCAGAACCGATCGGGTTCCTTAAGTCGTTGTTCTGGAAACATTCCGGATCATTTCTGCCTCTGAGTTAAACAGAAACATCTGCCGTCAAAACGGAGTTAGGAGGAAATCTGACTTTTTATCTGGTTTTACTTCATTACTTAATAAAAATAATCTGACCTATTGTTAATAAATAAATGAATATATAAAATCTAAATAAATAACATATTTTAAATAAAGCAAAAATATAAAAACAAAAAAGTGAATAAAATATAAGGTATTATAAATAAACCCTTTTCTGGCTGATCAGCTGAAGGTTTAGAGAAACTTTATTGTTGTGTTTTGTCAATAAGAGACAAGAACCGAGTTGCTGCTGCTGCCAAGAGCTGCTGCTAGAACCTACAGCGGTCTGACATGGAGGGATGGAGGGATGGGCAGACGGACAGGGAGATGGATGGAGGGATGGATGGATGGGCAGACGGACAGGGAGATGGATGGAGGGATGGATGGATGGACAGACGGACGGAGGGATGGATGGATGGACAGACGGACGGACTACCAGAGCGAGTATTTACCTGCATCCACGTCAGCTAGATTATCAGAGCGTCCCAGAAAGCAGCAAGAGAGGAAACACAAAGCAGAGCAAGGTCAGAGGCTGAAGGACATGCAGAGGTCACGGAGAGGTCACAGAGGACAGCAGGCTAAGTCATCTGGCTCCTGTTCTGGATCCGTTTCCTCCTGGTTTGTGGGTCAGAGGTCGGAGGTCAGGCAGGTTTCCTCCGCTAACGGCTGCGCTGGTCTGTCTGAGCGGCCCTGAACGCACCGCAGAGCGGGACGACCCGCCGGGCCGGCCTGCTCCAGAACCAGAATAGTTCTGGTCTGTGGTCCGGCTGCGTTGCCACGGTAACCCAGGCCTTGCGTATTTTTAGAGCAGAGGAATGCGCTTCCTGCTGGAGCCTCCAGCTGCTGCTGAACCGGACCAGAACCGGACCAGAACCAAACCCCAAACATGGAGTAAAAGAAGAACAACTTATGTACTAATGTAAATAAAAATATAGAAATAAATCAGTAAAAAATAAGTATAAATAATGGGATAAGAGTCGGTTCTGTCCGGTTCTGTTCAGCAGAACCTTCCTGCAGTGAAGCTGGGTCTGTGGATGTTCTGGTCGGGTCCGGTTAGAGGAGACCTTCTGACCCGGTTCTGCTCATTATTCTGGTTAATTTCTGATCAGAACTCAGAGGAATCGGGTCGGACCGACACCAGAACCCCTCACCTTCAGGAGACTCTTCCTGGACGTAGGTTCCTGTCAGGTACCGGTGGACCAGCGCCGACTTCCCGCTGGCCAGATTACCCACAATGCCCTGCGAGGAGACAGAACCGGGCGGTTAGTTCTGATCGGACCAGACTGGACCGGACCGGGTCGACTGTGACACGATACCGGGACTCACCACTTTGAGTTCTGGTACGGTCCGGCTGAGGGTCCACTCCTGGCTGTTGACGAAGGCGTCTGAGGAGAAAGCAGCAGTTAGTCGGGTTGGGCCGGGCCGGGTCGGTCCAGAACCATGACTCACAGTTATTCATACTGCAGCGCCACAAAACCCAAAACTTGACCCTAAGTTGGTTCTGATTCTGCAAAGGCCCGGAAACCAGAAAACGTCAGAATTTATCCTTAAAATCAAAACATTCACTGTAAAACTGGAACCAAACATTTGGTTAGAATGAAATGATTCATTTCAACAATTAAAACATTTATTCTGTAATTTAACAAATTCAAAATCTGTAGAGTCTTCTTACATTAAAATATTTTTTATATTTTCTTATTTATTACGAGACAAAAACGGATATCCTGAATAGATAAATATATATATTATATTTTTACAGTAAAGGTTCAAAATGAAATTATTTTTTCCCTGAATTTATTCAGATGATTCAATAGAAGCAGGAAAAATTGGCAAATTCTTAAAAAACAAACAACTTTTTATTGTAAATCTGATAGCTTACACTGTAAAAACAAATCCCAGCTAAAATATCCTTAAATGAGGAAAATGTATTTTATTTGGATGAAACACCAGAACCGGGTCACAAATCAACCCGTTTCCATCTGCAGTCATGAAAAGCAGCTTAAACCGGTTTACAGTAGTTTAAACTCAGTAGGTTTTTTTTGTTGCTTTTGATCGTTTAAACCGGTTTAAAGTGATCAATGTTTTGTTTATTTTGATAAACCGGTTTAAACCAGCCCTGGACTTTGGGACAAAGTTTATTTTAGTTTGGACTTTTCCAGAGGTTTGTCCACAGAATGTGGTCAGGATGATCCTGACCCGGTTCTGAGGTCCAAACTTCGTCCGCATGGAAAGAATCCAGAGCGGAGCGTCCTGATTGGCCGGCGGCGTCACAGAGCATCCCAGCAGCAGCAGAGGGACATGCATTGTTTGGCATGTATGGAAGGCTGATACGTCACATAATGCCAGGCAGGATGTTGATCCAGCTGCTTCCTGTTTTCCTCTGCTGCACCAGGTGATGGACCAGCAGCTTCAACTGGAAGGAAATTGCTGGTTTCTGGGCTAAAAGGTGGGCGGAGTCAGAAGAGGGCGTGGCTAGTGGCAGGCGGATCATATCAGATAAGATCGGAGCCGCGGGGTCGGGTCGGGTCGGGTCGGTTCTGCTGATCAGGCTGCAGGTATTCATGGTATGAAGATCATCCAGAACACGTCAGAACCTGAACCTGTCTGAACTTCAGCAGAGATTATTACCAATAATTCATAAATAAAACAACTGAACATGGACAAGATATTCCAAAGGCTTCATTACTTTCTAAATGAATAATCATGAAATAATTCTTCTAATTATTTATTTTATTTGAATTTAGATATTAAACATGTATCATTATAATATATTAATCATGTATTCATATATTTAACGTTTATAATGTCATTTTAAAACATATGCTTTATTACAAATCCTTCATCATATTTTTTAAATTGCTACTTTACTTTCTTAAATGTTTTATGGTTATTTTGTTTCTTTTAACAATAATTAACCTATTTATGATTTCATTCTTTACATTTTTATTAGTTCTGTTGAATCTGTTTATTGTTTTGATGAAAAGTGTATTTTTGTATAAGTGTATTATTAACATTCTTATTTATTAAATGTTTGTTATTTATCATTTTATCATCTTGATGAAAAGTTTCTGCCCGTGTTCATGATTAGCATGCTAACGCTACACTGGCTACTTTTCTACAATATCACTAAAATCTGCCTGGAGAAACTGATGAATATCTGGATGACGTCAGTCAGCAGCTTAAAGAACGACAGGAATCTGAACGCCTCACTAACAGCTGGCAGAGTAAACAAGGAGCAGGCCACGCCCACTAGACAACAAGCCACGCCCCCTGACTACTGACCAACAGGCCACGCCTTCAGTCCAGTAGGCCACGCCCCCTGTCCCATCCCAGCAGCAGAGGGACAAACGGAACCAGAACCTCCTGATGTCGGGTTCTTACTGGTTCTGATCCGTTCTGGTAGACGAGTTCTGCTGGGGTTCCCCTCTGGACCCGGTTGCTTCTGCAGAACAAAGGCCGTCTGTTTGCAGGTCAACCTGTCCGACAGGTAACACACCTGGAGGAAGAGGAGCGGCTCTTCATCATCAGCTGCTCTGTCTGCGATTCGTCCTCCTGATACTACAGGTAGGGGGTCCAACATGCGGCCCGGGGGCCATGTGTGGCCCCTGACTGCAGCTGAGGAACCGTGGCCCTGAGGCCCTGAAGCAGATTCACTTCCTAAACTCAGATCTCCATGGCAACGCCATCATTTACATGGAAAACCCAGAGAATGAAGTTCTGCCGCAAACAAAGATTTAAAGGTTTGGACACCAAACTGGAGGACTGGGGATCCAGAACCAGAACAGAGTATCAGAACCAGACCAGCCCGCTCTGGTGTCTGAGCAGCAGAACCAGAACAGGTCCAAACAGAACCAGCAGTGGAGCCATGATCCCATCAGATTCAGACCAGAACAAACGATCAGTGTGAAGAGCAGGAAACACTGATAGGCTAACACCCACCCACACACACACACACACACACGGTGTGACCTATATCTGAGCCTGTAATCAGCCGACCATCCCCCCTCCCCTGCCTGGCTGCTCCTCTTCCTCCTCTTGCTCCTCCTGATCAAACGCTCCACTCCAGCCCGGTTCTGGCCCTCCTCTCAGGGCGGCCCGGAGGCCCGGGGGCGTCCGGCTGAGATGAGCCGGGCCAGCCGGCCGGCCTCGTGTCTGGTTCTGTTGGACTTTGGACCAGCAACCTGCAGGCAGCAGTACCAGCAGGTTCCGACTCCTCCAGGAAACAGGAGCAACGGGTCCTGATGGGGCCGAGCCGGGTCAGAGAGGTTCTGGTCCATTACTCTTCAGTTTTATTCCTCCTGGACTTTCAGTCTGATGACTTTAGTTTGAATTAGTTTTAGTTTATTTACCAGGTTTATTAGTTAAATGTTGCTTAGTTTTCATTAGTTTTAGTTTTTTCATATTTTTAGATGCTTCAGTCAAAAGGTCAGAGGTTAGGGGTTAGGGGTTAGGGTAGGTGATCATGTTTACATAATAAATACTCAACAGAAAATATGTTCATTTATTGTTGATTAACCAGCTGCCTGGAGTTTCTAAACTTTTTCAGTTTTCACATGTTTGTAGCTCCGTATTTTTCCATCAGCTGATCTGAGCAGATTGTTTCACATCAAACTGAAATGCTAATAAATAAAACAGCATCATATCTATAAATAAAGATATTATTTATAGTTTTAATGTTTTAGTTTGATAAAAGCACGATATAGTTTCAGTTATACTTTTTCCATTAGTTACATTTTTATTTGTTTCAGTTTTCCTCCTTTAGCGTTAGCGTTAGCTTCAGCTAACTGTCCTGTTTCTACCGTCATGCTAACAGCTTCATCACAAAACGTCAGACGATTGGCTGCTGCTGTTTGAGCAACAAACAGATCTGCACACGCTCAGTACCGTCTGGACCAGCAGCCAATCACAGGCCGGGATTTTCTCGTCCAATCAGAGCTCTCCTTATAAATACTGGATAAGCAACCAATCACAGCCAGCAAAGCTAACTGCTGCAGCAGGCTGCAGCAAAAATCATTTTAGACACCAAATACTTTGAAAATATTTAGTGAAATATTAAATATTATGACTTTATTTTAGGTAATAATTATTTTAATTTAATTCAGTGTGAAATGTGACCAGAGTTACATCTTTTATTTTAATTCTATATTCTGTGTTTGGTTTTTTAAACTGATTCAGCTCAATAAGAACCAGAACCAGAACCAGTCCTCAGACCCGGCTCCTGCTGGACCGGGCCGGCTGTCTGGCCCGTCCTGACTCAGCCTCAGACTCTTTATTTTTAGATGTTTGTCAGAAGTTTTACTTCCTGGTTCTGGGCTCTTATTGTGAAGGAGCCTCCAGCTGGCTGAGCTTCAGGATAACTGGATCAGCCCGGCGTCCCAGTCTGGCCGGGTCAGACGCGGGTTCCAGAGCGGGTCGGGTCAGCGGGTCAGCAGCAGGGGGCGGGGCCTGTGAGGACGACCCGCCTGATTGGCTGAACCTCAAGAAGTGAACCACAGAGCACAGTGGAGGATGTGTGATGCTGCGGGACCAGAACCAGAACCAGTTCAATAAACCCTGAGGGCCGAGGGAGCAGCCCTGCTGACCTCATTTCCTGTCACTAAAGCTGCTACTGAGCGCGCTCAGTTCTCCTCTCAGGAGGACATTACTTCTGCTTGGCCGAGGATGTAGGTCACACACACCCCGACACACACACACACACACACACACACACACACACACACACACACACTCAGGTGTGTGTAGAATCCCAGAAATGTTTCCTCCCTCTGAGCCGTCGGTCCAGCTTCTGTCTGGAGACGATAAGAAACGTTTGGTACAGAAGTCAATCTAGATTCATTTTCTAGATTATGATTCTGGGTAAATTAATGAAACATTTAGATAATATAAACTCTATATTATCTCAGTAATATATAATATAATAATAGTAATATATAATATATAGTAATATATTATAGTTTACATCTTCTCTGGTATTTGTGTCAAAATCTCGACGATTAAGATTAAAATAATCTGAATTGAAGATTATCTGATAATCTGTGTTTCACAGATGAACCTGCCGGTTCTGGACCGTTTGGACCGGGTGTGCTGCTGCCTCCAGCAGGTAGCCAGGTGTGTGGTTACCATGGTTACCGTTGGCTCCGCCCCCGTCCACGCTCTCCGTGCTGGACGGCGCCGCACCGCGCCGCAGCGACCTGCCGACCCCGGGGTTCCGGGCCGGGCCGGGTCTGGAGAAGAACCCGCTGAAGAAGCGTCCCAGCCGCCGGTCGCCCCCCCGCGGCGTGGCGCCGTCGCCCTGAGCGTCCCGCCGCTGCAGGTCGCTGTTGTCCAGCGTGCGGTTTTTGGCGGCGCCGGCCCTCTGGCGGCTCAGCTCGGTCAGCGAGTCGGCCCTGCTGAGGACGGCCCCCACCTCCAGGGTGCGGCTCTTCTCCCGGGTCCTGGGGGGCGGGGCCTGTGCGGGGGGCGTAGCCTGTACAGGGGGCGGGGTCTGTGGCGACCCGTCTCTGGATGCTTGCCGGAGACGCAGCAGTTCTCCGCTCATCCGGGTCCGGACGCTGAAGCTGAAGCTGCGCTGCAGCAGGCCGGGCTTCTGGGGGGCCCTGGGGTGGGTGGGGCCCCGGTCCTCCATGCTGTGGGCCTTCAGGAGCCTCCTCACCTTGGCGGCGGCGGTTTCGGGCCGCGGTTCATCGCGCTGCGCCCTGCGGGACGCCCTGAGCCGGCCCAGCTCCAGCTGACCCATGCTGAACGTCCTGAACCTCCTCATGATGCCGCCCTGAGCCGCCGCCGGCTCTGGCTCTTCCTCCTCCAGCACGCCACCCCCCCGCCCCGCCTCCTCCGCCGACCCCCCCAGGTCCTCCCTCTTCACCAGAGTCAGGGAGATCCGGTACACGGTCTTCCTCTGAGGCGCTCCCCTCTCCATCAGCATCCTGATGTTCCAGATGTTTCTCACTGACCCGGCTCCGCTCCAACCGCCATGGCATCCCCCCGCCCCCGGGCTGCTGCTCCTCCTCCCCCCTGCTTCACCTGGGACCAGAGCGCCGCCGCCTCAATGTTTCCAGCTGCCGCCGAGCAACGAGGAGCTCCGGAGTGCTGCTGCTGTCTGAGCCGCTCCACTGCTCACTGACACCCACACAGAGCCGGGAGGGGAGGAAACCTGGAGCGGAGCGCCAGGGAGGGGAGGAAACCTGGAGAGGAGCGCCGGAAACCTGGAGCGGAGCACCGGGGAGGGGAGGAAACCTGGAGCGGAGCGCCAGGAGGAGGAGGAAACCTGGAGCGGAGCGCCAGGAGGAGGAAACCTGGAGCGGAGCGCCGGGGAGGAGGAGGAAACCTGGAGAGGAGCGCCGGGGAGGGGAGGAAACCTGGAGCGGAGCACCGGGGAGGGGAGGAAACCTGGAGAGGAGCGCCGGAAACCTGGAGCGGAGCACCGGGGAGGGGAGGAAACCTGGAGAGGAGCGCCAGGAGGAGGAAACCTGGAGAGGAGCGCCGGAAACCTGGAGCGGAGCACCGGGGAGGGGAGGAAACCTGGAGAGGAGCGCCAGGAGGAGGAAACCTGGAGAGGAGCGCCGGGGAGGAGGAAACCTGGAGCGGAGCGCCAGGAGGAGGAAACCTGGAGAGGAGCGCCAGAGGCGGACTGGGGCGGAGCAACACTCACATCAGATCCATCTGACCAACATTCCTGAGAAAGTTTGACGGAGGGAAAAACTGCCTCTAATCTGAACTCTGAGCTGCAGTTTGTTGAAATGTAACGATTAATAAACCAAATAATAACATGACTGAATCTCCTGGGTGTCCAAATCGTGGCCCGGGGCCATTTGTGGCCCTTCAAATGAGTTTGTTTGGCTACAAGTCAAGAAAAAATAGAAATAGAAAATAATTAATAACCAACAAACGTAGAAATTATTTTTTTTAAATAAGGCAACGGTCCAAACATGTTTATGTTTTCATATATAGATTTCATAAAAACTGGTTTATTATTAAACAGGTAAAGCTAAAATAATGAATGAATTTTGAGTAAAAAGTTTGGACACCCTGTGGATGAACTGAAGGTGTCCAAACTTTGTTTGTTTAGAGAAGACCAGGGTCATTTTTACTCTAAACTAAAACTGAAACTTTTCTTTTGATCTCGTCCTTCATAAACCAAACGGATCAGGTTCCAGTAAAGCAGAGCGGTCTCAGCTAAACATTCTCCTCTGGGTTTATTCTGGTCTCCAGCAGGAAAACAGGAACTCCAGTCCAGGTTTTCCAGCCTGCTCTCTCCCCACAGCGCTGGCTCTTCCTCCTCCTCTTCCTCCCTGCAGCCATGCAGGCTCAGGCAGATCTGCAGCTCCAACAGCAGACTCCCAGTCCCAGCTGGTCCCGTCTCCCAGTTTGGGCCGGTTCCTCCGACCAGAACCAGAACCAGAGCAGAACCCAACATGTTCCCTCCATAGAGCCCAGCAGAGCTGCTGCAGCTGCCATGTTGGTCCAGCTGTTTGCAGACGATGCTGTGGTTCAAGTGAAGCTGTGGAAAAATCCCTCATCTCTCCGGGTCTCCCCTCCAGTCTGGGTTCTGACCCGGTTCTCAGACGTCCAACCTGTCCAGCTGGTCACATCCCAGATGTTTGTTTTTATTCTGATGTAACAAAAACTTGTTTCCATCAAATGTGAATTAATGTGTTCACATGAGTCGATAATAATGATGGCGGATGAAACAGTTTATTCAGAACTCAGCCATGGTGGCGCTAGCGCTCAGCTGTCAGCCAATCAGAGCAGACGTCAGCGTCTCATTCAGGCCTTGGAGCGATAAGCTCCGCCTACCTGGGAGCTCTGGTTCCACTTCCTGTTTTCTTCTTCTGTGTTTCCTGCAGTAGTAACTTGCTGGCTCTGGTCATGTGACTCGTGATGCGAAACAAAGAGAAACCAAAATCATCCCAGACTGTTGGCAGAAAAACGGAGCTGAACTTTGACCCTTTATGGTCTGGATCCCTTGAACCAGTTGTAGGGGTCAGAGGTCATCTGGAGAAGTGGGAGGAGCTAAGCAGGAGTTAGTGGAGCGTTTGCTTCATCCTTCATCCTCCTCTTCCTCACCTCAGACCTTCTCCCAGGTCCTGGGGGGCGGGGCCTGTGCGGGGCTGTCCTCTTCTTCCTCACTCTGTGATTTTCATGCGTCACAGTGAAAACATTCCCTCCTTCCATCTTTCTATTCCTCCTTCATCTTTCTATCCCTCCTTCATCTTTCTATTCTTCCTTCCATCTTTCCATCTGTTGGAGGTAAAACGGGTCAGAACCTCGGCAGATTCTCCCCTCAGGTTTATCTGCTGACCTCTGACCTCCACAGGACTGACCTTTAGTCTTAGTAGCTCATTAAAGGTGAGAGGCGACTGGTTCTGCATCTTTCACACAGAATGAATCAGAAGAAAGAAATTCATTATTTTATATTAAATTGATTTAATATAAAATAGTTTGGGTTTTCTTTGCTCTGAGGTTTCATGGTCATCATTAATCAGCTTTAACTGGACAGTAACGGTTCATTCAACCTCATCAAACATAAAAACCTCCAGCAGTTTGAACGGAACCCAGTGGAACCGGATCAGAACCGTCAGACGGACCAGGAACCAGGAAGCAGCTGTTTGAAACCAGTAGACAGACTGAAGTGGGATTACTGGGAAACAGATGAAGATATCTGCAGCTGATTCAGAGAAAATCCCACCAAGACATGAAAACAGTGAGTCTGGTTGGGGTTCCTCTGGGCTCTACTCTTGTCTCCTTCTGATTCACAGAACCTCCTGATTCTGGTCCATGGAAGGACAGACGGAACCATGAAGGATGTAAAACCAGCTGAGGTCAGAGCGGCTGGCAGAACCTGAACCGGGTCAGCAAAGTTATCAGCATCATGACCTCAGAGCGGTAAAGCAAACTGCTGGCGTGGGACTGGACCGGCTGCGGGTCGCCGGACCGGCTGCGGGTCGCCGGACCGGCTGCGCGTCGCCGGACCGGCTGCGGGTCGCCGGACCGGCTGCGGGTCGCCGGACCGGCTGCGTGTTGCTGTTGTATCTCTCCATGCTATAAAATATGCATGCGGCGCTGCAGCGGCTGCCAGAGTGTTCACTGTGAGGAGAACGGCGCCGACCCGGCCCAAACAGAACCAGGTGTTGGCAGCCGATTTTATCCCCGTTGATCCAGAAACTAAAGGTCGGATTTATTCAGATGCAGGCGGTAAATCCAGGTGTGACTGCAGGTGGAACCAAACCAACAACCTGAGCAGCTGCAGCATCTTCCTCCCACGCTCTGCCTCACCCTGCAGCCTGGAAACTGGGTCAACCAGCAGCGGGTGGGGGAGGGGCAGCAGCAGGCCCCCTGCTGACAGCATCATCACTGTGCACACACAGGTTTCAGTTTCCAGCACAAAAAACTCTCAAAAATGGCAAAGCGAAGCGAAGCAGGCAGAAGTGACCAGCAGTGACCAGCAGTGACCAGCAGGGGCAGCAGACAGAATGAAGGTTCTGTTGGGTCAGGATCCGATCCATGTGAACCCGGACAGCAAGCTCCCGCTCCACTGAGCAGACGCTGCTCTGTTGCCATGGAGACCACAGGGCGGGGGAGGGGCCGCTCTGTGCAAACCAGGATCCAGACCTGAGATGTTCTCCTGCTCCACCTTTTAGTCAGGTCTGCTCTGATGGCTGGGCTTTGACTTTCTGGGCCTTCAGGGACACCGTAGATCCGTCTGAAGCCCAAAGCTGCAGCAGGAGCTGACAAAGAGAGGCAGCTGCAGCACAGATGGAGAGCAGCTCATCACACATTCATGAAGTTATAATCCAAATCTTTAATCCTGGAGGAGAGGAGGAGGGACAGGCCGACGGTTCAACTCCCAGGAGAGACTAACAATACAAACCCAGCAGGGAATTCAACCTGCAGCTCTCATCCACTTCACCTCCAAACATTTCAAACGACCTTCACTTGATCAAACACAAAACATGAGGATGGAGGCCTGCTGGGGACAATTTACCTCAAATTAACAGCCATCAAGGCACCAGCCTGTTTTAATAAGAGACCAGAGGCAAAGAATTAAAGACATAAAGACAACAAGAAAGAGAAGAAACAAGGAGGAAAAAACGAAAGAAAGAATATAAACAAAAGAAAGAAAACAAAAATAAGAATTAAACAGAAAGAAAGAAGAAACTCGTCCAGCTCAGATGAACTTTTCCTATCTGATTATCGGATAAACCTGCTTTCCATACATTCAGTCAACATCAGCTCTGATTGGCCAGTTTCAGCTGAATCCCAACAGGAAGTGGATTTAATCTCCACCAGCGATCAGTAGCAACATGAAGGGCTGTTTGTTTGGTGTCTGACTGCTGACCTTTGACCTCTCTGTTCATATCAGAGCCTTAGTGCGGCCGACTGAACCTTCATGAACATTAGCTCTCTGCTGCCCCCTGCTGCTCACCACTCGGCGCTGCGCTCCACAGCCACCATGACACTTTGCTGTCTCGCTGCTCCGCTGGTTGCCACGGCAACGCGGCTGCAGGCCTGCCTGTGGAACACGTTGCCACGGTAACGAGCATCACTTCCTCAAACAAAGCCAGCCAGGTTTATTTCTGGCTGGTTTCCTGTGGAGATGACTCTGAGTCCTGCAGGAAATGATGCGACATCACTTCCTGTTTCTACAGCGTCCAGATCCACTTCTGAGCTTCAGCCAGTTTTCATCTTTAATTCATATTTATTTGATAATTAATGCAGAAAAACTGCTTTAATACAAGCAGGAAGAAACTCTGACCAGATTTTACATCAACAGCAAAATATTTTAAATATGAATTACAATATTTAAAAAAAATAAAAACTACAAGACAAAAATTTAAAAGAATTACAAATAAACATTTTCGTTTTTTTAAATGACTATATATTTTTTTAAACTAAAGCTTATGGACTTTGTAGTTTCTACTATGAATCAGTAGCTGCTTCGTTCTATGGAGGACTGCTACTGCCAATAAACAACCGCAAATACTGAAATAAGTAAATGGCTTGATAAAATGATTAATGTTTAAAATATTACATTCAAAAGTCTAAAAATGAAATTGAAAAAAATATTCAATAAATACAGAATCTTAAAAAAATAATTAGGCAAAGAAAAGTAATTATTAAAAAAATTTGATGGGAAATGAAATGAAATGGAAAACTAAATAATATAGTTAGTCATGGTTTAAAGCAACTATGAATAAAGTTTTGGCAGCACCAGTCCTCCGTATACTGCAGCAGCCTCAGGTTTTCTCTGCTGCCAACTGGAGCAGCAGCTGCTTTTACACCTGGAGCGGCAACAGCGTTAGCAGCCAGCAGGAGGCGCAAACGCACATCCAGGTATCCCAACAGGTAGATGGACCAAGCACCTGGACATGTGGACACCTGGACGTGTGGACACCTGGACGTGTGGACACCTGGACGTGTCTCGGCTGCTTCTCCTCGACAGGAAGTATCAACAACAGCTCCGCTGCGTCCAGCAGTATAAATAAACTTCCTGTCCCGCTAACACAATGCGGCTCGTTAGCTTACAGTGGCTCCCAGGAGAGACTGATGATGTCACTTCCTGCCACGCGCCGGCCCGTCCCCACCGGGCTCAGGAGCAGAACCGAACCGGGAACAGAAACGTTTACTGCAGGTTTCCAGACGGAGGCCTGACCCGGGTCCAGTTTCCATGGTAACGGGCCAGCAGTTCACCGTCTGATAGAGAAGTGACACTTCCTCCTCTGGCTGGTAGAAACCAGAACCAGAACCAGAACTAGGGATCCGACTGGACCAGCAGACCAGACATGTTTTACTCTTCTCTGTTGTTATTATTATTATTATTAGCAGCAGCAGTAGTATTAATAGTAATAGTAGTACCAGTAGTAGCGTTAATAGTACCAGTAGTAGCGTTAATAGTGCCAGTAGTAACGTTAATAGTGCCAGTAGTAGCGTTAATAGTTCCAGTAGTAGTGTTAATAGTGCCAGTAGTAGTACCAGTAGTAGCGTTAATAGTACCAGTAGTAGCGTTAATAGTACCAGTAGTAGCGCTAACAGTAACAGTAGTAGCGTTAATAGTACCAGTAGTAGCGTTAATAGTAACAGTAGTAGCGTTAATAGTACCAGTAGTAGTGTTAATAGTGCCAGTAGTAGCGTTAATAGTGCCAGTAGTAGCGTTAATAGTACCAGTAGTAGCGTTAACAGTACCAGTAGTAGCGTTAATAGTGCCAGTAGTAGCGTTAATAGTGCCAGTAATAGCGTTAACAGTACCAGTAGTAGTGCTAACAGTACCAGTAGTAGCGT
This sequence comes from Xiphophorus maculatus, assembly GCF_002775205.1. Lineage (NCBI taxonomy): Eukaryota > Metazoa > Chordata > Actinopteri > Cyprinodontiformes > Poeciliidae > Xiphophorus > Xiphophorus maculatus. The sequence goes on along the minus strand of NC_036466.1, from coordinate 14,611,421 downwards.
TAATAGTACCAGTAGTAGCGTTAATAGTACCAGTAGTAGCGCTAACAGTAACAGTAGTAGCGTTAATAGTGCCAGTAGTAGCGTTAACAGTGCCAGTAGTAGCGTTAATAGTACCAGTAGTAGCGTTAACAGTACCAGTAGTAGTGCTAACAGTACCAGTAGTAGCGTTAATAGTACCAGTAGTAGCGTTAATAGTACCAGTAGTAGCGCTAACAGTAACAGTAGTAGCGTTAATAGTACCAGTAGTAGCGTTAATAGTACCAGTAGTAGCGTTAATAGTACCAGTAGTAGCGCTAACAGTACCAGTAGTAGCGTTAACAGTACCAGTAGTAGCGTTAATAGTACCAGTAGTAGCGTTAATAGTACCAGTAGTAGCGCTAACAGTACCAGTAGTAGCGTTAACAGTACCAGTAGTAGCGTTAATAGTACCAGTAGTAGCGTTAATAGTGCCAGTAGTAGCGTTAATAGTGCCAGTAGTAGCGTTAATAGTGCCAGTAGTAGCGTTAATAGTACCAGTAGTAGCGTTAATAGTACTAGTAGTAGCGTTAATAGTACCAGTAGTAGCGTTAACAGTACCAGTAGTAGCGTTAATAGTGCCAGTAGTAGCGTTAATAGTGCCAGTAGTAGCGTTAATAGTACCAGTAGTAGCGTTAATAGTACCAGTAGTAGCGTTAATAGTACCAGTAGTAGCGTTAATAGTGCCAGTAGTAGCGTTAATAGTGCCAGTAGTAGCGTTAATAGTATCAGTAGTAGCGTTAATAGTATCAGTAGTAGCGTTAATAGTACCAGTAGTAGCGTTAATAGTATCAGTAGTAGCGTTAATAGTATCAGTAGTAGCGTTAATAGTACCAGTAGTAGCGTTAATAGTATCAGTAGTAGCGTTAATAGTACCAGTAGTAGCGTTAATAGTATCAGTAGTAGCGTTAATAGTATCAGTAGTAGCGTTAATAGTACCAGTAGTAGCGTTAATAGTATCAGTAGTAGCGTTAATAGTATCAGTAGTAGCGTTAATAGTATCAGTAGTAGCGTTAATAGTATCAGTAGTAGCGTTAATAGTATCAGTAGTAGCGTTAATAGTACCAGTAGTAGCGTTAATAGTATCAGTAGTAGCGTTAATAGTACCAGTAGTAGCGTTAATAGTACCAGTAGTAGCGTTAATAGTACCAGTGGTAGCGTTAATAGTACCAGTAGTAGCGTTAATAGTATCAGTAGTAGCGTTAATAGTACCAGTAGTAGCGTTAATAGTACCAGTAGTAGCGTTAATAGTACCAGTAGTAGCGTTAATAGTACCAGTGGTAGTGTTAATAGTAGTAATATTATCTGTACTATTTTCTCTTCTCATTCTTCCTGGTTTCACTTCAAACTTCTTTAATCTTTTATTTATTTTCACTTTTATAAAAACTTCTGCTTATTTTAACATTTTATTTACAGTTTAAATCTACCAATGTTTTATCATACTTTATATTTTCATCTAATTTTTAATACAAAAATATTTTCTGTACAAGTTTGTTTTACTTTAAGTTTATTTATTTTAATCTATTTCCTTAATTTTCTACATCTAAAGAATTTATTTTTACAACTATTACAATTATTATTATTGTTAATCTACAGTTTAGCATTTTAATTTATTTTTCTCCTTTAACATTTCAATTTTGTATTATTTTTTTATTTTTTTCTATTTTTAATACTAATAATTTTACTATAATTAACTTTCTTACTTTTACATAGTTAGGATTTTTACTTAATTTTAAATTTACTAATATTTTCAACATTTAACTTTTTGAATTTTTTTTTATAAATCTTTCTACATCTTCTGTTTCATATTTCAATATTTTCTTATAATTTTTTTCTCTGTTTTTTTACCTCTTAATTTTTCTCTATTTCTTTCTCTGATCATTTTTTTATTTTTGTTGGATTTTATTCATATGGATGAATTTTTTCCACCAAATTGTTTGATTTTTATGTTGTTTTCTTTCTCTTCTCACACGACTTTCTGCAGTTTATTCTCTGTGACCTCTGACCTCTGTTTGGGCTGAAGAACCGGTCCGGTGAGCCTTTAACACCCAAACATCCAGAACCAGAACTCTGACACAAACTACTTCCTGCTGGCTGATGCGTTTAAGGACCGGAGAAACGGTGGGATTTTCCAGCCTCATAGCAGCAGCTTTTGTTCAGATCAAACTGCCGTTGCCATGGAGACGGGCCAGTTTAAATAACCTGAAGTGGGATTAAATAATGAGTCATCTGCAGCTGTTTCCTCTCAGGTTCATCAGGTTTCCAACGGCAACCAGCCTCAAAGCGCCGCCTGAGTCGACCAATCAGGCGGCTCCGTGCTGCTCTGATGCTTTCCAGGATGAAACATCTGGAACATCAACACGGCCGATAATCTGGGCTGCTGCAGATTAACACAAACTAATCCCAGTTCAGCTCTGACTGGTTGAACTGGGATCCAGCTGTGGCTGCTGCCTGCTCACCAGTCCAGATGTTCTACTGGATCCAACATCTGCCGCCATAATCCCATCAGGATCCACTGAGCGCGCTCAGTACGCTCCGGCCTGGCGGTGACTCATCATCATCATCATCATCTTCCTCTGGAGGACAGACGCTCTGACGTTACATAACAGCCTGAAGCAGCTTTACAGCAGCTCAGGTTACACAACCGGACCGGACCGGGACCGGAACCAGGACCGGAACCGGAACCAGAACCGGGACCGGGACCAGAACCGGAACTGGATCAGACTGCAGAACTGGAAATGAAATGAAAAAACTTAAAACCATCACAAAGATTTAGGCAGCTTTGCTCTGGAGCCCCTGGTTGCCATGGTGATTCCCTCCTTTTCCGGGGCCGAAGGTCAAACTCACAGACATTTATCTGGGTCCAGAGAGAGTTCTGAACAGAACCTTCAGGTCCAGTTGCTAGAGAACTGCTCATCTGATGGGTTCAGGTCCGTCTAATGCTAATGCTAAACACTCTGACAATGCTAAAGTCAAACGTTCTGTTAATAATACATGCTATGCTAATGCTAAGCACTGTGCTAATGCTAAGCACTGTTGGTTTAACACCAACATTCTGGGTTTAAACCTGAAGCTGCATTTATGTTAGGACTGAATTTAGTCGTCATGGTTACATAAGGAACCGGTTCTGGTCGTTTCCAGCAGAACCAGGCAGCACCGCAGTGTGTGTTTAAGCAGAACCTCAGCCGGGTTCTGGTTCTTTATGTTGCTTCAGAAACAGAAACCTGAGATCCAGGCTGACAGGAAACAAAGGCTGACGGTGAACAAACAGCAGCCGGGCCAACTGGGTCACACGGCCCGGCAGAACAAAGGTCCGCTCAGCTGCCGCGTCCTCTCTGGACCCGGTACTGAACAGGAAGGGCCTGCTTCAGGATGGATGGACCAGCAAACAACAATGAAGGCTCCTGTGAGGTTCTGGAGGAAACCACAGCTGCAGCCGGGCTTCTGCCTGGACCTGCAGAACCAACCGGGCCTGCAGAACCAACCGGGCCTGCAGAACCAACTGGGCCTGCAGAACCAACCGGTCCTCAGCTCAAATTAAACTGGTCATTATGTTCTGGCCCGCAGCATCACAGTCTGCCAGACGGCGAGTCAAAGCAAAATATCACGATATTTTATGGAACTATTGTGATAACGATAAAACATGAATCATTTCTCTCCAGGTGAAAGACACAGTAACCATGGCGACACAACCTGATCATGTAGGACAGCAGTTACATAACTGAAGACCGAGGCCGAAACATCGTCAGTGACCCCTCACACCCCCACCATGGACTGTTCTCCCTGCTGCCCTCTGGAAAGAGGTTCTGCAGCATCCGGTGCAGGTCCACCAGGTTCTGAAACAGCTTTTCCCCACTTGCCATCAGACTGCTGAACTCTTAACTGGACTGCACTCAAAAACTGGTCTCCACTTCATACCTTGCACATGTACAGAGCTAAATAACTTCTATTTTACTGTCAGTCCTGCACTTTATATTTTATATTTATATTTATAATCATATTTTATACTGTATTTTATTTTATTCTGGAGTAACCTCACAACATTGGAAGCTCAAAACATTGTCCTGAGCCGTATGCAACGAAATTTGGTTCTGTATTCACCCTGTGCATGAAAATGACAATAAAGTCAGTCTAAGTCTAAGAACTGCATTCAGTCAGATTTTCAAACTTATTGATTTGTATCAATACATTAAAATAAAATGTAAAAAATCAATGGAAAACAATAACAAAACTAACAATTCCAACAATACTGGAGGTTTTAAAATAACGATAAATCACGAAATTTATCGCGATAAACTGTTCAGACCAGAACGGAGAGCCTCAGTGACCTGGGCCGGGTCAAGCATGTTCAGAACCAACCCAGAGCAGTAACACACACACACACACACACACACACACACACACACACACACCTGCGCGGTTCTCAGCAGCAGGATGTGCAGCAGCCCAGCGGGCCTGCAGAACCTGCATCTCTCCCTCGGTCCTACCTTCGATGGCGATGACGTGCTCCCGGATCTGGTTCTGCAGCAGCGGCTCCTCCACCCGCTCCAGCAGCTCGTAGATGGAGTAGATGTTCGGGTGCACAGACTCGAACCTCTGGATCTCGGATCGGATGGCGGCCGAGTTGGCCAGATGCAGCTGGTAGTTCATCCTGACGGGGGAGACGCGGCTCCAGGAACGGCTTCAGGCTTTCTGGGAACAACTGTAACAATAATCCCGGAGAAATAATCCCGGACTCTGCTCTACATCCCGGGGAGGAGATCCGGGATCCCTCCAGCGGCGGCGGCCAGATGGCAGCTACAGTCCGGGGAAGGCTGCTTGTCCCCGGGGCTCCCCGCTTCCCTGCTCCGCTGCGGTGACAGATGTGCGGGAGGCGGCGGAGCTCCGCTGCCCCATATCCTTCCAGGCCGGGCTGGATTACCGGGCCGCTGGGAGTCCTGCAGCCGGATTAAACGGAGCTTCCAGCGGAACTTTGAGTCATAACTGACCGGAGGAGGATGACAAACGGCCTGGTGGATGCTAGCTGGCTAAAGCTAACTAGCTGTAGCTCCCAGCAGCTGGGAGGAAAACTGGGAAAAGTCGCCGAATTCCAGGGGTGAGAGTCGGCCTCACATCAGGCCAGAGAGCGGGGTTTAACCGCAGACAGCATGCGGGAAAAGAGCCGCGGGTCGGGGCTCGGAAATCAGTCTGCGGGGCTAGTTTGGATCCCTGCTCCTTGTTTTGTCTCCCTGCTGTTAAAAAGCTCCGGATAACCTTCCCGGTTCGGCTGGAAACTTAGCGGGAGGAGCCAACAGGAGGTACCGGGTGATCCAGGACGACCGAACCGGGTCAAAGCGTCAGGTATGTCCCGCAACCAGAACCCAAACACCGCTCTTGTCCCGCTCCTTCAGCGCGGCGAGCTCAGTCCTGGATACACCGAAGATCCCAGCCGGGATTTCCTCCAGGACCGTCAACCACACGCCAACAAATACAGACATCCGGTTTAACCTTTCAAAATAAAACAGCTCATTTAACTTCCAGCTTCACTAACTTGTTTATCCTTAATTAATTTCTGGTAATTTCAGCGAAAATCAACTGTGTTTGTTTCTGTTTTCTTAATTTAGTTTCTTCTAATTAAATCAATACATTGAAATTAAATTTCATTTCAGTTCCACTAAACTTGAATCAACACAGATTCTTTCAGCTACAAGCTTTACTTTGTGCCAAATAAATTTAATCCACTTTATCTCAGTTTAATCCAACTGAAATTATGTATTTAATAAAAATTTTAAAAAAAAATCATTTTAGGTCATTAAATTCAGTTTTTAGTTGAGCTGGCTTTCAAACAGACCAGACAGTTTAACTCAACACAAACTGTTTAATCCCTTCAGTTTAACTCAGATTAAATTATTAATTTTTCTGTTCAGCTGAAATCAACTCAGTTTGTTTGAATTAGTTTCAGTTAAACCAGTTTGTGTTGCATTGCCTTAACATTTAACACATTTTATTTTCAGTTTATTTCGGGTCAGTTTAAAACCAAAATGTTCTGACTCGTTTGTTTCCTTTGACTTCCATTCATTTGTTCAGTTTGTTTAATTTTGGTTTATTGAAGTCAAACTTTATATTCTGTAATCCACCTTTACTCCATATAAACTAAAATTAATGTTACTTACTTTATTGATGAGTTATTATTTTCACCCAACACACAAAGAGTAAAGCAACATCTGTTTTTACTTAGAAATAAAAAAACCTAAATCGGTATCGAGCTTTTATTTTGAAGGCCCGACTAGTCGTGTTCCGGTTTTCCCGCCGTTCTGCTGAACAGCTGCATTCAGACAGATGGAGACTGCGCAAAGATGACCTCTGCCATAACAACCAGCCATTAACGACCTTTCAGAATAAAATACCGGCAGAGGAGATACAGCTTTATTTGTTAGAGTCAGAAAAGAAAAACAACAAGTCCCACATCTGTGAGGCCATCCCACAGCGCCCCCTGCTGGGTCTGTCTGAACCTCTGGTCCGGCTCTACTGGTTCTGGTCCAGTTCTATTGGTTCTGGTCCGGCTCTACTGGGAGGAAGCAGGAACCTTGAGTCCGTCCAGCAGCAGGTTGTGGTCGATGCCGTTCTTCTTCTTGCCTCCACTTGTGGCCTTGATGCAGCAGGAATGTTCTGCCAGGGTGAAGTGGGTCTCTGTGCCGTCGTCCACAAACTCTCCCTGAGGACAGGAAGACAGGAAGACAAGAGGACAGGAGGACAGGAAGACAAGAGGACAGGAGGACAAATCCTTATAATTTAATAGGACAAAATGACATCTAAAATAGAATATACTTTATTGATCCCCAAAGGAAAATTGCTTAAATTAAAACATTTTAGTAAAATAAATAACCCTCAAATAAAAAAATCATAATATGAAAAATATTCCACTAAAATAACATTAAATTTAAAACAACTAAATAAAAAAGTACAAGTGAAATTAAATAGGAATATTAAACATGTATGTACGGAAAAATTAAAAAGCAAAATAAAAATAATAGAGAAACTTAAAATAAATGAGTTAAATAAGTTTAACTTCAGAAAATCAAAACCCACATTAAATAAATTCATTAAATATTAATATGACTCTTTACAGTTTCTACAATAACTTTAGATTTAATGAGTCACAACATTTAATTTCCCTCTGAAATGTTTCTCAACTTTAATTAAATAACTAAATAAACACTTTAATTAAATTAATTATTTTAAAAAGCCTCGTTAAATGAATAACAAAAGTAAACAAGTGGTAGTTTCTGCTGTGGCCTCTTGGTGGCGCTCTGGCTCTGGTTCTGGTGGGTTGATTCTCACCCTTGTCTCCACTTTCTGCCCGTTGCACCAGACGTCCATGGTGTCCTTCTCTGTGGGACACAACACAGTCAGTCAGGACCGGTCAGTGTTCAGGTTGACCTCTGACCTCTCTGACTCACCCAGGACGACCCTGCAGTCCGTCCCGTCCACCCGGACCACCCAGGTCTTGGTGGTCTTGGCTCTGTGGTCGATGAACTTCTGCAGGCTCTTGCCGCCGACGGTCAGCGAGTATTGGTAGGCGAAGCCGCCGACGGCCTCGATGCTGACGGTGGCCTTGGTGTCGGCGCCGCCCAGCGAGAACGACTCCTTCCCAACCAGCTTGAACATCCAGTCCTTCCTCATCACCTCCTGCACAGCAAACCGCTTCATTCATCCACTCACTCACCGTAACCAAGGAAACGCTGGAGTCAACCTGACTGCAGTCTGCTTAAAGGGACGGTACGGTTAAAGGGACGGTACAGTTAAAGGTACAGTTAAAGGGACAGAACCTCTGGGGCGTGCCGTGGTGGCGTAGCGGTTAGCGCGACCCGTATTTGGAGGCCTTGAGTCCTCAACGCGGCCGTCGCGGGTTCGACTCCCGGACCCGGCGACATTTGCCGCATGTCTTCCCCCCTCTCCTTCCCCGCTTCCTGTCAGCCCACTGTCATCTAAGGGGCACTAGAGCCCACAAAATACCCCCTGGAGGGGTAAAAAACAAAAACAAACAAACAAAAAGGTACAGAACCTCACAAGCCACGACAAACGTAGACCAGACAACCGAAGTGTCCGCTGTCTGACACCAGGAAGGGTTAGTGTCCCACACTGCTCCTCTGAACTGGAGGTTCACCAGGGAGTCTAAACTCCAACGTCCTGGACTGAACTCACCTGAGGATCGTCCTGGACTGAACTCACCTGAGGATCGTCCTGGACTGAACTCACCTGAGGATCCTCCATAGACCCTCAAAGACACGGACCACCATGACCTGCCAGAGGACCAGCCCCAGTCCTCCATTCAGGAGACACGCCAACCGAACAGTCCAACAACGTCCAGAACCTTTAGCTCCTTGGGTCCTACCTCAGTCCCGCCTGCTAGGTTTTCCAGCTACTTTAGCTCTGGTTCCTCCACATAGAACTAGATGAAACAGATCCTCAGAGGCTCCTTCAACCATCCAGCATTACCCTGAGACCAGATCTTCATGTTCCCCGTTTCACCTGTCGAGTTTTCTAGGACTTCTACCGCTCCAGTACCTGTTTACTGGTTTCCTACTCTAAGACTTAAAGGTTTCGTTCTCTTGTCTGGTGAACCAACACGGACTGATTCAGAAACCAGAACCTCAGTGGTTGGTAATAACCCAGTCCTGTTGGGTTTGGATGTTTCCATCATTAAACCGTCACCAGAACCTCATTGAACACCCAGAAACCCAGTTCTGATGGCTTCAGTTTGGACTGGTTGACCCCACTAGGCAGTTTAAAACCCAGGAAGTGACCTGACCCTGACGTCACACTGAGCCCTAACTGGTCCTAGTTCTGGTGCTGACCGTCCTTCCAGTGAAATCAGAACCAGCTCTCAGACCTCACCGTCCCGTTGACGTAGACGACCCGTTTTCCAGTGGTGGTTCCGTGAGCGAACTCGACCCGATAGACGCCGTCGCTCAGAGCCACGTCCCACACGGCCACCGCGTCTCCACACGGCATCCTGGACTCCTGGTCCGAGCCCGGACCGGTTCTGAGCAGCTGTGAGGCGGAGGACCCGAGTCCTGCCGCCTCAGCAGGAGCGTGATTACAGTAAGAGGCTTAGAGGACGAGCCGGGATGCGTCACCGAATACCGGACGGTTCTGCTCCGAACCGCCGGCTGAAAGCCTCAGTGGCGGCCTGGAGCAGAACCAGAACCCGAAACCAGCAGCCAAACCGGAGCTGAGCTTTTCTGCCCCATTCAGCCCTCAACACCGAGGACACAGCGCCACCTGGTGGCCAGAGCGAAACCTGCTACAAAGTTAGAAAAGATTTAAAACTAAATACTGAAAATTTTATTAATTCAACATGGATTAATATTCTGACTCTTTTAAAAAGTTTAATAAATTTCTCATTTGAAAATAATCAAGGATTTATTAAATATTTTTCTTCTACCAAAAATAACAAACATTTTCTTTTTCAATTTCTTACCTTTTATAATTATTTTCACGTTTCTGATTATTTATAAAAAGTCGTTTAACTGTTTTTAAGGTTAGTAATTTTTAATAATTAGTCTTTTATTTTACATAATTTAATATAAATATTTGAAATTGTTTTTATCGTTTCTACATAAAATCTATTTTTATATTTTTTATTCCTGCTTCTTGCTGATTATTAAAGTTTATTTTTAGTATTTTACAGTAAATATTTGGACTGGTTTTGAAGTGAAATTCAAGAGAAAAGTGTTTTTCTAACAGAACTTGATTTAATCAGATATAAACAATAATGAGTGTTGGTGCAGAATAATAACAATAATAATAATAATATTCCTATTTCCCAGAGAAGCTTGAAGCCGAGTTCCCTTAGAGTCCGATTCTGTGGCATGATTACAGAGTTTAACACGAAGCTTGATTGGAGACGGGGTCAGAGGTCACTCAGGGTGCAGACGAGTGTTTCAGAGCCTCAGGAATGTGAGCAGAGCTAAACGGGAGCCGAGCGCCGCGGTCTGAGCGCGCTCAGTTCCACCTACAGCACGCAGCAGCGCCGCTTCTTCCTGCCGCCGCTCGGCCCGTTCTCTTTGCTCTCCGCCATTTTCTTCTTACGGACTTCCCTCATGAGGTCAAAGAACACCTGCAGGGGGAGGGCAAAGGTCAGGCAGGTGGAGGAGCAGAGGTCAGAGGTCGTCCTCCGCCACGGCACTCACCTTGTCCACGTTGGCTCTGGTCTTGGCCGACGTCTCGACGTACGGGACGCCCCAGCCGGACGCCTTGGCGGTGGCGTCGTCCACGTTCACCTGGCGCCGGTCCTCCAGGTCCGACTTGTTCCCGACCACCAGCAGCGGGATCGCCTCCTCCTCCTTCACCCGGACGATCTGCTCCCTGCAGCCAGAGCGGACACACGGCCTAGTTAAAGCCCGCAAACAGGGAGAAGAACCCGGTTTCTATCAGAGCACAGCGCTGCTTCTGATTGGCTACTCAGCTCCCCTGATGGCTCCTCCCCAAAACATCATAAAACATCATAAAACATCATAAAACATCACAAAACATCATAAAACATCACAAAACATCATAAAACATCACAAAACATCATAAAACATCATAAAACATGGCCGCCGTCCATTTTCATGGCAGATTAACTTGAAGATTAGAGAATTTTTAAAAAATATTTTTAACTAATAGATTTAATTTTTTTTTTAAATGTAACCTTTTTTTACAGGACCAGACTAGATAGAAAAAATAGTCAATTTAAGTCAAAAAATGTATAGAAAAAAAATCACAAATTTTGAGAAAAAAAAATGTCTTTTGAAATTCTAAAATGTTTGTAGAAAATTTCTGAGATTAATGTAAAAAATGTTTAGTTTTTGGTGAAGATTGACTTTTTCCCTCTTTCTAAAGACTCAAAGACAACTGAAGGTTTTCAATCATTTTAACTTAGATTTTATAATAATAACTTCCTGAAGATGGAAATAAAATATCCTTTATTGTTCAGTCGGGAAATTCAGGAAAATGTTTGTTTCTGATTGGCTGCCAGTTAAGTTTATGAATCTGATTTGTTTGTTAATCTGGAAATGAAAAAGTTTGATCAGAAAGGGGAGATTAATATGAAATATTAGATATTTTCTCATCAAAAGCAGAACTGTGGTGTAAATTTGTCTGTTTATACATTTAAAATCAATTTTTAAAGTCATGGTGACGATGCGCAACAACGAGGAAGTTATGAACCAAACAGAGAACAGCAACTGTCGCTTTTTAACGGTTAGCTGATTAAATCATTAACAGTAAATCAGCTGAGATTCTCGGCAGGGTGAGTGTTCCGTAGAACCAGTAGAGGGATGACAGACATGGCAACGTGTCAGAGTTTCACACGGTTCCTTCCTGGATATGAAAACTGGACTTTCAGGTTCAGTTTAAATTAAAACGCCGTTTTACAGTAAATTCACCTCAAACTTCATTTAGCCAGAAACTTTTAGACAAACGATTTGAATCGATCCGTCGGGTTAAACGGAGCCGAGCGAGACGCTCCTATCCGCTCTGGTTCTGGTACCAGACCCAGACCCCTGCGTTGCCACGGTGACGGGTCAGACCTGAACTCGGTTATGGCGGTGAAGGACTCCTGCTCGGTGATGGAGAAGACGAGCAGGAAGCCCTCGCCGCAGCGGAAGTAGTTGTCCCTGATGGCGGCGTAGTCCTCCTGCCCCGCCGTGTCCAGGATGTCGATCTGGACCTCCTCCCCGTCCAGAACCACCTTCTTCCTGTAGCTGTCTGCCTTGGTGGGCTCGTAGTCCTCCACGAACTGCGACAGAGCGAACAGACAGCTCACAGAAGCCAGGGGCATTATGGGAAACGTAGTGGGAGGCTCACCTCGTCGTACATGAACTGCAGCGTCAGCGCCGACTTCCCCACGCCGCCGCTGCCCACCATGATGACCTTGTGGAGGGTCAGCGAGTTCTGGCCCTTATTCTTACCGGAGGACATGGTTCCGGTCCGGTCGGTCCAGCTGGGACGGAATCAGAACCGGTCCTGACACCAAACCAGGACTCAGCTCCTCTGGAAGCTGATTGGCTCAAACCAAACGACACTTCCTGCACAGAAACACAAGCAGTCAGACACCAACAGCACCGGGCCGGGTCGAGGAGGTTCTACTGGAGCCTGGAAGAGGGAACAGGAAGAGGTCCGTCAGAACTTCCCAGGTCAAAGTTCACCGGGTACTGCCTCCAGTCAGAGAGCCGGGCGACACGTTTCTGTTCTGATGTCATCAGAACCGATTCCACTAGTTCTGGAGCCGTGGTTCTGATCCAAACTGACTCTGAATAATCACTGAAAACAGCCACAGTGGATCATCCCACTTTACTTTACCCTGGTGTCATCAGAACCGGGTCCTGACAGAACCTGGTCAACAGTTGCCTGGTCCTGGCTGGACTTCCTGCAGTAGAAACGTGTTTCCCAGTCGAGGTTCTGGAGCCGTGGTTCTGATCCAGTCTCAGTCTGGGCCTCAGGGCTGCTGTGGAATGACCCACTTGACCTTATCAGTGGTGTCAGTGGGGCTCAGTGAGGGGCGACCCAAACCAGCATGAGCAGCCAGACCAGAACCAGTCCAGCTAGAACCGGCTCAGCTGTGACCCGGAACGGTCCAGTGATCAGAATCAGGAACTGTCGGCGTCGTCACTCAGCTTCCTCTGAACCAGCAGCTGGAAACCAGTTTCTAAACATTCTGCTGCACATTCCCGCCTTCAGGGGCAGCGGCGCCTCTGATTGGCTCAGGCTGCCAGCGGAACTCCCCTCCGAAGGATCCTATTGGCTGCTTCCCCCGTCACTCTGAGCCCTGTGTTTGCTAGCCAGTTAGGCAGCAACAGATAACGCTTCTCTGCTCAGGGTACTTGAGTTAAAATAGACCGATAAAAGCTTCTTTCTGCGGCATGGAGAGCCCGACAGTGACCGAAACAACCTGGAGAAACTCCGGTGACTCACCCGCTGCCGTGTTTCCCTGCCGTCCTCCCAGAAATCCGTCTCAGAAAACTTTTACAAGTTGATCATCAGACTGAGCGCCCCACCTTTACCCGGACCTATACAGATCGTTTATATACGCGAAGATGAGTCCTCTGACCAAGAACCTGTGTGAGACGGGGATTCTGACCGCCTCTGGTTACTACAGGAACAAACAACAAGTCTAATAGACTCTAGTTAAGCAAATATTGTTCTTATTGTTGCTTAAACCACAGAGACACGAAAGAACGCAAAGGCAGCTTAGTTATATGACTTACAACAGAATTAAAAGTGTAGTGAGACATCTTACTTTCTGTTCTTTCTCTGATAGGCACAGATATCATTAACAGGAAGTGATGTCACAGAGTTCCCTTTTCTAAAATAGTTAAACCACTTACAACCACGAAAAAAATCCTAATAAAATATAATAAATCTACGAAAAGTCAATTAAAATGCAATAAAGCAAAAACGTATTTAATAAAAAACCCGCATTAATTCAGATCAATCAAATATGAACTTCAAATTTTATTGTTTCTATTTTAAGAAGCATGAATGAATTTTCAAAGAAAAAAGAAAGGAAATACAAAACCCGCATGTGAAATAAAATAAATTTGAATGTAAAATCAAGTTAAATTAATATGATTATGTTAAAAAAAATTAAAAACCTATCTTAAAAACAAGAACAATAAAAAGAATGTAATACAAAATTTGGAGGAAAATAAAAAAAATTCCAGAAAAACCTAAATTGAATTACTTGGTCAAATGAAATGAAATGAGATATATTAAGATACATACATTCCTAAAAGTTGTATTTTCTAAATATTAATGTTAAGGTAAACTGGAATATTAATCTGTTATCTGACACAATAATCCCTGTAACTGTTAGATTTTAGTAAGCACAATTAAACTAGGAATCTCTAATAAAATACATTCAGATGTTTTTAAAAAGGTTTTTCTTATTATTGAACCAAAACTTAGAAATAGATTAAGCTGATATTTCCAGCTTCCGGTCTGCAGTTCCGGGTGACGGACCGAAGATGGCGCCATTTCCTTCCCTGTGGATTCTGAATGAACTCACTTTCCTCCGCGGTCCCCTCGATCAGCGGCTGCTGCGCATGCCCAGTGGCTCCGACAACCCCAGAGGTGTTTGCATGCGGCTCTGGGTTGTAACAGCAGCATGTGGGAGGTCAGAGGTCAACGCGGCTTCATTTGGTTGACAGATTTTACTACCAAATATCAGGCTGAGTCCTGCGCCCCCATTGGCTGAAGCTGCTGGCTCGTTTGGATATTTGGGCCCAGCAGAACCAGGCTGCGTTTCTGCTTCTACTGCAGAACCAGCAGTAGAACCGGGCCTTGACTGGTTCTGCTGGTCAGCAGCCAATCAGAGCACCCGTCTCATTTTAACGGAGAATTAAAGAATTAAAACCATTTGAATGATTTTAGTCACTTTAGTCTGAAGCTGAAGGTTAACGACCATGAGACACGGTGGTGGCAGCATCATGCAGTGGGATGGTTCAGACTAACCATCTGGACTCCATCCTAGAGGGGCCTAGTCAAAGTCCAGGGGGTGCAGAAAAGAAAAAATGCACTCCGCACTTTCAGATTGTATTTCTGTAATTATTTGTTAAACCACGTGGTTTCTACTGTAACTCCCAGCATGATGCTGCCACCACCAACATCCGGGCAGTTTGTGGTTCAAACCTGAAAACTTTGATCCGCCGCTTTGAAACCAGCGGGGCTTTTTCTCTCTTTCTCTCTCTCTCCTCCTGATGGGCCCCGCCCCCCCGGCCCTCCTCCTCTTCCTCCTCCTCCTCTCCTCTATATAAAACTTGGCGGCTCCTGGACTCTCCAGTTTTACGCACGCCAGGATGGAAACGCTCCTGTGCGCGCTGCTCCCCGCTGTTCCAGCTGCTCCCGTTGGTGCTCCTCTCCGCAGCGGCAGACCGCAGCTCCCCCGCTAGAGGCGGCTCCCCGGTTCTGGTTCTGGTTGTGGACTGGAAGGATGCTGCGGCGGGACGCGGCTCCGCTCCCTGACAGGAACCAGCTGGAGGCGGGTTCGGGCTGAGTCCAGAACCAGACGCAGAGCGGCTCCAGTTTCCGTCCGGCTCCGGAGGATCGCAGAGGATGTAACTGAAGCTGAGGACTCTTTCCGGTTCCACTCACTCACAAAATGACGCGCTGTCTCCTCCGACTGGCTCTGCTCGCGGCGTGCGTCCTTCTCTCCGCCCGCGGAGCCGCCGCGCCCGACGCCGAGGCGGTGGCCGGGGCGCACCCCGAGTCCTGCGCGTCCTGCGCCGCCTCCGCCCGGCTGGAGGAGCCGGAGCCCGGCCGCGTGGACGGGGACTTCCTGGAGGCGGTGAAGAGGCACATCCTGAGCCGGCTGCAGCTGCGGGAGCGGCCCAACATCACGCACCCGGTGCCGCGGGCTGCCATGGTGACGGCGCTGCGCAAGCTGCACGCGGGCAAGCTGCGCGAGGACGGCCGGGTGGAGATCCCGAGTCTGGACGGGCACCCGATGAGCAACGAGGTGCTGGAGGAGAGCTCCGAGATCATCAGCTTCGCAGAGAAAGGTCAGCAGGACCGAGGCGGAGGCAGCATCATGCTGAGGGACAGAGCGTCATGCTGAGGGTCAGAGCGTCATGCTGAGGGTCAGAGCGGCAGCATCATGCTGAGGGGTCGCTGCTTCCATAAGTTTTTATCAACTTCCTGATTTACTGAATGACGTTGGCAGGAAAACATTACTTCCAGTCCGTTGCCATGGAGACCCGTCAATTGGAGAAACTTCTGGGTTTGTCAGAAATTTCCTCTCATTTCATATTCAGCAGATTCAGGTTTGAAAGTTACAGAAATTACATTTTTATAACAAAAATAAACGACACACTGAACTTCTGGACATCATTTTCTGACCTTTGACCTTTTAAATGCCAGTTTTAGATGTTAATGACTGGATTTAACCTGATTATTTTTAAGTATAAAGCTGTTAAAAAGTCATAAATCTGTTAATGAAACAGAGGAAACTTCTCTATTTTCCTGCAGGGGTCCAAACTGAGGCTCAGGGGCCATTTGTGGCCCTCAGAATGACTTGGAGCGGCCCATTATTACAGTACAAGAAAAGACTAAATTTGAGGTTTTGACTGATGCTAGCCTGTTAAAAATATAAAATTAAAATCTGAACATGGAAAATGCAAAACAAATTTAAATGTAATTTAATAGAAATAAAAACCAAAAACATCCAGAAGTTTTTACTAAAACTCACTTTTTTAAAATTCAGCCACAAGCTGAGAAAAATAAAATCTAGACAATCTGAAAAATGTACAATATGATTTTTGTTTTAGCTAAAACTGTAAAATCCTTCATTTAAACTAATTGAAACATTTACAGAAACCTGATTAATATATAATTAAAACTTTGAGTTGAGTTTGTTGCTTATTTGGCAGGAAAAATAATTATATACTAAAAAGATGTTTTTAGTTGATTTCTTTATTTAAAAGTAAAAAAATTCTTTGCAATTATATTTAAACAGAAAAATACTTTATAATTGAGTTTTGAGTTAATTGTGTAAAAATAAAAGTTTTTGTTACAATAAAAATGAAAAATACAAAAAAATAGTTTTTAGTGGAGAGTAAATTATTTCTGATGGGAAAGAATAAAAGTTTACAATTATAAAAAATATAAAAGTTTGAGCAGAAAACAGTTTTTCAGCTCAGAGGTTATTTGTTTACTCAGCCAATAAAAATAATAAAATCAGGGTTGCAGTTATAAACAAAATGATTTTTTATTGTGTTTTTAGTTGAGTTATTTATTCATCAGGTAAAAATAAAAGTTTTTGGAATTATAATCAAAGAGACAAATATCAACGTTGTGGCCCCCAGAGGCTCTTCACCGTGCCACTTTGGGCCCCCGCGGCCCCTGTTGGACAAACTGTGCTGCTGTTGCTGCAGGCAGGTTGCAGCAACACGTTGCCGAGACAGAGGGACGTTTCTGGAAGGTTGTCAACCTGAGGAGGTTCGGCCCGGTTCTGCTGCAGATGGAGCGGTTCTGGTCAAAGTTAGGGAAAGAAAGAATGAATGAATGAATGAATGAATGAATGAATGAATGAATCAGTGTTTGGCAGGGAGGATCAGATGAAGTTTTCTGAGTCTTTATGAAGTTTCACTGTGAAACGTCGACTCTACATGACCTTTGACCTCCTCAGGCAGAGACATGCACTGTAAAAACAAAATATTAAGTCTTTTGATTTCTACTGAAAATATCTCAGTGCACTTTAAATAAGGAACTTTTCAGCAAGATAAATAAATAATTTCTTAATCCTGGATTTAAAGTTTTAGTTCCACTGACAGGTTATTATTATTATTATACATATTTTTCCTAACATTTTGTGAAATAATCTTCCAGTGGAAATAAAACTTTTTATAGTTATTAAGTCATTAGAGTTAAATCAAGTTTCTGTGTTTTGCTGTAAAAGTTGCAGTAGAAACTAGACAACACTTGGTCAGATTTAGTGTTTTTACAGTGTAAACCAGTTGATCTTACTGGGGTTCTGTATCTGTAGGGTTGTTCTGTTGGAAGGTTCCCTGTCCCCACAGCATGATGCTGCCACCACCATGTGCCACCCTGTTCAGGCTGTCTCAGTTGAATCCAAACTAAACCTGAAGTTTACCAGAGAAAACTAAACTGATGTCTAGTTTTAATTTAGCGTTTACCAGTTTAGCTAACTTTGAAAGAATTAGCGCACTTAGCTTCCCCTAAATAATCTGTAAAGCAAAGATTTACTGTTTTGTAAACTTCACTTTTGAAGTTTTACTTTTTGACATTCAATATTCTTCAAGTACACTGAAGTATACTGAAGTATACTGAAGTACACTGAATACTGAATACTTTAGTATTAAAGCCGTTTATCGTCTTTTATATCCAAGAAACATAAAGGAACAAAATAAAACAGAAATAAAATATTAAACTGCTGCTCAGGCTGCTGTCTGCTAGGGGCAGATTTAATCTGAATCGTAGTTAGCGCTTTAGCTTCAGCTAAATAACATGTTGCTATAGTGCTTTAGCTTCACCTAAATAACATGTTGCTATAGCGCTTTAGCTTCACCTAAATAACATGTTGCTTTAGCGCTTTAGCTTCACCTAAATAACATGTTGCTTTAGCGCTTTAGCTTCAGCTAAATAACATGTTGCTTTAGCTTTAGCTTCAGCTAAATAACATGTTGCTTTAGCTTTAGCTTCAGCTAAATAACATGTTGCTTTAGCGTTAGCGTAATATTTCTAACTCCTGCTTCACAGTGCAGCTAGCTTTGTAGCCATCATTTGTCTGCTGCTGGGATCCAGTAAAGCCTTTAGCTTCCCATCATGCATCAGTACAGCCGTCAGTAATCGCCATGTTTAATCTGTCACCGGTTCCATGTTCTTCTTACTCTCCTCGGTTCTGATCCGTATTGTTCCTGTTTCTCTCCTCGGTTCTGATCCGTATTGTTCTTGTTTCTCTCCTCGGTTCTGATCCGTGTTGTTCTTGTTTCTCTCCTCGGTTCTGATCCGTGTTGTTCTTGTTTCTCTCTTTGGTTCTGATCCGTATTGTTCTTGTTTCTCTCCTCAGACGACCTGGTCACCTCCAAGTCCAGCCTGTTCTTCCTGATCTCCAACGAGGGGAACCAGAACCTCCATGTGACCCAGGCCACCCTCTGGCTGTACTTCAAGCTGCTGCCGCCGGCCGCCGGCGCCGAGCTGCGCGGGAAGCGGAAGGTGACGGTGAAGGTGTACTACCAGGAGCCGGGCCTGGGCAGCCGGTGGGACCTGGTGGAGAAGCGGGTGGAGCTGAGGCGCAGCGGCTGGCACACCTTCTCGCTGACGGACGCCGTGCGGCTGGTGTTCGAGCGGAGCGGCGACCGGCGGCAGAACCTGGACGTCCGCTGCGAAGGCTGCGAGGCGGAGGGCGTGGCGCCGGCGCTGATGAACCCGAAGGACGAGGCCCACCGGCCCTTCCTGGTGGTGCGGGCGCGGCAGGCCGACGGGAAGCACCGCATCCGGAAGCGCGGCCTGGAGTGCGACGGCAGCAGCAGCCTGTGCTGCCGCCAGCAGTTCTACATCGACTTCCGGCTCATCGGCTGGAACGACTGGATCATCGCGCCCTCGGGGTACTTTGGGAACTACTGCGAGGGGAACTGCCCCGCCTACATGGCGGGCGTCCCCGGCTCGGCCTCGTCCTTCCACACGGCCGTGGTGAACCAGTACCGCATGAGGGGCATGAGCCCCGGCTCCATGAACTCCTGCTGCATCCCCACCAAGCTCAGCACCATGTCCATGCTCTACTTCGACGACGAGTACAACATCGTGAAGCGGGACGTTCCCAACATGATCGTGGACGAATGCGGCTGCGCCTGACTCTGCTTCCTGTTTATTTAACGCCACAATGCGGCAGACTGACGACTTTACCGCAAAAATAAATATAAAGCAAAATATTTATGAACGTCCTCATCCACACAAATCCACAAACTCGCATGTATGCCTGCACAAAACCTTGTATATATATTTATGTCTGTTGCTATATATTCTGTCCAATCTTCCAAATCTGATCGACTCGGCAAACAATCAGCTCCTCAGTAGAAACGTCCAAGACTGTGAGGATGCCCCCGTTTCTCTCTTTCAGCAGTATAACCCAGTTATTGAGCCTTATTTTTACACGAAAGCACTGAAGGTATGACTGCCAACCGACAGCACTTCTGGCCTTAACTTATTCCACTAGGAACTGGACGTCTGGCGCCGACCCACAGAATCATCCTCCAAAGACCAACAGGAGTCCGACGCTACACCCAACCTATGCTTCAACCATTACTTGCTAATATTTGACAATCCAGAGGCTTGTAAGCAGCTAAAAGTTGCCTGAAGCCTTGAAGTCGTATCAACATTGGCGTCAACCGACCTGTTGGCGTTGACATGTGACTGAACAGCTCCAGTTCCTTCCTGCTGGCTTTGAGTCAGGTGTTGTTGGAGGAACCGACTCTGTGGACGTTAAAGACACTCAGAACCTGTAAAAATCATCTTTTCTTTGCACTTAGCAACACAGAGCAGACGGCTGAGGCCAAACTTTGCCGTTTCACGCTTCATCTCCAGCACTTAGAGCCGAGGGAACGCTGAGCCTCGTTAGACGTTGCCATATTCAGTTCAATGCAGCTCTGCACGCCCCAACGCACACGTTTCAAAACTCCTGCAGATCGATTTGCCTTTAATGATCCCAGAGTGGCGCTTCATCACCGGCCAGCCCTTGGAAAGTGCCACATTAGTTATGCAAGATGTAGAAGGTACCGATAGCCCAACAGCTCCAAACGTCCCACTGGAACTCGAAACGCAGGCGCTTCAGGCTGGAGGTCATCGGGTCGCAGCGGTGGCTGCTAACGGTGCAGCTAACTGGTAGCTTAGCGCTTCTGCTAGCTTTGAAAACCTTTAGTGCACTTACCTTCCTCTAAGTTATTATTTCTGGATAAATTTTAAATATATAATTTAATATTTGATCATTCTTCAAGGATTGAGACGTTTATATTCATGCTCTAATTTTAAAGTCCGTTTACCCAGAAATCAACATTTCCTGTCCTCACTTTCTCTTTCTTCCAATAACTGAATTCAAAACTAGATTAAACATTTATATCTAGCGCAGAAATTCAACATGTTGGTTAAATTAAATTGGTGCTTAAAGGTTGTCGTCCTTTAAAGGCAGATATAACGGACGTTAGCACATCAGTGTTAGCTTCAGGTCAACACCATGTTGCTGTAGCGCTTTAGCGTTAGCTTAACTACTGTTTATGGTTAGTGCCGCTAACCTTCTAGCTAGCAGACACAAATCAAACCTTTAACCAGCAGATTAATTCATCTGCGACATACAAATGAGTTTATGCTTATAAAGTTTCACCAGTTTATTCAAACTCTGCTAAACTGGAAGCTAACCAGTTCAGGAAAATACTTATAAAAGACGTAAAACATGTGAAAAAGTTATTTTCTGACATTAAACGTTGTGATTCAGTCACTGGAAAAGTCGTAAAAATAACATTTTGCTGTCGTTGGGATTTTTGTGCTATTTTAGTAGAAGAAGATCTGATATGATCAAATCAAAAGGGGGTTAAAATCAGGCCCTGAGGAACTCCACAGGGATTTCCAGGGTTTATTCTGGGGTGAAACCAGGTTGTCCTCCGGCCTGCCAGCTCGTGTTTCGGCTCTACTGGACCGCCATCACAGCAGCGACACATGGAGGCGTTTCAAACACTGACCCAGCTATAAATACGGTTTTACTGGCAGCATCTGAAGATGAAACCTGGGGCTAACGTCGACCCAGATGTGACGGAGAGGCTTTTAAAGCTGCGTCCCGGCGGAGCGCCGTCGCAGCACACTAACACACTTTACGACACAGTTTGAGCGCCGTGATTTCCTCGCTCAGGAACACCTGAGCTCCACTTCCTGCTCACGGTGCGGCCGTCCGGCCTCGCCCGCCTCGCCCTCAGAGCCACCTGTTGTTAGTATTTGCACTGAGCAGACAGACGCTGCCGCGGTTCGATGAAAAAGCTATTTTTATAGGAGCAAAGTGTTCAGATGTAACTGTGGAACCAAAGAGGCTGCCATGTTTTTGTTAAGAGGCCTAAACACTGTTCAGGGTTCAATCAGTCCATAGATCAAACTCTTTTCTATTTTTTACTTAGACATTAAATATGTCCTATTTTTTCATCAGAGTACTTAAATATTCCTAGTTTGCTTTTTGTTAGCTTGAACTGTTTAGCCTGAAGCGCACGCCATCGACTCCTGTACAGATCATGTAACATATCAGCATTCAGATATCTGGTTCTTTGTAATTGTTGGAAAATAAATTTCTTATTACTTGTAACGAAGCGTTGTCGTGTTTCAGAAACTCATTTTGTACTGGAAGTATAATTATTATTGCTGCTGGTCAAATATTAAAGAATGTTTTGTGTTTTTAAACTATGTGGAGTCAGATATAGTCAGATATAATCAGATATAATCAGATATAATCGGTTTTAATCAGATATAATCGGTTTTAATCAGATATAATCGGTTTTAATCAGATATAATCGGTTTTAATCAGATATAATCAGTTTTAATCAGATATAATCAGATATAATCGGTTTTAATCAGATATAATCGGTTTTAATCAGATATAATCAGTTTTATTCAGGTATAATCAGTTTTATTCAGATATAATCGGTTTTAATCAGATATAATCGGTTTTAATCAGATATAATCAGTTTTAATCAGATATAATCGGTTATAATCAGATATAATCAGTTTTAATCAGATATAATCAGATATAATCAGATATAATCAGTTTTAATCAGATATAATCGGGTATAAACATTCAGGCAGGTGTTTTTAAACCGAGTCTTCAGTAAAAACACGATGGCAGTGTGAGAACATGAGCTGGACGGCCGCTCAGCGAGGAAGAAGACATTAAAGTCTTAATTGTTTAACTGAAGTTATTTATGCTAATGTACTGTGGTTAGCACTGCTAACCTAAACGTTAGCCATGCTAACACGCTGCATTGATTCACAACCAGAGCATGAGATCAGAAATGAAAACCACGCCGAGGCAGAAGAACCGATGATCTGCTCCTTCCTCCATGTTTCTTCTGCTCCGTTTGACCTGGTGTGTTTTCTTGGTTGCACCACCTGCTGGTTGCTGCTGGAAGTGCAGCTGTGTGGTGACGTCAGGCGACACGCGAGCTGTTTGGTCCTGCTGCTCGACGGCGGCAGGTACACGGCAGAGCGCAGGAATGTTAATGATGGCCGCCGCGGGGCCTGGCGCGCCGCTCTGAGCGGGACTCGATGTGCTCTCTGCTGATTTACGACCGGCGGCAGCCGAGGCGCAGCGCTGCAGGGAGAGGCAGTGAATCACGAGCCGCGCGTCTAACGAGGTGGTACCTGACGCCTGGACAGGAGAAACGGAGGAGGAAAACTACAAGCTGCACAGGAGGCGCGGGAACCGGAGGAACCCTCCATCTGACGGAGGATGAGAGCGGAAAGAAAGAGCCAAATTCTGCAAACAAATCAGAAATGTTCACATTAATCTTCCACTTTTGAAACTCACAAAACTTCAGTTTTTTTCTAGAAACTTCTGAGACGCTCTTGTTCATTTCTGAAGCACAGAAATTTCCAGCATGTTTTAGAAAAATTCTGAGATTATTTTAAACATTTCTCACAAATTTTAAACTTATCAGAAATTTCAAAGTCTTTTCTAGAAAATCTTTTTACTTTAAAAGCTCAGAAAATTTCTTTTCCTTTTATAAAACATCAGATTAATCTTAAACGTTTTGATTTGCCTTTCAAATTCTAAACTTTTAAAGTCAGAAAAGTCCAACTACTGAGTTTAATTTCAAAATTTGAGTTTTTCCTGCTAATTTTCAACTTTTCAAAAAGTTTCCAAGGTTTTCTACAGAAAACGTTCTGTGTGGTAATTGGCGCCATGTTTGTGCCTACGGTGGCCCAGAAGGGCCGCCTCGTGTCAGAACCAGCCGGTGGCGCTGCTCTGCTCACTGCAGCCATGTTGGACAACAAACTGAAGAGTTTCTGAAAATTTCACAAAACCACATTTCTGCATTTTCAGAGAATCAAACAGTTTAATTTCTGCCAGCTGGTTCCAGGTCCAGCAGGAATATTGTAGAGAGTTTTTATGGCTGAAGAAAGATTTCTGGCCTAGTCAAAACATTTTGAGGCCACAGATGAGATTCTGGAGAATAAAAAGGTTTTTTATTAAACCTCCACAGTTCAACGCTCCATCAGAGCAGAAACACTAAAGTTTTTGTTTCTAATGAAAATATGGATTAATTAAAACCTGCTGGCAGATTATTTAATCAATTATTGACTTTAAATAAGCTGATATATCTAAATGAAAACTTTATTTAAGTGCTGATATAGTTGCACTGTAAAAGCGACAGAAACACTTGGTAGGATTTAGTGTTTTTACAGAGCAAACTGATCAGGTTTGGTTATTAAATCAGATTTTTATGACCTTAATCCAGATAAATGTTTATTAGCGAGTTTAAAATTCAAACTAGTAAATCAGGAAAATAACTGAAAAGTTTGAATCTAGTTAAAGTTTTGCAGATTTAAACGTTTTTTTCTCAAGATGTTTTTCATTTTCTGTGAAGTTTTCCAAAACATTCACATAAAATCTCTTCAGTCGTTTTATTTGCTGTAAACTTATTTTCATGTTTTATTTAAACTTGTCAAGGAATCATAAAACCCAGAAATGAAACGTTAAAATGAATTCACTGTAACTCTAATGAATTAAACCGTTTTAATTTTAATAACATTTTTACCAAACTGATATAAATCAGATTAAACTGGAGAATTAAACTGGGCTGGTTTGAGTGTTCTGCTACTGGATGAACTGGATTAAACTGGATTATAAAGAAATGTTGGGATTAACCAGCAACTATCAGATCAACGATGCCTATCAAAATCAACTGGATTAAATTAGAGCAAAGAAATGAGACAGAATGATTGGACTGAACTGGACCAGATTAAACTGGGAGGAACTGGGATGAACTGGGCCATGCTGTAGAAACCAGAGGCTTCCGGGTCTCAATCGGGTCATGCAGCTTGGAATGCTGGGAATTCTGAACGGCTGTAAAGACGTCGGGCGTCTGAGGTTGTAGAAGAAAGTAACGCACTGAAGAGTCAGGTCCAAACCTCCTGATTGGTCGATGCCTCAGCTTCCTGATTGGTCGTTGCCTCAGCGTCCTGCTGCCTCCTGATTGGTCGTTGCCTCAGCGTCCTGCCTCCTCCTGATTGGTCGTTGCTGCCTCCTGACTCATCCCTCAGCCCTTCCTGGGCCGGCGGTGGCGTCCCGCCTCCAGACCGGCGGTTCACGGCCGAGCTAAGTTTGGAAGGTGAGTCACGGCGGGAATGTTTCCAGAGGAAGCCGCAGTCACAACAGCTCCTCCCGGATTAGTCCAAACAGCCGCGGCGATCCAAACAAAGTTTCATAACAGGCCAGCTTGTGACTCACTGGGACGTTTCCCGTCAGGATGAGGCGGCGCGGCGAACACCTGCAGCACCAGCAGCTGGTTCTGAAGGTGTTCAGTCGGAGAACCAGGAATAAAGACCCAGAATAAATAAACCAGAAAACAGATTCAACCTGCAGGTTTACTTCGTCTGGATTCAAACTGAATATGAAGAAAACAAAACGTTTCACTGATTAGTTCATAAAGTACAGAAAGAATACAAACAGTTCCTGCCTACAGACTCATAAAATAAAAACTGTACAGTAAAATATAACTTATTTATTCCTCCTCTTATTGGAGTTTGTTGCCAGAAACTTTTACTGAATGAATTCATTTGTTTTTTTAAATCTAAAAGTTCTTGAGGCGATTTTCTGATATTTACACGTTTTCTGGATCTAGTTTAGATTTTTTACTTTTAAATGTTTATTTTTCTGTGTTTTTAATTCTGTTTTTGGCCTGATTCCTCTGAAAAGGTGTTTTATGCTGGTAAAATGAAAATAAGAATTATAAATATAAACAGGATAAATCGCCGCGTGTTTTGCAGACGTCTTGTAGTCGTTTTGCATCGCGGCGTTTCCTGTTCCTGGTCGTTTCTCAGCCGGCGGCGCGGTGCGGCGCGGCGCTCCCCGAACGCTCCAGACGGCTGGCCGAGCCGATGCGGGTCCGGCCGACCCGGCAGAACTCATGAATATTCAGCAGCCTCATTAGGATGGTCCCGCCTCATGATTATTCATGTTTTCACAGGTTTCCAGAGAGCAGGCGGCCGACTCTGGTGCTGATCCGTGTTTCTGGGTCGGAGGTTTGGAGGAGAAACGCAGCGTGACCTGCAGCCGCTCAGGTTTTCACACCTGTTTGTCCTGCATTCATGGCTCCATTATCTCTGCCTTTTTGTTCGCTGTGGAGCCTCAGAAAAGTAGGACAGAGTAAGTTGCAAAAGGCACAATGGGCCGCAGTTTGCTTTTCTTGGTAACTCCCAATTAGGCATTGTTCTCCCTCCAAATGTTTGAATAATTGAGCAGAATTTAAGGGGGAAGCAGATCTATTATCTAAATCAGGCCACGTGTCTCTTCAGGCTCACATGAGGAGTTCGCAGCGCCGTCATGCCTGTGAGCGAGGGCTGCAGGTTGGGTCTTGTTTCCAGGCTAAGCTCTCTGAATAAAGGCTGATAGCTTTGTTACATGAGTGGCTTTTCACCTGCTTTAGGTGCTGACTCCGGTTCTCTCCTCGGCCCCTCGGGGAGCCGATTGAGCCCCTGATTGCTCCGAGTCGGGCCGGGTCTGATGAAGAGGAGGCAGGGGGTCGGCTCCCAGAGAGACGAAGGGCTCCTCATCACTGGCTCGTCAAAATCAGCCACTGAAACTGTCTACAACTTTCCCTCATCAAGAAGAGCCAAAAATATCCTGGAACACATTCAGGGAGTTTCCTTCTTCATGGAGAGTAAACAAAAACAGAGTCACGTAAAGACATCATGAAGAAACAGAGATTTACCAGAATAAAGCCAAAATAACAGGATGAAAATCTGAGAATAAAGTTGTAAATTTGAGCAACCTGTTCCCCTCCTGGCCTGTGGGGGCGCTGCACCAAGAACCACTGAAGGAAACGACACAAAAACCTCTGGAAACGCTGAGAGCAACTTCCTGTTTCACCAGATGGAAACAAGATGGAGCCGTCAGGTTTTAGTGTTGGAGGATTTCTCTTTAGTCTTTGGCTGAAGACCAGGAAACATTTCTGCTGCTAGTGCTAGGCTAACACGTTAGCTTTGGTTGTATTTACCCAGAATGCCCTGCGCTGTATTCCACTTCCTGCTTTTGGAGACACTTGA
The DNA here is from genome assembly GCF_002775205.1 of Xiphophorus maculatus. Classification (NCBI taxonomy): domain Eukaryota; kingdom Metazoa; phylum Chordata; class Actinopteri; order Cyprinodontiformes; family Poeciliidae; genus Xiphophorus; species Xiphophorus maculatus. Next base: position 14,584,628 of record NC_036466.1, on the reverse strand, counting down.
TGCTCATATATTTTTTTAAACTTCAAACTGAGACCGAGGTTTGGAGGTCAGAGGTCGATTTGTGTTCACACCTGGACTGGACTTTGACTTCGCTTTGTGGACCATCAGAGGAAGTCAGGCCCATCCTGCGTTGATTGCCAAAATAAAAGCTCTGACCCATTGCTAAATAATCAGAGATGAGATCCCAGCGGAGCGACGGCTTCCTGTCAGCCTGTCAACGCGCCGCAGGTTCCTCATTACGCCGCCGCCATCAGAGAGCGCGATGCTCGCCGCCGTCAGAGAGCGCGATGCTCGCCGCCATCAGAGAGCGCGGTGCTCGCCGCCATCAGAGAGCGCGGTGCTCGCCGCCGTCAGAGAGCGCGATGCTCGCCGCCATCAGAGAGCGCGGTGCTCGCCGCCATCAGAGAGCGCGGTGCTCGCCGCCGTCAGTCCCGCCTGCAGCCGGAGGTCACCAGCGAAGCGTCCTGCGGGAGGTCAAGGCCCGCCGGTGTGGTAATCTCCTGGTTTGAGTTACTTCATCGGTAAAGAAGCCGGTTGGCCCAAGAATGCGGCGCTGGTATAATTAAGAGGCTTAGCTGAATTTGTGCAGGAGTAAAAAGCCTCATTATGGTCTTAACGGGGATTTGGAGCTGAATCATTTCCTTATAACCGCACACTCGGCCCATTATGGGCTGAGAGCGGCGAGGAGGCGCGGCGCATGGCTCACTGCTCCCAACTGTTGAAGGATGAATGAGTGAGGCTGTTTTCTCAGGAATAACACAGTCATGATCATCAGAAACTCACCAGGAGGTTCAGTCACTGAAAACACCGACCTGACTCCAGCAGAGGAGCTTCACTCTGAGGTCGCAGGTCAGAGGTCATCAGACGGGACCTGAGCTGCTGCTGGAGGGTTTAAATACCTGGAAAACATTTAATATTTACTGGGAAATGAACATCAAAGTCTGGAAATAAAGAGATTTAACAATCCACAAACACTGAGAATGTAGAAAATGAGGGAAACGTTCAACTAGCTACCAGATCGCTGCTCAACTTGAGACCTGGGCTTTGACTAGACCAGTGTTTCTCAACTCCAGTTTCTTCTTCCACACACCTGACGTGAGTAAGTGATGTGTGGCTGTGGGTGGCATGCAGAGGAGGTCACACACAGGACCTGCTGCTTCCTAATCCATGACCCTTCCTGCTTCCCGTACATGACCTCTGCTCCCGGGTCCAGATAAATCTGGACGAACTTTATTCCAGGTTTATCTCTAGCAGACATAAACCTTAAAACGCTGCAGACACGAAGCATCGATTCAACGGAAACAAAGAAATGAGACCGAACACTCAGCCCTGCGGTACGCCACTGGAGAGATGATCCACTGTTTTCCTCCATGACAGCAAGTTTCCATCATCTGTTTCCTTCCATCTGTTGTGGAAATTTGGACTCAAAAATGTAAAATATTTCCTTTTGAAATGAAAATGCTGATTTTTTTGGAGTGAATGATCCAAGTCTCACAAAACGTAATTTCATATAACGTTGACGCTACGCAGCGCCGTAATAAAATGGAAGTAGAAACTACACACCAGAGTGGATCTCAAGAAAATTTAGTCTTTTTGTGCCTCTGGTAAGGCACAGACCCTGCAGTGGATGGGAAAGTTCACTGAAAGCATATTCAGTAAATTAGTTTTGATCTCCCACTTTGAAAAGCCAAAAACCAACTTGAGTAAAGAAAATAGTTTTCACTATTTCTAGCAACGTTTCCTGATGTGAAACTTTAAAATATTATTCAGTTACTGAAGCCAGTCAAACTTTTCCTCCTGTAACTGAATGTGTCAACATTTGGCTTTCAACGTTTCACCATCGATTTCTTCCATTTGCAGACGCATCCAGCAGAGCGAATGTTGTCTGTTTTTAAAACGGCGTGCTGATGAAGCCGGCCGTTAAACACGCCGCCGAGTGCGACGCCGCCGAGTGCGACGCCGCCTCAGCTCTCTACTCGAGTCCCGGCCAACACCAGCTGAGCCAGAACCCAGCAGACTAATTGAAGCGCTCTTGTTTCTGGGCATTTTTTAATTACTAGCTGACCTGGTAATAGCACGTGCTAACATCAGTGAAAATAAAGAGGACCTTACACACACACACACACACACACACACACACACAGTGTCACAGTATTCTCCAGGAGGGATGGCAGCGATTCAAGACGGCAGCTATTAAAGGTCCAAGTCGGCGCTGAATGAATGACATCACTCACAGCTTGTGTTCATACAAATCCCACCCGGACCCTGAGATCTCATTGGAGGCAAGTTGAACAAACACTGGCAGCGGCCCTTTAGCTCCTCACTCTCTCTCTCTCACACACACACACACACACACACACACACACACACACACACAGAGCGAGTGTTTCTCCAGAGAAAGCGTTTAGCAGCAATCACCATCAGGCCGCTGCAGCAGTAATTTATGGTAATATATGGTGGGGTGTATATTTACTTTACAGGCAGCCTGATAAGGATCATGTGGCATGTTTCTGGAGAGCGTTGGGAACACAATTGGGAGATTTGTTGCGGGGCTCTGGGGGCCGCGGCGGCCCCCCGCGGGGCCTGAACAGAGCGGCTGTGCTCTGAACACTGGGGCAGTGTCTCCGCCTCGGGCCGCGTCCATCACTCAGGCCGTCGATCCGAGTCCGGCTGAATGAATGGGAGGCGGCCGGGAGGCGAAGAGAGGCGGATTCATCCTGGAGTTCAGCAGCGCCGCCGTGAAGCAGAGTCCAACCAAAAACCAGGACGCTTTGGTCACTTCGCCTCCTGCAGACGTGATGAAAGATTCTCTTGATTCAATGGGATAAAAATTATTGGAAAAACCCAAAACTCTGCAGAGAACAGCAGTTACACTAAAGCATCCTAAACGCCGTTTCGCTGGACGGCTGGTCGCTGCTTTACGTAGCATCAGGTTAAAAAGACATAAAGATCCTCCATCGTGGTTCGCTTGTTTGTCCACCATGGCCGCTCAGAAACTGCAGAAGGTTTCAATAAACCGAGGCGTCTTCTTCCAGAAAAACGAGAGCGGGTCGACATATTTCCCTCTGAGAAGACTCAAGACTGATGTCTGCCGGAGGTGAAGCTTTTTGTTTTCGGTGAAACAGCGTTCACATCAAACTATGTTGTACGCCGCCCTGAGCCGATCCGGTTGGGAATCAGGACAACCAGTGGTTACCGCTGTCAGGAGAAACGGGCTAGCCGCTCAGCTAGCTCCTCCATCAGGCTGAGGGAAATGAAGGAGTTTGTAACGAGATGTTGACGATGAAATGTCCGCCTGCTGGCAGCGGCGTTGAGTCCAATCCGTAGAGCTGAGTATGTGGGAAGTCTTTCAACAGGCTGAGGACTGAAACGATTCAGCAGACGGTAAACGGACCTGATCCCACAAACATTTCAGATCTGAGAAAACTGGACCGGAGGATCAGCAGGACTCTGGGCCATGTAGGTCCTGTTCCTACCTGGTACTTTTACTGGCTACCGCTGCTGCTCCAGAAAGCTTCCCTAAATTAGAGCAGCTTTTTATTTTTCTACAGTCCTGGATAAACTCCGTTCTGGCTCGGCCCAATCCGTGGAGACTCCGCGCTGTCGGGCCCAATCGTTCTGGACGACTTTAATGGGATTTTGCTCAGGTTCTTCCTATAAGAACCAAAGGTTTCTTGGTTTATTGCGACCTGACGTTAGCGTTTCTAAGTGTTGTTTTACTGGTTTGGCAGCACAAAGTCATGATTGTAAACCTGATGCTACACAAATGAAAGCAGCAATCAGCCGTCCAGCACGGCTCTGCAGAGAGACGGCCGGTGTTGCACATGTTCCTCGTCCAGTTTGTTCTCCACACCCTGCCCATGGTTACTTGGCTTTGTGTGCAACTTGTTAACAGCTGACATCAATATTTCTTGTGAGCCCCAGAAGGGAGTCAGGGGTACAACATGTACCACGGTTTGAGAACCACTACAGAAGAGAACATCGGTCCCAAAGAACTTTCTGTTCAACTTCACAGCGCATGGAGACTAAACTGTCTCTTTTTTCTAAAACCGTAGATTCAGACATACGTGTGACCCTGTTAGAGTCCCAACATCTGTACAAAGAGGCTGAGTCCCTGAATGCGATCCTTTCTTCTTCATGTATGCTTTAAATCAGGACATCTAATGAAACACGAGAAGCTTCAGATCATATTTTAACCATTAAGGATCATTTCTTCAAGATATTGACTTTGGGTCACCGCTGGCACCAAGGCATCGTCTCCAATCTCTCCCAAGATGATTGAGGTCATGGAATGGATAAGGGATGTAAGTCATGTTTATGTCCAAACATTAATGATGCTATTTCTCATTTAACTGAAAACTTGCTGTTTTTATGGCAGAGTTTGGTTTATCTCCTGACAGCTGACGTGTCTCTCCACCTGGCGGAGGAGGAAAGAAGGCCGAGACCTTCCTGCGCGCAGCAGCGTGGACGTCCTGTCGGGGGAATAAATCACCATCAGAGGTGACTCTCCCAATCACGTGGCAGGAGCGGGGCCTCCTTTCTGCAGCCGTATAATCAGGCCTGAGCGCCGGGACAGAAAGCAGCTGCAGCGCTCCTATGAAAGGCAGCGTTTCATGAGGAAACAGGTGAGACGGCTCTGGGCTGCCTTTGATGATTAGAGGAACTAAACAAATATACAGTCCGCTAGTGGCATGAAGGAGCTGCCACCAGGGGCTGCAGCGTGCGTCAGCAGCAGCGCTGCCTCCAGATGACAGATTTTCTGGTTGTTCTGGCTCACATGCACAGTAGTTGACATGTTTCATGAAACCGGATCGTTCCTGTATCTCAGAGTAACAAGAACAAGATGTTCTCTGGGGTGAGAGCCAGCGGAAAGGCAAAGACATGAAGGAAGGGAGCGGGTGATGAGGGCACAGTGCGAGATTGAGTTGGAAAGGCAAAGGGGAGAATTGCAATGGCAGTGGGCCGGGTTCCTACTGCACACAGCAAAGTTCAGAGCCAATCTGTGCCTGGAATACCAAGCGGCCGGTTCCCCGGGCGGCCAACAATGGGGCAGCGGGCGTGCCGCGGCAGCTTAATTTCCACTGAGCGAGAGGCGAGCGCTGTCCGTCTCTTTCAGCGCTCAGCAACGGGCCTGATGGCCTGAGAGAGGACAGAGTCTCACCTCCAACCAGGAAACGCTTGGCTCCAACCGGCTGGAGGCGCGCGATGACGAGCAGGAAGCAAGGAGAAATCATCTCGCCTCCGTTTTCACCAACACGACCCGATCCGTGAGGCCGATCCGGTCCGGTTCACCTCATCATGATTAACACCAAATGTTCTCCAGTTCAACCCAGTTCAGTCAGACTGGTCAGTTTACCAAACCATCCACTTTATTACTGTTGATTTAAGCTACTGATGCCGGACCGGGTCACTCCGTTTCCACTGTGAAACTGACCGGTACCGCACCATTCCTTCAGCTGTAGGTCCAACATCGTCAACCAGAACCTCCCAAGCTCTGTTCACCAGGAATCCATGACCCAGAGGTTCTGCAGAGGTTCTGGAGGGTCAGGAAGGACCATGTCAGTGTTCTGGCCTTTTATTCATGACCTGCCCCAGAAGCAGGAGCGCTCTGTCCTCTGCTGGGTGACTCCTGGTCCAGTCCGGTTCTGATCCGGGTTCCAGTGCTGCAGAAAGCTTCAAGCTGACGCCGTCCCCGTCCACGTGTCCGGTGATTAATCTGCTGGTCATTAGTCTGCGCTGGAACCCAAACCCTTTCACTGCGTTTTGTTTCTGCTGCTGAATTAGCCGCTAGAATACATTAGCATACTAAGTACTGGGAACCCGTCCTGCTCTGGAGGCTCCAGTAAAGAAACATGGACCCGTCAGAAGCTCAGATATCAGGTAACGCTCACGTCGCGCCTCGGCGGGGGGCGAACCGGACCACACTGCTGCTCTGATGGAGGACGTGGGGCGGCAATGCTAAATGAAGCAGGAATTCCTGATTTGTTTGGACCGGGCTGTAATGGCAGGCAGGGGGCTATTAGCATAACAAGGCCGGCGCAACCAAAAGCCATTTTGCTCCCTTTGTTTCAGCTAAGCAGCTGTCATTTGCACAACATTATGCATTTTGGATGCTTCTATGCTAATTTTGGGGGGGACAATTTTCCGACAATAAGCACCGGGCGTCCAACAGAAAGCTTTTCATGGCACAGACCCCGGGGAGCCCCGAGCCGAGCCAAGTCAAACAATGGCTTACTGGGCCGCGGATCGCATGGAGGGACCCGGGCGGCGCAGCGCCGCGTCCCGAATCCCAAACACCCCACATACAGTATGGACCGGGCCGGGCAGCGCCAGCTTCAGCGCTGATGGACAGCGAAACGGAACGGACCTGATCACCATGAAACCAGCTGAGATCCTGCTCTGACTTTAGTCTCACAAACACACCGATGGCTGCAGCCGTTACCCAGAATCCACCAGCAGCCGTTACTACTATGGGCTCATTACTACAGAGTCGCTAATGTGTCAGGCTTAATAGTTTAAAAATAAATAAACGTTTCCAGTTTCACCAAACCTCTAGAAATCACAAATAGGGTTAGAAACTATGGAGCTACATTAGAGCCATAAACTTTGTTCACAAAATGTTTTTGAAACCAAAAAATTACTTTGAAACTGAAAAAATAATTTCAGTTTCAGTGTTTGACTTTGAAACTAAAATAAATAATCAAATAAACTGAAAAAAGAATTTATTTGAAAATAAAAAATATTTTGAAACAAAAAAAATTTAAACAGAAAATTGCTTCAATAACAAAAAATAACTTTGAAACTAAGAAAAATATTTGCAACTAAAGCAATATATATATATATATATATTTTTACCCCTCCAGGGGTATTTTGTGGCTCTAGTGCCCCTTATATGACAGTAGACTGACAGGAAACGGGGAAGACATGCGGCAAATGTCGTTGGGTCCGGGAGTCGAACCCGCGACGGCTGCGCCGAGGACTCAAGGCCTCCAAATACGGGTCACGCTAACCGCTACGCCACCACGACATGCCCTAAACAATATTTTGAAACAAAAAAATTTGAGGTAAAAAAAGATTTAAAGCTGACAAATATTTTTTAAACCAGAAAGAAATTTTTGAAACAAAAAAATTAAACTAAAAAAAATTGTTGATATTAAAAATTTTTAAACTTAAAAATGATTTGAAACTAAAATATTTTGAAACTGAAAAATTATTTTTTAACTTTTCTGTTCTTTTTTTCCAAAAGCCAAAAACTGAGCCGAGTTCGTCATCGTTTCCATGGCTACGGAGTTAAAATGGCGGCTAAAATCCACAGCAGAACACAAACCCTTTGAAAACCTCCTGGATTAATTTCATACTTCTGAAGGAAAATATGACAAATTAACGACTGTTTAATAATTATCTCTTAACTTTAGTACATTAATATGTTGTGTAATAAATTTATTGTGATTTGATGTTTGACTTTAATAAATGGTAAAATCCATACTAACAGTTTTCAACAATGTTATTAATGTTCAGGTCACAGTTTGATGTTTAACAATAGTTTACTGTATTTACTCATTAATAAACATTTTTAGGGTTCATTATTATTAAAATGAAACTATTTTCTTATGATTCAGATAATAATAAAGGCTCTGGTAGAGAAATAATCTAATTTCTGTTCTTGTTTCTGAGTTTTTAAAAAAGTTTTCCACATTCGGATGATTTATTTTATATTAACTCTAATAAATCATCAGTTTAAGCATCTAAACTTTACGTTTGGCAGCAGCTCGTCACTTTAGTCTCTGAATAAAACCGTTTGGGCTTCGATGAAATGAAAGATGATCTCTGTCAGTTTCTCTGCTGTTTGGTTTTATCCTGTAAATTCGTCTGAATAAAGAGGAAACGTGTTAAAAAGCTTGAACCCGAGTGTGTGGCAGGACGAGCTGAGCTAACGGAGTGTGATGATGTGTGGAGGGGTGCATATGCGCGTGCACCGACAGCAGAAAGGTTGGCCTTCATTGTGTTGCTTGAATTATGACAGCGCACAGCCCCGGGCCACGGCTCTCCCTGAACGGGTAAAGTCAACTCAAATTGGGTTACGGCAGACCTGGGGCGGCGCAGCCGGGCCACCAGGAATCCAAACTGAAGCAGCCATCTCCTTCTCCCGCCCCCACCAAAAATAGATCAGCATCGGCAGGCGGAAACCAGGTTAATGCCGAGGAAAAACTTCACAAGGATTTTCGTGGCGCGCGTCCGCTCCGTCTCCTCCCGACCTCCGGGATCCCATCAGGCCGCAGATTAAGGGGTGAGCCGTCCGACCGCACCGGCCCAACAAAGGGGACGGTTTAGAGGCTGGCGCCTGACCCCCGGGGGCAAAATCAATGGCATTATCATGGCCAAGAACAACGAGATTACATCCAATCAGTGGAGATTTCAGAGAAAGTGGAGGTAAAAGTGCCTTTTGGCTCCAGCTGTCGCCAGTCATCAACGGGACGGTGGAGCCTGAGGGAAGGTCAAGATGGACGGAGGGATCACTGCTCCTTCAAACCCAACGTTACAAAGTCCTTTACGGTTCTGACTAAGTTACAGACAGAAAAACACGATGAAATCTGTTTTCAGCAGCAGATGAACAAAACCCACCGACTCGTTTTACCTTTGGCTGTAAACGGAGGAACTTTGACCCAGTTCAGACTGTGTTTGGAGATTTTACCATTTCTACTAGTCATGTGTGGGTTTTCTGGGTGAAACTCGTGGTTGTGATCCGTCTGCTTCCTGGTGTCGTCCACCATGCCGTATGGATCATATCTCACGTCTAAGCCTGGGGGGTTGGGTTGCATGACGTGGAATCAGGGCTTCTGCGCTCAGGCTTGTCCAAACATCTTGTCCAGGCTCATTCTGACAGCGGGATTAGAAGCACCTGCCATCCAGACAAAGGCAGGCCTGAAGCCAGATGAATGAAGTGCCGCTCGCCCCGGAGCTCCGCCCCCCGCGCTAGGAGGGCTCTTCCATGACGGTGGCGACCCGGGGCAGATGGAGCGAGTCAATTCAGCTCTGCGGGCTGGGAGCCGGAGCTCTGGGATGGGAGACGAGGATCTCTGCTGGGAACGGTTTTACCGGATCATCAGCTGCTTTTCTTCACAACATGAATTTAGCAAACAGTTAAACCAGCCGAGGTGCAAATGTTGCTTCATTTTGAAACTGAATTTGGTCAGAAATGGACGTAGTCTACAACCGTAACAGTTCCCTGATTGAGCTCCATCTTCCCATCAACTCTGACCAGCTTTGGTTTTATTTGGAGGCTTCAAAGTAAAAGAGACTAAACACAAATGCAACTCAAACTTCCTTCTACCAAACAACTTCCTGTTGGTCTGTCACATCAAATCTTCTTACCTTTCAGGAAAACATCATCTGTTTTCCTGAAAACGTAAACTTGAGAGTAAACTTGAGAACTAGTGAGTTTTCACACCTAATCTTCCTGCAGACTCGGTCCGATTGGGGATCAGAGCCTGTGGGGGCGCTGCACCAACAACCACTGAAGGAAACCACACAAAAACCTCTGGAGACACTGAGAGCAACTTCCTTCTTCACCAGATGGAAACAAGATGGAGGCGTCAGATTTTAGCGGTTGGAGGATTTCTCTTGTCTGTGGCTAGCTCTGGCCTAGCATGTTTGTTTTGGTTATATTTACCCAGAATGCCCTGCGCTGTAGTCCACTTCCTGCTTTTGGAGCGGTCTCTGGTCCGCTTGGTGTTCACATATGCATTCAAACCAAACCAGAGCTCACTTCTACCGGACCCAGACCGACGTTTGGAGGACCAGAGTTAGCTTTATTCAGAGTTCATTGACCAGTAAGTTAAAGCTCATGCCTCAGAGGCAGACTGGTCCAGTTGTAAACCAGTTTGGGTGTGATCCAGTCATGTAGTCAAGGAGATGGAGAGATGGACCACTGGTTCTCCCTCACTGGTTCCGGCATCAGACTGTGGGATTGGATCCTCCTGGGCGGTGGAAATAGAGGTAATCCCCACATTGTTCATTTTAGAGCTAATCTTCAGTAAAAGTTATCACCTTTAAAGCACGGTGGAGGCTGCATCATGGTTTGGGGTTACATTTTTGTTGATGGAGATATTTGTGTTTAATTTGGAAGAAAAGCTGCTGTTCCCTGAAATCTGGAGTTTCTGGACAAACCAACAGATTATTGGTCCTTCTGTCAACATCGCCTGGTTTCTCCAGGGTCAAACTTCTCTACGACCGGAGGTCAGCGCTGCGTTCATACGGCCTCCACGACCCGCACAGCAGGACGGATGTTCTGCATGTCTGAATTACTTCAGTGTAAAGGAGATTTTCATAAATTAGGAGGAGGAACGATGTGTGTGGAGGATGCTGTCCTCAGCCTGCTCTAAATGCAGGAGGGGGTTTGTTGTTGGAGGGAAGGAGGCGGATTAATGGGGGAGGAGCTGAGAGGGAGCAGAGCCCCTCGGGGTTTTTCTCCTTCTCCTCCACGCAGCCTGCAGCTTAACCCCCCCAACACTGGGCCTTGAATTAGAGCAACAGAGGGGTGTTGGGGGATCCGGCCACATTACGTCAATCTGGATCAAACTCAGCCGACGTGAGGCAGGGAGAGGAGGACTGCTGCTGGATGGAGGTCATCAGGTGGACCAAACATTGGCAGGTCGAACGGAAAGAGAGAGAGACACCAGGACACTGAATGACACTCAGACTGGAGAAAAGGGCAAAGGTGGTTTCTACCAAAAGGTTGACAATCTCTCTGGAGATGTTGAAGACAGAAATAAGGATCTGTGCTTCTCAGTGAGCAAAGAGATCATCCACAACCAAGAGGAACAGTAACAACGGAGGAGAGCTGAACCCTTAGACTGTAAACTGGGAGGACTGGTGAGTATCAGAACCAACATCCAGGATCAAACTGGGAAGAAAGAGCCGACAAACTACAGAAGGACTGAAGACGTGGCTCAAGTCAAGTCCAACCAAGGAGAAGATTCACTATCAGCAGAGACCAAGGTCTTCTAACGGACAACATGGAGCCGGGGCAAGATGGCCTCCAGTCGTTCTGTATAACAAGATGGCAGCAGTTACATCAGACCTGGAATGGCACAAACATGAGGTAGAAGCAGAGAGAACGTCTGTGACGAGTCAGAGATGGAGACAACACCAAAGGTTATGGAGCTAAGGTCCAACGACGGCTAGCAGGTGACGACCAGTCTGTGGAGAAACATCAGCCTGGAGGGTCCAGACCTCAGTGGTACCAGCGGTACCAGCGGTCCGCCGGTCTGAGCTGCTGCCGACTCCATGAACCTCCACATAACTCTGTCATTCTGCTGATCCTGGTGAACCTGAGAAGGACGAGGCTCCTTTAGCCCCACACTGTAACGAAGGAAAACAAACGTAAAGTCCTACGTTCTGGATAATCTCAGCTTAATCCAAGTCAACACCTCCACCAGCAGGATTCCAGGTGTTTTCCAGGCGCTTCGTACCGCTGGCTAAAAACAGACCAGATGTGAGACTTTAAGGCTCAGCTTTCACTCCCAGCACTTTCATGCTCCATTAATAGTCCAAGCCTCGTTCCCACGGCTTCACGTTCTTATACCGTCTGAGCAATAAATGATTCATGTTGGGGTTTAACCGAAGTCGCCTGAATCAGAGCGCTAACGAGGACAAAATTAAAGTCAACACAGCAACGCCTCGTAGCTTTCATCAGCAGACTCACTGCAGGCTAGGCTAACGCTAACAATCATTAGCACGGATGCTAACACCGACCGGCTGCAGCTATTCCAGTGTTGTTGTTGTTGAGGCCCAGTCAGAACATGTTGTTGTCTGGTTTTCATTTAACCATAACTACTGGGCCTGATTTAAAGGGACAGATGGAAATACTTCAACAAATTAAGATATAAACTCAGACTTCTGGAAAAACTGTTTTCACCAACATGAGAATGGAAAATACAATAATAAAGTTAAATACCTCTGAAGGGAGAACAACAGACTGCAGCATATTTAGCCAGGCCTGGTTATATTTAAATCTGCTCAATCTGCAGATGAATCCATTTAAAATGGAAACATCGACTGGCTCCACTGGCTTTGACCAGGTTTGACCTTTGACACGCATTTCAAACTCCACGCTGCCCGTTACACGTCCAGTTCATCCACCTCTTCATGGGAATTCACCTGCATGTTCCCACCCTAACGCACAGCTGTGGTTTTATGGCAAAACCTGGAGAGAAATGGTGAACAACATGTAGATGCAGCAGTAGTCCTCAGTTATAGATGTAGAGTAAATAGATCTGCTGGCAGCATAATAATAAGTTTTTCCTCCAAGTCAGTAGAAACCAGAGCAGGACAGTTTGACAATCAGGTCAGGAAACGTGTCATTTGTGTTTAGATTCACCTGAATTTGAGGCGAACCTCCAGGCTGTGTGTTCGGTCCTGAACCTTTGAGGATTCATCTGTGATGTTTACTGAAATAAACATTATACTGACCTGCACTAAAGCTTCTGAGGACCATTAAACCAACTCAGTCTGGAAAATGTGAGAACATTTTAAATTAAAGCAGATTAAACGGGCCAATGGCCAGATTTATGATTATTAGAATAGAGTTATGAGTCTAATTTAATAAATATAAACTTTAGCTGCTCCTCTGCTGCCTGGAAACTCAACGCAAAACTAAATCAGTTTATTAAAGTAAATATTTTAGCGCTGCGTCTCGCAGCCTGACCTCGGCAGACGGACGGATGTTCCTCAGGTTTCAGGCCCGACGGCGCCTGGAAGGCGACTCGGCGCGACGAGAGTTCTGCTGGGTTTGGTACCGCCGAGGATCCGGACCCGACCCACAGAGAGACGGGAGAGAAAAATACAGGTGTGAAATGAAAAGCCTGTAAAAACCAGACCAGTTAATCCTCTGGATAAAAACAGGTTTCAGGAAACAGACCAGTTTAAAATAAAAAGCTAACAAATTATATTCCAACGTTTATTTTATAGGAAATAAAAACTGAAACTGGTTTTAATTTAAAAACACCAAGAAACAAAAATATGAATTAAAAACTGACTTGTTGTAATTTGTTTTCCTTTTTATTTTATATTTTAATTGTGTTTAATTTGTTTTTAACATTGGCAAAGAATTTTATAACTGAATTTATTGATTAATTTAAATTTTAATTAATTTCCACCTGAAACTAATTTTAATTTAAAACCAAATTTAAAACACTTCAAAAAACAATATTTGATATTTTAAGTCTAAAAATGCTTGCATGTTGTTTTTATAATTGAATTTATTGACTCATTTAAATTAAATGTACTTTTTAAAGTTTAAATTAAAATATAAAACCAAATATAAATCACTCCAACAAACAAAAATATTAATTTAAAAACTGACTTGTTATTTATTTTCCATTTGTTATTTTATTGTTTTTAGTTTCAATAATTAAAAATGTTTTTCTAACTAAATTATCTGATTAATTTGACTTTGTTGCAACCACAGGATTTAGTTTTGGTCTGAGCCGAGCCGAGATCCGGTCGGGCTGAACCGGACTCTGTGGTTCTGTGGTTCCGGTCCTGTGTGAACACACCTGTCCGGCCCGGTCCCGGCCCGTTCTCAGCCTGTTCTCCTGTGGATTATTGATGTTTGTCTTTGAAATATGAAAGCGTTTGAAGTGAAATAAAGTGACGGCTCTTCAGTCGTTAGGGAGGCTCTGCTGCTGAAAGGCAGCTTTGTTCGCAGCGCTGCTCTAACCTCATAATAGGTCCGGCTGAGCCCAGAGGAACCGATTCGGGCCTGGAAACCCGCCGCCCGTTCCCTCCATTTGTCAGAGTCAAAGGCCGCGCATCTCACTGCAAACAAAAGCTATTGAGGCGCTGACAAGCCGCGGCACGGAAACGCCGCGCAGACAGACGGAAGGGAAGACGGCCGTATCTCCGTCAGACGGCTCTAATCTGGGCTCCTTTAGAAACCATCAGAACCGTCCGGCTCTTCTCACGCTGCGGCCCAAAAGCCTTTCAGCCGGCGCCGCTGCCACGCTGGCTGGACACGACTACCTGATAGCCTTTCTCCTTTTACCGCCTTTTACCGCCTTTTACCGCCGGCCTTTATCGCCTGGAAGAAAGGGACAACCTGTCCTACCTGACCCCACCTGTCCCCTCTGTGGGGCAACAAGACAGGGCAACAGGCTGGGGCAACAAGACGGGACAACAAGACGGAACAACAGGCTGGGGCAACAGGCAGGACAACAAGACAGGTCAACAGGCTGGAGGCCAGAAGGAAACAACCCGAAACACAAAAATAAACTAGAAACGCTGCAGCAAAAACATGAAATAAAGAAACAAAACTAGAAACAAAACAAAACAAAAAAGTAACAGAATCATGATTTACAGCAACAAAACCAGAAACGCAACAGAAAAGAAAACAACATAAAACCAGGATAATGAATAAGAGAATAAAATAAAGAGAAAAGTTTATTGGTGAGTTTCTGACATTTGGACGATTTAAATTGAAAGGATTTAAATTGTGAGGACATGTGGACTCTTTGTGGTACCACACTGGTTCTGGAGGTACCTGCTGTTTGGACTGGGCAACATGTTGCTGCTTCCTGACTGGTACATGTTGCCTTTCAGTGGCAGGCCTCAGTGAAAGGCTCGTTTCCTCGGCCCAGACTCTAACCAGAACCACGAAGCTCCTAACCGGTCCCGGTTGGTCCGGTTGGTCCGGTTGGAGCGCTGAGTGGTGACACCGGTACATAAACGTCATGAGGGCCTTCTCTTTAGAAGCCAGTAAACTTTAAAGACCCGGTTCGTCCCATAAGCAAGACGGACGGAGCTTTCATGTCCCACATGAAAGGCGGCCATCATGTGACGCTCCATTGTGCTGCAGCTTGTTCTCTTCCCAGACCAGTGGATGCGGGATGGAGCCGAACTGGTTGGACTGGAGGAACATCTGCTGGTCCCTCTGCTCATCAGAAGGCCTGTGGTGGTTTCTGGGAACGCAGCGCTGCTCCTTCTGCTCTGCAGTGAAGGTGCTGACTCTGTTACGTAACTGGGCCGTTCTCCAGACCGGTTCAGATTAGCTCCACCAGTTCACAGCCTGCTGGCCTCGCTGGGTGGAGCGTCTGACTCCTCCAGCTGATCACGGCCCCTCGGTCTGTCTCCTGTCCTTGACGCAACCTCCCTCAGTTTATAAACTCCCTCAGTGAAGCGTGGGATTCCTGCGCTGTTTAGACTTCCCTGAACACAACAGCATCACTTCTCACAGCCTGAGGCTGGACGGGTCGGCTAACGGGGCGAAACCTTCACCTGCTTCACAACTTTCAGCTCATCAATGTGTGGAAAGCTAAAACACTCAAAGGAACTTTATCAACTCCTCATGAAAACAAAAAGTCCCTTTCAGAGAAGACAAAATTTATTTTATTCACTTTCTACACAAACAATCTACAAGATTTTTATTTGATGTATGTTTGGACTTGAAGCGTCGCCTCCCCATGCAGCTTACAGAGAGCAGCTGGCAAAGCTAACTAAAGGTAGCGCTATGCTAACCTGGTATTTAGTCCAAGCTAATGCTAAATCACGATGCTAAGATAGTATTTAGTGCGAGCTAATGCTACAGCATTATGCTAAGATGATATTTAGTGAAAGCTAATGCTATAGCGCTATGCCAACATGGTATCTAATCCAAGCTAATGCTAAATCACGATGCTAAGATAGTATTTAGTGCGAGCTAATGCTACAGCATTATGCTAAGATGGTATTTAGCAGAAGCTAATGCTAGCGCTGAAAACAACGGAAGACAGCTCCACAAAGCTACATTTAGCTTCCCACTGATGAATCGACCAATCATGTCTTGTCATATGACATGTAAGTTATCAGCTAACCACAGTTGAGTTGACCAATCACATCTCGTCTTTGATTTAATATAAAAACAGGTTTAAATGAAAGTTAAACAAACAGAAAATTCATTAGCGTTCAGAATTTTTCCAGAAAAATTACTTCTGGGAAGAGAAATACCCAGTTAGCAAAATAATCAGCTCCGCTAGAAGCAGACCTGCACACATTTTGGCTCCGTCTTCTCAGAATGTGAAACCTTCACACCAGTTCAGTCCAGACTGCAGATGTTCCTCCATGTTTTCTGCCCCCATGCCCCTAACCAGGGCAACTGGAAAGCATGCATATCTAACGCCTGCAGGATTGTGAGCAGGCTTTTGTCTGGACCTGACTGCTCCTTTGGCATCATCCCATATCGATTCTTCTGTACAGGCATAATATGAATGGTATTCCCAGCCCGGCTACGTTTCATCTGAAAGTGTTTACCGGGCCAAAACAAAGGGCAGCAGTCACGCCTGTTGGCAGCATGGGGCGCGCTGCGGCGGGGAGATGGGAGACGATGCTCTCAGAAGCCACTGCGTTCCCTCTTCCTCCTGGAGGAACGCTCGGTGCTCCTTTCACTCATCATTGTGTGGAGAAAATGAGCCAATTTCCATAAGCGATTGGAGGGACAAAGCCTGGAACAAGCGTGCATGCAGCGCGACAACGAGGGAAGAACAAAGGGCTGTCCTGGGTTGTCTGGCTCTGGGCATTCCTTATGTCGCATCGCAGCAGTGGCTTCATTTCACATCACAACATCGACTAAATACATTCATGCGTCTTTAAGGCATGTTTGTCTGGAAACTTCCCCGCTTGGAGCGCCGAGCCTCGCTGTTTCCTCCTCACCGATACGAGCCAGGGAGGAACGCTGTGTTAGCTACGGCAGAGTACGACGCAGAGGCTAACGACCAAAGTTTAACAGCCGCAACAAAGTCAGAACGATACGAGAATAAAGTCCAAATAATACGAAAAGAAAGCCAAGAAAATAAAACAATAACGTCTAAACATTACAACAACAACGTCGTAATAAACAAGGATGAAGTCGGAGCGGCTGGAATCCCGGAGGCCGATGTCAGCGACTGACGGACCTTAGAGTCAAACAATCAACCAGGCCCAGATCCAAACCCGGCTCCAGGTCCTGTTCTCAAAGTTACAACAATAACAAAAAAGTCAAAATTCTGAGAAAAACTTTGAATTCCAAACGAATGTGAAAAAAAACTCATGTCAAACATTTTCAACTTTTGAATTTCAGATATTTCCAAGTTTTTTTAATCTCAAAATTTAATTAACTTTTCTGGAAAATGTTTGACTTTTCAAACTCAGAAAATTTCCATTTACTTTTTTTAAAAACTTTTGAATGGCAGAAATTTTGAAGTTTTTCTATAAAATTTGAGATTAATCAAATCAATTCTAAAATTTGAGCTGAAAAATGTAGCCAATGTTTTGGCTAAATTCACTCCTTTTCTATCTAGAATGAGCCCAACATGCCCATTATCTCTAGTCACTAAATATCTAGAGTTTTAACATGTTAAATGGAGGAATAAGCTCTGCTTCTGGAAAAACTCGCGGTTTGTTCACGTGAAAATGTTCGACTTTTGAAACTTAGAAGTGTTGAAGTTTTTTCTAGAAAATTTCTGCATTAAATCTTAAAATTTCAGATTTTATTCTGGCAGATTGTTGAAACTCAGACATTAGTCAAAATGTCTGCCAGTGAAACGGTTCGACAGGCGTGGAGCAGCGTGTGGTCACTGTCTGAGAGTTAATGAGGGAAACCAAACTGCTGTTCTGGGTTCAGCTCCCAGGCGGAGCCTCCTCTCCTCTAACCGACTAGAGCGTCGCGCGCCGCAGTCGGCCTCAGTGAATCCAGACGCTGAGGGAAGCCCAGAGTGTTTGGGTTCTGCTGGTTCTGATCCTGGACTGTTGTTGTTTCCTCCAGTTCTTCAGCGCTAACAGCAGCATCGTGGCTGCAGGAGGCGCTGGGGTTACTATGGGTAACGGGTGGCGCCACGAACACAAGAACTCGTCACAATTAGTGGATGGTTCTGATCCGGGTCGCTCATCACGCTCCAGGGGACAGGAAGAACCTCTTCTCCCATCCTTCATGCTGGGATGAAGAGCAGCGTTACCGCTGGCCCATGAAAGAAAAACTGTTTTGTTTTGGAGATTTTTCTGGTATCTGCCTCCAAAGTGGGACCAGATTTTTACTACTTTCATCCAGATTAGTTAAAATTCATTTAGTTTCCCTCTGAGTGGAAAAAGTCCAGCATTTTAACACCATTCAGCCTCTTTCCTCTTCACTTGAGGCCAGTTTGGAGCTTTTTGATTGAATCTCGCCAGTTGGCTTCGCCTTCAGTTTGAGAGGTCGTGAACGGAACAAGCTCTCACCGGGACGCGAAAGCAGAGGTGAATTATGGGAAACCAGGCAGATGAAGTCAAATCCCACCAAGCTGGAGGCTTGAATTATCATAATTGGAGGCCTTTCCAGTGGAGGAGGGGCCGGCGGTTGGAAACGGGACGTTGTGGAGCTGCAGACAATAGAGGTGATGAGTGACGGAGCATGGCTGCCACAGGAAGCTTCCTTTCCTTTGTTATCCACTTCTTATTTGAAGAGACAGGCGCCTCGCCCCACTTTCACACCTCAGACCCGTTTGATCCGGTCCCAACGTTCACCAGAACCACAGCCTGCTTCTGCAGCACCTCTGGGACTGTCTGGAGGTGAATACCGAACGCCGCCATGTTGGGGAAAACATCTCCTTCTCCCGGCGTTTCTAGGCCAGGATCACATGCAACACATGTTCAAGCTGGGAGGAAACCAGGGATTTGAGGAACCATCTGTTAACCAAAGCACACTAAGATGATCTGAGGATATTGTTCTCCCCAGGTGGGGCTGGGGGGGCCCTGGGCAGAAACACGGGGAGGGAAACGGGGGCTTAGGCAGCCATAATCTCATTTTCATTCATAACGCCTGGGCATTTCAGGTTAGAGAGGGGGAGCAACAAACTCCAACAGGAAGACCGTAGACCTTTAAGACCCGCAGCACCGTCTCTGTAGGGATGGGCTGAGGATCTCTGCAGCGGCGGCCCAGACGAAGCTCCGCTGCTACCTCCAGAACACGACAGCATTTACGAGCTGCTGACAGCCGTAAAACCCGACAAGTCTGAAGCAAAACAAGTCCTGGAAGTGAACTTCAGGACGACGTGGACCGTCTCTAGGAGTACAGCCAGAACATGTTGAGGTTTCTAAGGTTTTCTGTAGCTTGGGCTGGGCTTTAAAGGAAAACATCCACTGGGATTATCTTGTTCAGACTGAGAGGATAAATTAGTTTCTCTTGATGACGAGTTTCTGGATCTGAGACCTCCAGCAGGTGGGAGGGTAGGAGAATATGAGGAGTCAGTGACAAACTGTAAGGCTTTCACTGGAACAGAAATGAAGACGTTCTGCATGTTCAGGTTGAGTCGAGTGCTGAGCTCTAGCCTCACATTTCAGAGCCAAACATGGCGTCTGCTGAGACCCTCCAAAAGCAGGAAGTGAACTACAGCGCAGGGCATTCTGGGTAAATACAACCAAAGCTAACATGCTAGCCTAGCGCTAGCAGCAGAAATGGCTCCTGGTCTTCAGCCTAAAGAGAAATCCTCCAACACTAAAACCCTCCATCTTGTTTCCATCTGGTGAAACAGGAAGTTGCTCTCAGTGTCTTCAGAGGTTTTTGTGTCGTTTCCTTCAGTGGTTCTTGGTGCAGCGCCCCCACAGGCCAGGAGGGGAACAGGTTGGTTTGGGTCAGAACCACAGCAGCTGGAGGTGGAGCAGATGGTGGAGTTCTGGTTCCAACAGAACCGGGTCCACTGGAGCATCAGGAGGAGAAACAGAATAGAAATGTTTTCTGGTTCATTCAGAGCCGGTCAGCGGAGATCATCTCCTGATAACTCATCGTCCTTCATGGTTCCACTGTTTGAAACTTTGACTCATTCACCGAAAACGTTTTTAAACTTCATGTTTGATGACGACAGTCAGCAAAATCTCTAAATGTTAGTAAAATCACATTTAATCTGGAGATTTATGAATCAATTGTTCGAATCATTTTCCCAATGATTCAATTGGATTATATTATTTTAAACTGATCTGCGGTTTATTGATGTGACGGATTTACCTGTCTGATAATCAGACGGTTTGTTTCTCTGCCTCGGGTCCGATTGGGCCGGGTTGTTTACGTTCTGCCGGGTCCGTTTCTCCTTCTGTCTGCAGATTAAAGCTTTGCTCTGGTGAAAGAGCCACCAGAAAGCAGCTTGCCCCTGTTGGGGCATCATGGATTAGTTACAGTCTGTAACAACAGCAGCACCTCTCTGCTGCCAGACCTTTCCAACCTGTAATTAGGACTTTACTCACCTCTCCTCCCTCTGCCACCACATGTTCTGCTGGAAGTCATCTTCCTCCTCCTCCTCCTCAGTCAGAGGTAGCGGGAGGTTGAAGTGGAAGGAGGGCGAACAGATTGTCGGATGCTGTTGACCTGTCAAAGCGAGCTGAATTGAGGCGCAGGATTGAAAATCTAAATCTGCATTAGAGGCTTTTGTTGGGCCTGAGGCGAGTGGCTCTGCACGAAGGGTCTTTATCCGGAGAGGAGGGGACGGAGCGGGCCGACCCGCTCTGCATCCGCAGCAGGTTTAAAGTCGTTTTCAGCCTAAACTAAACCCGGGTTCCCTGAACCAGAACCAGAACCAGCGGGCGCTCATGAAGAGATCTGGAACACAAATAAAAATACTACTGACTTTCAGCAGATGTAGAAGTGACTGTATCACAGCTAAACTCTGATTCTTCAGGGAATCTCGACGATTCAGGTTTCACTCTCAAAGTTTGTGAACTTTTAATGTTGGCAGGTGGATCAGTTTGATTCCTGAATGGATCCAGCGGCGGCAGCTCTTAGACTTAATCTGGAGTGTTTGTGTTTGTTTGTTTGCCTCCGCTGCTTTATGTGAAAGCATCACTTCACACGGATAATCCCGGCTGCATCTAATGCGCTGGCCCAGATTGCAGCAGGCTTCGGTTCCCTTTCACGGCTGAAACCAGAAGAACTGGGTTCAACAAACCGAGGACCTCTCACTGCTCTTCATTTATTCCAGATTAACAGATTTAAAGCAGGTTTGATGTTCAAAGATCTCAGCTACTCTGATTCTACCAACATGAGTCCTCTGCAGATTTTATCCTCCAGTCAGAGCCGCTGTGTTTTCTGCAGTTTCCTGTAGTTTCCTGCAGTTTCCTGTAGTTTCCTGTTGTTTTCTGCAGTTTCCTGTAGTTTCCTGTTGTTTTCTGCAGTTTCCTGTTGTTTACTGCAGTTTCCTGTTGTTTACTGCAGTTTCCTGTAGTTTACTGCAGTTTCCTGTTGTTTTCTGCAGTTTCCTGTTGTTTACTGCAGTTTCCTGTTGTTTTCTGCAGTTTCCTGTAGTTTACTGCAGTTTCCTGTAGTTTACTGCAGTTTCCTGTTGTTTCCTGCAGTTTCCTGTTGTTTTCTGCAGTTTCCTGTTGTTTTCTGCAGTTTCCTGTTGTTTCCTGCAGTTTCCTGTTGTTTTCTGCAGTTTCCTGTTGTTTACTGCAGTTTCCTGTTGTTTACTGCAGTTTCCTGTAGTTTACTGCAGTTTCCTGTTATTTACTGCAGTTTCCTGCAGTTTTCTGCAGTTTTCTTGCTGCTTTCTGCTGTTTCCTGTTGTTTGCTTCATGTTGCTGCAGGACCTGGAGGATCTGGACAGAGATTATTCCAGGAGCTTCCTGATTTGGTCCATATGTGATTAAGAGGATTTAGATGCTTCCAGGTCATTTCACCCAGTTTGGATCCTTCATAAGCCACAACAGGAGCGCTGGTGCAGACCTGCTGTCCTGCAGATTAACACGTCTCTGTCCATCATCCGTCCACAGAGGAGGACGCTGCAAAGCGACACGTTTCCATGACGATCTGGATCTGCTGGACCGATTCTCCAGACAAGGGATGAAATGAAATATCACAGAGTTACCATCACAGCTTTAATGGGAACACAAAGATAATTTGCTGCTTAAATGTGGGCTGACCTTTGACCTGTTGCTGCTCTAAAAGAGAAATTAATTTAAGTGGAGTTTAAAATCAGCCAATCACAGTAATAATCAGTTGACTTTAAATGTTTTCAGTGTGATGCTGAAGTTTCAACTCATCATGTTTGATTTATGGATGAAAACATGACGAAGCTTTTCTGATAACGTTGAAATAAAATCAGGTTATTTTTTCATTTCCTCTCAAACGAACCTCAGAAATGAACTGGTGAACTTTTAGAAAACTCCAGAGAGAGAAGTTAACTTTTAACAACCTGAATTAGTTTAAAATTATATTTAAAGATTCTCATTTCTAACTGCAGGAGGAGATTATTGTTTTATGTTGATTTGGTGTTTTCTGTAATAATCAATGACAAATCAAATTCTGATTTTTGACCTGGATTAATGCAAACTCAGCTGGTTTGATATGAAAATGTGAAAAGTAAAGCATAAAGTTTAAAGTTAAGGAACAACCTGGTGAAGATGTAAAGAAAGTTTATCCGACTTGTTTCCTGCAGGCGGCGCTTTAATGAGAAACTAAACGTTCCTCTGTGATTTATTATATATCAGAACGGCCTGAATAGTTAAAATGAGCCTGAGAAGCACAGCAGACATGTGGGTTCATCCACTGAGGAGTTAGAGACGAAACAAAGTGGATCCGGTCCGATTATCAGAACCGAACCGGTTTCAACATCTTTATCTTTAATCCTCTGATGCATGAATTATGATCCTTTGTGTCAGAATTTTTTTTTCATTTTTTTAAATTCTTTTCTTAAGGCATAAAAAAGGTAGGAACATTTTTTTGTAAAAATAATTTTTTTTTTATTTTTTATTTTTATGTGATCAATTGTAATTTTGTCCAAATACAAAGTTGTTATTTGAAAAATACATCAGTAGTATTGTTCCTTAGGGGTTATCTGATGTCACAATATTTTTTTTACTTGCAAGAGTCGTCTACAGTAGAAGGAGGGACCGGGTCGGTTCTCATGCTTTTTTGTCTGTCGGCCATATTGTATTTAACAAAAATAATTTCTTGTATTTGCAGCTTATGGCCAGTAGTTGATGGTATATTTTATGATGCATTAGTGTCCACTTCAGTGGTCTGTGTGCTTTTATAACATAAAAATCCACAGGAAGCACAAGAAAATGGCTTTTAGATAGCTGTCCACTGTAGTGACCACTATGCATGAAAGGGTTAAAAACTGAATTTCTGTGTTGATCTGAGAAAATGATGTGAGCGAATAAATCCACGTAAACAAACGATCTGAGGATCCAGCTCCTCACGTATGGAGCACCAACAAGGCCAAAAACTTCACGTTTCATTTCATCACAACCAACAATCGAAATACTCCAGGAAGTGACTGAAATAAAATAAAACTGTAGGATTTAAGAAAAACACAATAAAGCAGAGTGAATATTGCAGCCTAATAAAACATGGCTGAGCATGAAATGAGCGTACCTTGTGCTTTTCAGGAAACATTTCAGTATTTTTTAGTGATGTGATTCTCGTCCCAGTTTCCTCTTTTACAGCCTGGCTCACTGCAGCCAGGGACCAGCAGTCATAGTTCAGGACCGACCCGTCTCCTTCAGAACATGTCACTCGACAGAACCACCCATCCAAACGTCCCGGAGAACCCTGGACCGGTTCTGGTCTCGGTTCATTCTTGGTCTGAAACGATTCACTAAATGATTATTAAAATCCCTGGAGGTAAATTATCTGCCTTGAAGCTTCAATAAGTTATTAATTAGCTCAAAGTGTTACGGGCCAAGGAGTATTTGTGTTGCGCAACGTTCTCACTTTCACCAATAAGGCTTGCATGCTAAGTGCTATTAGCATAACGTAGGTGGACCCAACGCCCCGTTTTTGCAGACTTGTCTACATTTCTCCTTCTGTCTGTCTGGATTTGGTTGGCTGATGAAAACGTCCAGGTTTTAATGCGATAATGCAACGTGTGAACACAGCGAGCTACTGGAGCTAACGCTTAGCATCAATATATCTTTAACAGAAGAACCAGAAGACAAGCTTCCTGCCAACATGTGTGGCGGAAGATACAGAAAAGTAAATGCTGGAAATTTAGGAAACAATGAGAATTTGGGTCGATTCTGATATTCCTGTTAGTTTTTATCAACATTTTAATTGTCAGAATGACGGATAATCAATACGACAGTCGCATCCCACACCCAGACGTTTCCTTCCCTCGGTCCAGGACTTAGTCAGGGTCGGACTCTGACGTCTCATCCTAGCATGTTGCTGTCGCTGAACAACAACGCCCACCGGATTAATTAATCCGAGGCTCCAGAGGCTGATCGAATCAGCACAAAGATTACCAGATTAATAGCTGCAACATTAAGCCACTAAAACCTCATCACGCAGTAATCATCCACCAAGGAGACTATCAAGGAACCGCTTCGTTCCCGGCTCTGCAGGATCAGCCTGATTAGCTCCAGCCGGACTGCAGTCTGTCGCTGCATGAAAAACTGGGCTTTACTGAAGTTTATGGGGAAATATTTACCATAAGCAGCCCAATATTCACCAAACTGAAAAATAACTATAACTACTCCATAAAATGAGCAGAACTAGAGCAAATTCATGAAAGGTGAAGGACGGAAATGATAAAATAAAGGTCACTGCGTTGCTTCATCCAAGCAGAAATGACCATGTTGGTTTTCTCATTAGCAGTTAATTCATCCGTCTGATCCAATCACATCGCTGTGCTGAGAGCAAACAGGATTAGAAAGGACCGAACTCACACTTCTCCGCTAGTTGTGAGTAAATCGTCTGCTGGACGCTTTTCTGATCACATTCAGACGTCCTTCGTTCATTGATCCTTTATTGTAAATGACTTTATTTAGCTCAACCTGGACGCCAGACTCCATCACAGCTGCAGTCTGTAAATGTTCAATGTGGCTCCTAGCAGAAGCTTTTTCTTATTTATTCATTTAGTTATTTTTTATTTTATTCATTTTAAACATTTGTTAATTTTATTTTAATTTTTTGACATTTTCTTTTCTATTTGAAATTATTAAGAAAATATTTTATTAGATTTTTAAAAATGTATTATTTTTTGATTTTAAAATTTTGTTTATAATGTTTTACTACTAGAAGCACAATAACCTGATTGTTCAAGACGTTTAGAATCATGTTTGAACTGGGAACGATCCCAGTTCAAACCACCAGAGAACTGGTTTTCCTGACCAGAAGGGCTCCACATCAAGGCCATATCTGAGTTTACTCCAGATTTCTCTGCCAGCTGATGGTCAGACGGCTGGACGGAGAGCTGGACCTCTTAAACAGGAAATGCTAACATCATGCTGGACCTGGATTCTGGTTTACGGTGCAAACGCTGCAGCATTTTCATATTTCAGAGATATTTGAAGCACTTATAAAAAGAAAAGCTCTTCCCCCAAAGCAACTATTTATTCCAGACTCGTTTCCTCCTCCGTGGCTGAAGCGGGTTTGAGATGTGCCGAGTCTGAAGAAGCGCTGAGCCTCGAGTCCGTCTCACCAGCGATCAAGTGTAAGTGGGTGGTGTTGCTGTCTGGGCCTCCAGCTCCAATAAACAACATTACTGTCACTTTGTGAGGCTTTAAACTCAGATAACTTTCATACTCTTGAAGAATGCACAACAAAAATATCAGGCTGTACATCTCCGCTGTCCCCTTCCGCTCTCCGCTCAACTGTGGCGGCTTTTGTCTGCTCCCACAACCAACGTGAAACACAATAAAAAAGTTGGCCGCCGAACAGCAGATACATCGTAACTCAATCTGAACTGGTGGCTTTAAACTCTATCTAAGGCAAGGTGGCTTTTGTAAACCGTCAGACAATGGAGAGCCCTGTTGAAGGCACTGAGGTTGATTTTCACCTTTTAAGTGAAGACACCAGATACCCGCCTTTTCACCATGTTTGGTTTGAGGACAAACTTTCTTTCTTGAGGTCTTTTTTGAACACGAGCATGGGAGGAAACATGACACAGGGTCAGGCTGCGTGTTTTCTGGTCACATAGCTCAGATACATCTGGATTTCTCAGGCAATATTCCTTCGCTCTGGGAACGTTTTACAGAGGCGGATTAAAGGCTGTGGATGTGGGCTGTGAACGTTTTCAGCCATGAAATCTGATCATGGAGATACTTCAGGTTCTGATGTGGTCGGGATGGATCCAGCTCGTCTTAATCTGCTTATTATTTGCATAAATATGTTGGGAAACCAAAGCTACCTGTTCCAACTCTTCTCAAGGTGACCTCCTGGTCCGTCCTCCTCGGGAGTTAAAATGAAGTGATGCGTCCATAAACACGAGGGAAATCTTCAAAGAGCTCTTTGACTTCCCATCAGCCTCTTCTTCCTAATCCTTCCCAACAACACCAGAGTCCAGAGGACATCAGTCGGGCCGCGCGGTTCTGCTCCATGACGATCGAGTGACGCCGAAGCAGCTTAAGAAAACACGCCGGTGTTTGTTTTAGCGCGGTGCCATCAGAGCCATCGGCGGTCCGAAGGCACCAGGAAGGTTCAATAACTCGGAGTCAGTGATGTGTCCAACAGCTGGACCAATCAGAGGGGGGCTGATGGCCGCTGTAAGCCGATTACCAGAGGTGTTGAAAACTTTCTGCTTTGGTCTGAGACGTTTCTCTTTAAAACAGAAACAAGTTAAAGTTTTACAGGGAGCATCTACCAGCTCAGGTTTTCTTCTTCTCATCTTTTCTCCAGATCTCAGGTCGTTGCATTTATCTCATGTCCATCTATTCTTCCCAGCGGCTCTTTGCCTTGTTTACGGTAGTCGCGGTTTTCTCCAGGGTCTTCTTGTTTCTCAGGTTCATTTTCCCTTCAGTTCTGTTGACATGTTGGATCATTTCGGTTCTGCTTGTTTCTGTTCACTGGTTTTTTGTTGTATTTCATTTATGTTCAAACTCAAAGCAGTCGTCAGGTTTTATTAGCAGGCCAGGAAACATGATTTCATCTGCAGCTCCTGGACGGTTTTCAGCAGGGAGGATATTTGTTTATGTGATGCATGATGAAGCAGCGGCGTCTGACAGGTCAGACTTGCTGCTAATCAGCTTTATTTGTGCCACTAAAACCCATCTGAGGGGATCAGACATGCCAGCTGTCTGCACTATAAGGATGATTGTTGCTGAGTTTCATATCTCCTGATCTGGAGATTTGCTGCAGAATATTTCCCTCTGGTTTCATTTCCAGCTGCAGGAGCCTGACCCACGCTGCGCCGTACGCGTCCTCATGACCACAGGTGAGTGTTGGAGCCTCCAGAGCTGAGAGTCACCAGATCGTCTGAATCAGAGTAAATAACGGCTCTGATGGAGCGCTGACAAAGGCTCCGGATCCTCTAAGCTGCTGCTGGCTTAAAGCATTCATTAGCTGATTAGCTAAATCGATTAGCAGCACAAATGAAAACAAAAGGAGGTCCTTAAAGGAAGAAAACAAAACTTAACCCACATTCTGCTTGGTCAGCGTTCGGCTGAGATTAAAGCTGCCGTCTGACCGCTCAGGTTGCTGTGATAG
Organism: Xiphophorus maculatus; assembly: GCF_002775205.1. Classification (NCBI taxonomy): domain Eukaryota; kingdom Metazoa; phylum Chordata; class Actinopteri; order Cyprinodontiformes; family Poeciliidae; genus Xiphophorus; species Xiphophorus maculatus. The sequence goes on along the minus strand of NC_036466.1, from coordinate 14,557,231 downwards.
TCGAGGCGCCTCAGCCAACGAAGCTTCATCCAGTCTGAGCTCTGAATGATGCTCCAAGCCTGGAGGAAACTATCTGGTGTTTCTGTAGCCTGGCCTTCTCATCACCCTCACAGCTCAGGCTAGGTTTTCTCCCATTTACTTTGATTCTTCTGGTTCATTTCCTACCAATCAGAAAACAGAAGGAGAAGTTGTAATCGACTATTCATTCTCCGGTAAGTTTCTCAGCGTCAAACGTTAAAACAAGAAGCAATCGTTTCTCAATAACCGAGTCCAGACGCTCTGGATGAATCAAACGTAGCACAAGGATTTGTTTTTATTGCTCCATCATCTTCTTCTGTTACCGCACATGAAAGTTTCCTTGTTTTGTCAGTCAGCAGGTGCATCAGCTTCACTTTGACTGACAGACTCAGACCTGAGCAGGAGTTTGTTTTGGACACAAACTGTGGCCTGATTTGATCATTTATTTCTCCATGTAAGAAACCCCCTTAAAGTTTGGTGTGTAAGAGGTTCCTCTAAACGTGACGCAGCAGCGCTGAGGCCTGGGCAGCATTTGTGCAGGAAACCAGAGGTCAGTCCCATCAGAAACATGCTTTTAATGGGCCTGTTGTAGTAATTGCAACCACATTGTTCCCCTAATGTTAAACATACTGTAGCTGTCTTATGCAACACAAAGAACAGGGCAGGTTAGGACCGTCCATTAACGCTCAGGTTCTTCATAAGTTGTGATAACAGCGTGTTCCTGTAGCCTGTGATCTTATTTTGGGAAACTTAATTAAAGCTTTTGGTGAATCAGACGAGGCTCCGGCCTGTTTTCCAGTTTTATATGTTGAAGGAATAGAAAAACAAGAAGTGATTCTTTGTTCCAGCAGTATTTTTCCTCCGTCTGGCTGTTTGAAGTTGGAGCTACTGGATCCCAGGTTTGTGGCCGCCGGCCCCAAATCCACACAACAAGAAGCGGGAACCGCTCGCCTCTCTTTGATGTAGCCGAAACCCTCATGTTCTCTCCACGTTCAGACACAACTTCAGTCAACACGGCGGCGCAGAGCGGCACGGCGGTGACATAAACACCTCTGATCGCGGGATAATGACTCCCATGCAGGGCCGCGGTGGCGAGAGGGGTTCAGGCTGAGTTCACGCCTCGCGTCGGCCACATGTTGGAAGCAGGCACGCTCTCGGCTTCATCACTTCCTCATCACAAGTCCTGTTGTTGCAGCATGTGTCTTCGATAAACGCAGCCTGGATTCAGTTATCTGTTCTTCTTCTCTGCGTAAACAAAACTACAACAATGTCATTTCTGTCATTTTACGGCCTGCCACTTTGGCTCAAAGGGAGCTAAAGAAGCATGTTTGATGTTATTCTACACCAAGGAACCATAAAACCATCAATCGCTTTGGAAACTGCAGAATGCACTGAAACCTAAAGTCAGGAATTTGAATAAATACTCAAAAAATAACACATTTTATCCAAATACCTTCGGCTGAAGGAAATCTGATAGGAAGTTTTTTCTAACGTCTCTTTAACCCTAAAACAGAACCAGCCTGAAACTGGGATTCAATCTTCAAAAGAAGAGAAAAGAGCCTGAAGTTGGAGTAAAACTTCTGGCGAAGAGTGAAGATCAGAGAAACGAGATGAGATTTTATTGTGAAGGAGCTGCAATGCTTAGGAATAGCCACCAGAGGGCGCCGGCTGGGTCATCAGGAGGGCAGTCATCCTGTTATCTGGCAGTAACTGCAGCATCTGACAGGTGGGGGGCTAAAGACCGTCAGACTGCAGCACCAGTCAGGGGCTTTACCTGAAAATGCCCAGTGAATAAAACCCCCACTGGTAGTTTGGTGTCAGGTTCAAAGGTCAAACAATCTCCATGGTGCATCTTAAAATATGCATCTTTTAAGGAAACGATCAACTGATATTTTTACAACCAATGTTTTGGCCATGAGGAGCTTCTGAGAAATACCAAAACAAAAAGTGTTTAGTTGGACGTCGAGCAGCCCAGGTTGGATCAGACCAAGGCCATCCGGACATCTGAGGCTCCAGACGATGGACTCAACACCACGAATGACCAGACAACCACAACCAGTAAACTAATGGTGCTGTTGTTTCATGCTCTGTTTAATTATAGACGTAAAATAAAAGACACAGCAACTGAGATCAAACCAAGACCATTCTGCAAGACAGCTGAAGAAGTTCTGTCCTCGGAAATACTTCAACTTGCTGGGGTCAAAAGTTTAGCAAAAAAAAAAATGCAGGTTGGACACAAACTAAAAGTCTGTCTCTATGTTTAAATGTTTTCATGTTCCAGTGAAATCCTCGTCTGAATCTACTGCCAGATTCAAAAATCAAGACTCGTCAGTAGTTCGCTGATTATTTTTAAGGGTAGGATGGACTGTGTGATGGATGGACAGACAGACAGGCCAGTGTTTCCAGTAGATCTGGCCTCATATCTCCTGAAACTCGACTGGTCCTCAGCCCTCCTGGGTTCGTCTACACAGAAACCTCATCACTCAGAGATTAGAAATGAGGGCCTAAAGCCGGTTTCATTGGCTTTCACTGGTGATGAACTCACCAAACTGCACACAGATATTGAGGGAAACGGACCCTGAGGGACCACTTTCCAAACCATCACTCTTTGCCATATTCCTGAAGAAGATGTGAAAACCTGTCCTCTTTCTTTGAAAGCTGTGGAAAATGTCCTGAGGTCTAACTGGGACTGTAAGAGGACTGCGGACTCACACTCAAGGAGATATACGAGGCAAAAGAGATTCAATTTGTCTCTGCGAGGCTGTGTGAACCGCACAGCTGGACCCTGTTAGCGTCTACCGGCTCAAACTGAGCAGCGGGTTTCTGCTCCCCACATGAAAGACGACACATAAAGAGGAGCATGTGCACTCTGGCAGGGACGCCATCGCTCTTCTGGGCGTTTCAGCTCGTTTGAAATGCCGCCACTGAGTGATGAAGGTGCCAAGAGGAAGAAGAACCAAAACACCAACAATACAAGCAAACAAGACATGTTTGAGATAATTGATGCTCTGGTTTTTCACTTAGCATCTTGGTTCAACTGATGGGCGATTCATTTATCATGAGCCACCCAAAAGGTCCATTTATGATGCTGCGCAGCATCACTCCGCCACGCTTTCAATGAGGTTAGTAGGTTTGCTTTGCTGGCAGACAATGCAGCCAGTAGGGGGCAGCTCTGAGTTAGCGTCCAGATTCACAGGAACAACGTAAACGGCCAACATGACGACAGACGCAGACTTTAAGTAGGCAACAGCCTGGACCCCCAACCAATAAGGGCCATTAGACCAGCATTGATAATGTTTTAAATAAATATTATTTAAAATAAAAGTAACTAAAAACTCTCCTCCTTTTTCAAAAACTGAAAGGACTAATCTTCACCAAACATGCCAGAAACGCAGCGAGCTGCTTGAATGTGACGCTTCATGACTGCATGGTCTAAACCAGGGTGTACAAACTTTTTATCTATAGAGCCAAAACTGGAGGGTCACATTTTCTATTTAAAACCAAAAACATTTCTTAAGATATTAGTTGTTTTACCTCTTCAATAATATGCTAAATAGACAATATAAATAGACAGTAATCTATTTCTGTAGAAAATTAATTTTGTTCAAAATACATTCATGGTCTTGCAGTTATATTATAGGACAAGTAAATATTTTATCATGTCAACGTACATCCAAACTATTCATAGAAATGCAGCTGAAGAGGTTTGGGAACATTTACAGACCAACCAGGACTTCATCTTCCTGTTGTGGGAAACCACATGAAGTTTCTGCAACATCTCTAAAGGCTACAGGAACAAAGCAACACTCTGGAAACCCTGAGATACAAGCAACACTCTGGAAACCCTGAGATACAAGCAACACTCTGGAAACCCTGAGATACAAGCAACACTCTGGAAACCCTGAGATACAAGCAACACTCTGGAAACCCTGAGATACAAGCAACACTCTGGAAACCCTGAGTTACAAGCAACACTCTGGAAACCCTGAGATACAAGCAACACTCTGGAAACCCTGAGTTACAAGCAACACTCTGGAAACCCTGAGATACAAGCAACACTCTGGAAACCCTGAGATACAAGCAACACTCTGGAAACCCTGAGATCCACAGGGCGCCACGCACCGTAGAGGAACCAGAGGCTGCAGTGGATTCCCTTCACCACAACTCCAGGCTGTGAGCTCACCTGCAGAAAACCATCAACCATTAGTTGGATACATGAATCACTTTGTCATCAACCTTTACAGAGACTCACTGCGTAGGCCTGGAGCAGGACCGGCAGTTCAAGAGTTAATGATTGTGAAGTGATTCACATCCCAGGAAAAGACAACGGCTCAGTTTTTATCAAGACGTGAGGAACAGAGAACCGGCCGGAGAAGAGGAACATGAGGTTTGTGGTTTGATGGTTTATGAAGCTTCAGCAGAGCGATGCAGCCAGACCTTGGAGGTTTCTTATTCCACTCTGAACAAGGCCTAAAAGTCTCCCTCAGGTTCTGAACTTCAGACCCAGAATGTGGTTTAGACCAACCAGAGGTGTCAAGTTAAAGTCCAAAATGGTTTTCCAAAGTGGCTTGAACGTAATAAAATCTGGATCTGGACGTCCTGATGAACCAGATCGTTCTGCTGAAGGTTTGGTACCGTTTCTGCTGAGATCGACCCAAACGCTGGTTCCACCTGCTCTCCCTCGCATTAACGCAGGTTCTGTTTATGAAACCCGACTGGATTCAGTCGACAGCAGCCACATGTCTTTAGGGTTATGCAACACGCTCCTGTTTCTTCCTGATAGCTGCTGCGTCACGTGACCAGCACCGTCTTCCTCCTCCATCACACCCACTTACATCCCACCGTCGCCCACTCCCACAGCCCAGACAACACCCACCGCCCTCTTGATTTATCTGATGCCGACCACATGTTGGGATAAAACCGGTGCAGGGAGGAGAGGAAGAGGTGAGAGGAAGATAAGTCTCAGGGTTCTGGTGGAGTCCTTTTGGGTCGTGGTGCCCTGAAGTCAGGCTGAGCCCAACCTGAAGGAACCTGAAGGTCCAGAACTGGACCAGCTCCAGGCGGCGCCACGGAAACGGCGACCAGCAGGCGAAATCGGCTGGAGCTGTTAGCTTGTTAAATCCTCCAGCGATCTGGTTGGTCCCGCTCTGAGGAGAGGAAACGTGTCCAGACCAGAGAGACGGCTCACATCTGGGCCGTCTGTCCAAACCATCACGGCCTCTTCCAACTCCCCAGGGAAAACTCCACAACCCGATTTTTATTCCAGGAAACAAAAATCCTGATGCCGAGTTTGCAACAATTCTTTGAATAAAGTTTAAAGGTTGTTTTTAAGTAGCTGGAATCATTCCTGGAAAAAATGTTTTGGTTCTGCACAGCAGAGGCAGGATGGATAAAAATCAGAAAGAAGGAGCAAACGAGCGGCTTTGGTGGAGACAAGAATGATGCTAAAGGAACGAGGCTCAGTTCTACGGAAGAGGATTAGGGCCAAGACTTTTTATCTGAATTCTGACTTCAAACGTCTGAGATCAAAAATCTGATTTCTAAGAAAAATGTCAGAATAAAACTTTGATTTCTGTTTTTTCCCCAGTGGCCCTAATCCTCTTCTGAGAATAAAATCCAAATTCTGAAGGGAAAAAATGTTAAATTTTAAGCTCGAGTTGGACGATATGGCTAAACGAATCACGATACAATAGATTCATATCAGCCAATATGTTTATTTTAATTTTTATGTGGTTATGAGAACAGTGGAGAAGTTACTCAACATGTTGTTGCTAGGCAACCAAAGAGTGAGTGAGTTAGTTGATTCCACCAACTTAGCTTAGCGGCTAAAGCCTTTTTCTCTTCCTACATCTCCCAGAATGCCGTGCTGTTCTGGATCAGAGTTCAGCGATATTAATGGAAATTCTATTGACGTATTATCTATTGATAACTGCATCCAGTTTGACCACAGCGTCTGGTTGTGGTGCCACTGAATGGAGTTAAACAACATCCCAGATTAAAATCAGCGATCAGATTTTAATCTTGCTTAAATCTGATCTGGTCATACCAGCAACATGTTCAATCTGGAAACATCCAGTAAAAATCCTGATTCGACTTTAGAGAGCAGAAAACCCTGCAGTCAGCAGCTCCATTCACACTGAGGAAAAGTAAAATTACAATTCCTGGAATGATTTATTTGACCTCTGGTGGGGTCAGGTCTTTATTCTGGTATTAGTCTGGCTAACTAGTCATGGTTGGATGGATGTGATGCAGCAGAACAAACTGGGAGCTTCGGTTTCATTTCCAGCTGCTCAACCGGAGGACTTGTACAGGCTCCCTGCTTTATTAGCGTGTTACTTTATAAAACAAGCCGTTCCCTGCTAATTACTTTTATTGAGGTATTTCCTAACTGCAAACCAAGTGAGGTACTTTCTTTAAAATTGCTCTAATTCCTCTCTTGTTGGGGGATTTTCAGGGCGCTAAGCTTGGAACGCCCTCAACAGCAAAAAGCAAACACTGGCAGGAAAATTACTGCCTGCAGAAGACTTCCCTAAAGAAGTGGCCTTCAGACTTCAAGAGGAAGTGTAATTCATGTCTGCTGGGGAACAAAAAGAGGAAGAAGAGCGGTTTGACTGGAGACACTTCTAGGAACAGAGAAATGAATCCAAAGTGGAGACAGAAGAGCCGTTTCTCAGATAATCCCTTCATTCATATCCATCCCGGCGGTCTGTGAAGCCCGAACTGCAGCGTCGTTAAAGTGATCCATGGGGTGACTGGTGGTAAAAACCTTCCCTCTCTGAAACGCGCTGGGGGAAGCGGAGGTTGAGGTTCAGGCGTGCTGCTCTTAATCGTCCTGTCTGGTTTTAGGAGGTGCCGGGTGACGGGCTGAAGCAGGAGGAATGCTTGGAGCAGAAGACAGGCCCTCTCCAGTCCACCTCCGCACTGATCCCGGTCTGACCCAGCAGGAAGTGAGACAAGTGCTCTTGACCTCAGTCGCTCCAAACCTTTTCACCTTCTCTGAGAAGGAGAACCTTTGATTTGTTCGGTTTGAGCTTTAAAAGCCTCTGCAGCACAATCCTCCCATCGCGCTGCGAGAAACATTCTGTGCATCAACAAACCTGACCTGCAGCGGTCAGATTTATTAATTTAACGAGTTTCATGGAAGATGGCAGGATGAGGGTTGGATTCCCTTTTCCATCCAGTAGGGTCAGACACTGACGAAGAAACTGGTGGAAAGTTTCAGAAGTAAAACAATCTGCTTGAGAAACTGGAACTTTTTCATCAACATTAAATGATTATTAACTTAAAACAAGTGGAAAGTTGCTGGAAAGCTACTTATTATCTGCCTTTGTCTTATATAAAGTGCACTTGCACTAGAAACTATGCAAAAAGACTTGGTAGGATTTTGTTTTTGCAGTGTGAATGAATAATCAGAGCAGTAACTGGAGGATTAGAAGAACAATATACAACCTGAATATTTTAAACAAACCTGATCTCCTGTTTCCCAACAAGAATTTGATCCAGGTAGATTTATTCTCTGGAATGCACTTCCATCCATCCGTCGTTGTTTTACCAGATTAAATCCGGCCTACTGCAGCAGGGCGGAGGATCCTGAGTCCAAACTAACAACATGCAGCCCTGATCGGGGATCCGCCGTTCTCCTGGAAATGCCTCTGTTGTTGGAATAAAACCTGGACTTTGTTTCCAAGCTTTCAGTCTGATGTTTCTGCTTCTGCTCTCTGCTGTTGGCTTTCCTGACATCGGAGAACTTTGAAGACTAAAGTCTGACATATTGTTGGACTCAAACTGTGTTTTTGGGAAACAGGCTGGAGGTTTAGGGGCTGATTGGACCGTGCCGGGTTGTGAACCAGGTTGGGATTAGCGCAGGTTCTCCATGGTCAGTCTATAATGCAGATCCAACTGGATTCTACACGGCGTTACAGCGAGAACAGCAAACATCCTCCACCAATCATTCCTGCAGCGTTCAAACATGCAAAACACCAACAGCTATTGACTTATGCTGATGATAGTTTCCTCTGTACATATTGAATATCACAAACCATTCTCCTGTTTCATGTTCAGCTTTAAATCAAGCTGCCTCTTGGCAGCAGTCACTACAGCAGAGGTTTCGAATTAGACCCAAAACGGCTCATTTTGGGTGAAGGCGGTGCACCATCTACAGCTATGCCCATTATTGCAGCTCCATAAAAGCTAAGAACATTTTCCCACATTGTGGTTCTGGATTGCTCCTCATCTCCAATAAGTCAGATCTGTCTCTGAGGCAGTAAACGTCCTGTTCTCATTACTCAGCAGCTATGAATTCCTTGAATTTGTGTTTCCAGCAGAAAAAGGCTTTTAAACCACAAAATCTGAAAACTTGAAAACCACAAGAAGCTCCTGTAACGTTAAACGGTCAATCACTGTTCGCTCGGACAGCTGGACGCTTTTAACCCCACCGACCCTGTTTACATCTACGGCCTCCTGTCGGCACCAACTCATTCTCCTGAACATGTTTCCCTTTCAGATCCACTCGGCGGAGCAACACTTCTGCCTTTAGCATCAACATCCTGACAGGCCACTCCGGGAATCTGCGCCGAGCGGCTGGACGCCAGAGGAAGACGATCCTATAAAACACGCTTTACCTCACACACTGCAGGTTCATCTGAGTCTTTTACTGACAAAATTAGGATTTTTGAGCAAAGATTCCCCTCATATATCAGGTTTACATTACAAAAATCACCAGCAAGGGGAAAATTATTGAAAAATAGAATAAAAATGCCCGACAGATCTTCATGGATGCAGCTATACTTTGATTAACCGGAGCACATCAGATTCCCACCTGAAACACGGCAGCACTGATCTGACGCTCACAGAGCCTGAAGGCTGCTGGGAGGTCGGGGGTCAAGCAGAGGTGGATTGGGCAGGTAAAAGGTCCAGAGATCAGCAGAGATAACGGCCCTGATCTATCCTACGATACGGTGCGTCGCCCAGGTCAGCGCGCTCGGGTTACTCGGCTTGTTTGAACACCGACACCCCTACCCAAACATAAATACAGACACACTTGGACATGGACTTGAGTCAGGAGGAAACAAGCTGCTGGTTTCTGGTTTATCACATCTACTTTATCAGAGATAAAGCTGAATTTCTTCTGGACAAACAGACTCTGGTTTTCTCTTGTTTTGTGTGAGAAACACAAAATGTTTCCAAACCAAACTTGTGTGTTTTGATTGGTAACTTCAGGGAGTGTTTGTGTTTTGAAGCGGTGAACGAGTTGAAGTGTTTGTTAAAATAAAATGAGCTGGAAACCTCCAGATGACTCGAGCAGTTCCCAGACCCATCTGGACCCAAACGTTTCTGCGTCCCTCCTTCAGGATTGTAAGTTATGATTCCCTGAGGAGGTCGATGTCCTTCTTCTTTCACGTGGACAGGTTCAGGTGAAACCTTTCAGAGACGGCTGGTTTGGTCACCGTTCAGACACAGCTAAGCTGACCGAGTCGTCCAGAGGCCCGGATTCATCCCTGAACGTCCCAGAGCTGGGTCTAAGCCGCAGCAGCGATAAGGTCAAACGGCAGCTTACCGCTGACCTTTCCACCCCGGCACAAAGCCTCCGATCAGGAAGCTGCTGCCTCAGGTTAGATGACAGAGCGAGCGGCCAGACGACGTTGACGTGTCCGAGTGGCGAAGCGCCGGCTGTCATCAGAGACATCGATCAGAGAGCGGGCCGGGCCGTCCGCACGGCGCTCAGCTTCAAAGCGTTGTATGTGATTCATCACGCCGGCGGCGTGGGAAGAGCAGCCGAACACGAGGGCAGAGGAGAAACAAAGGAGACCTGCTGACATTTCCCGACTCCCTCCCAACACATCCAGCTTCCGTCCACAAACATCTGAAGTTTCTGGAAACTTATGAGTCGTTTTCCACTGTCTCAGTCCACAACCTGGACAAGTCGTCTGTTTGGACTGACTCTTAACTCTGACCTATGAATCATTCAGGATGAAAACGCCTCCAGGACTCAACCTGGGTTCAATCTACCAATAACTGGAAACTTGGCAAAGAACCACTTTATATCCTCTCTTTGATAGCAGCAATGCCTCATGCGAACCCAATTTGCTCCCTGAAAGTATGGAAACCACCAGTTTGCAGAAGAAAGTACACCCCACTGGCAAACACAACGGGAGACATCCAGCGTCCAGAAATGTGGCTGATGATGATCTCTCTGCTACCGACCACAAAAACTCCAGAAACTAGAATAAATCATCACAGAAATGACAGAACAAGTTTCTGCAGGCTGCACTTTTATCTGAGCACATTGCAGCTAAAATCAGCTGGTTAGAGCTTAATGAGCATCCAGAGGATCATCCAGACTCTCCTGGAAACCAGGGCATTTCCTCATTTAGAGGGTCATATTTGGAACGGTAGATGGGTCAGATGTTTTAACTGAAAGCTGGAAAATCTCACGTTCTGAAAAATGGATCTACAAAAATGGAATTAGGTAAATATTATACAACCTTTTTTCCTTTTTTTTTATTGCAGCTTTCAGTCAAACCTCTACACAAAACCAAAATTCTTGGTTTTAATTGCTAGCAGGAGTTTTTGTTTAAGGATCTGTTTAGAAGAACATAGTGGCACATAGAGACGTGAGATGCAGGAACAAACATCTTCTTGTGGACCTTTTACAACATCACTGAGTATTTCATGAAATTCAGGACATTTACTTTTCACAGTAAATGTGAGAAACACGAATGAATTTCAGCTGCAGCCGTCTCACTTTTGATCCTGACATTTAAAAATGACTCCAGTCTGTTTCAGAAGAAGTTATTCACTTCAAAATGTTTTCATGAATAAATGACTATCGATCCCATGTTTCAGCAGGTAAGACCTTTAACCTTCTGGTTCAGGAGGAAAACGATGTTCAGGGTGGAAATGGGCGTCGATTCAACTCAGTGACTAACTACAGACGATCAATCAGCTTCCTGATTGATCATCAGCCTTTTGTGACTAATTTGAATCCATTCAACAAAAGAAAAGTTTTTAGTGAGTAAAAACTTAATATCCTCTAATTTAGGTGATAATCAAACTTATTTGAATTATTATTCTTATGCTAATATTGCAGGTTTCTCCTTATACACATAAAAACCAAAACTTTTTCTCTCTCATCACGCAGCCGCTGCTACAGTCTTCATGGTCGTTTCTGGGCGTCTGCCACCCGACTGTTCAGAACCAAAACATTGGGTCTGCAGATTTTATCTGAACCAACAGGGTTTATCTTAGACGCTGCGTCTTGTGTTGCACCTTTGTCCTGAAGTTTGAAGCTAAATCCAGGTGATTTCATCGTCTCTGTCCGTAACGCAGGAATGTGGGCTGCATTGATCCGAATAAACTCCTCTGGAATCCCAGATGGGAAAGACGTCAAACGTCATGGAGATCAGCCGGCGGCGCTAACGTCCGACTAGCTTTACGGGCTTTAATGAAAGTCGGGACGGTTGTCGAAGGAGGGGGGTTCAGAGGAAATGCCTTGATCTTCCAGGCCTGTGCTGAATTATGGGACAGTTTGGACACATCTGGACGCTGGGAGGACTGGATGGAAGGATGGGTGGGTGGGTGGTGCGGTCTCCTCTCTCCTTACACAAACATGTGCACTGGGCTTTATTGGAGGACTTTTCTGAGACGGATTCCTCTCTGCTCCGGCGTCTGGAATGCAGAGGAAGCTGGTCTCCAGCCAGACAGAGAGCTGCTAACAGGACAGCTGCAGGGTCAAGTGTCTCCAGATAAAATGATCCACGCCGAGGCAAATAAAACCCAGGAGACTTTTATGAGCGTCCAGGCAGAGACGGAGTCCTGTATACAGAAAACGTCTTTATTTGGACAGGAGCGCACATGATTCAGCGCCCAAGACGCTTGGCTGGAAGCACTTGGAGGAAGAGGTGATGAATTTCAGGAGAAGCTACAAGTTCTGTCAGCGAGACAGAGATCAGGATTTATGAGACGAGATGTTGAGGAGCTGCTGAGATGATTCTGGTCCAGAGGAAAACCTGTAGGACGAACCGTTCACATTGGTCCTCAGGTCTGAGCCAGTCGCTCCTCGGCCAATCACGTTCCTCGGTTCATTGACGAGCGTTGGCGGTCCAGTTCTGCTGCTGAAAAGCGCGACCTTCAACCTTTAACCTTCTCCACGACATTCAGGCTTCTCCATCTGTCCGTCCATGTTAGTCTTGGAGATGTAAACTGACCTTTCTGTTGTTTCCTCAGTGAAAGCAACATTTCAATACGTATCAAATAAAAATGGGTAAATAAAGGATCTCTTGGCATTCCAGATAAACATGTTTGAATCATTTACCGGTTGCGCTGCTGCCGCTTCTTCTCAGGTCCCAGAGCAGAACAACTTGTCCCTACCTCAGAGGCTTGGACCAGATGTTACCCCCTTGAAATGAGAACGTTTTGTCCTGATGCCTGTTTGAAAGTCCAAAACAGCAAAGTTTGGTTGAAAACTTGACGTTGTGTGAAGTTTCTGGGTGAAAGCAAGTTCAGGATTGTATCTGTAGTGATGGGTGGAGTTATTAAAACTCTACTAAGTGTCAGATCTAAGCTTCAGGAGACCAGAAAGCATCTCTGATCCTCTCTCAGATCTGATGGATTGGCAGTACGTCAGGTCAGCTGTCCACAGACTAACTACTAGAAATCTGAGGTCAAAGGTCTCCAGAAAGCCTGGAGAACCAAAGTTCAGATAAGCTCTGGCTGCTTAGAAAGAGAAACATCTAAAAACCTGACAGTAAACTCTTTAAACGTGTATCATGGAGCTGATTAATCATCCCTCTGGTAGAAAACACCAATTTCTTCTTCTGCTCTTCTTTCCTCACGCTCATGCATCATAACTGACCAGTGGAGGGTCGCAGGGATATTTAGTTACATCTTCTGACCTCTGGACTGTTAGTCGCTTGTAACTGTGGAATGGAAATAAACCAAAGATCAGACTGACTGAAATTAAAAGACGGTTTAGTCTTTTTACACTCCTCCATCCTCACCGTCTGTTGGCAGATGAAGGAGACGGATTACCAGCCCAGAAGTGAAAGCTGTCCTGGACATTTCCTCCAGAAATGTTCATTTTCTTTCTTCCAACGTCTAAAAACATGGTGATGATGCCAGGCTCTTCGAAGCGTCGAAGGTTCCAGGTGTTTTATTTCCTCTGTTGAAGGAGGAATCATCAGATCCCTTCCAATCTTTCTACTAGTCAGATTGTTGGGTCACCAAGCGTCTTGAAGGAAGGGTTGATCGGTGTAGGACCTCAGGATCGTCCCATCTCTATAGCAGAGAGTCTAAAAACTGTTTATTCCAACTTTATTCTAACACACATTCAATAACAACTAAAAAAATTAATCAGGGGAAATTTGGTCATTTTCCCCTGAACTTTCTATCCAACGATCGAGTGTTTTGGCATTTTGTTGCATAAAGTTCCCAACAAGCTGTGTGGCGACGTGAGGCCTTGCTTATAAGATGCGACCTGTTGTTTAGCACATAGTTGTGTAAAAGCCGTCCTCAGAGGTCTGTGGGAAGCCTTCATGCACATTCCTCCTGGTGACTGTATATAAAGCTCTAAAAGGCCTCGCTCCATCACTCATGTTTGCTTTACAACTATGAGACACTCTGGTCTCTCTTCACATTCTTCATGCTCCAAATTCCCGTTCCCATGTGTATAAAAAGCAGCATGAAAAGGCTCAAATATGCATCTGTGTACACAAGACATGGTCCTGCGGTGGAGAGTCCACTTACATTTAATGTCCCGATTTTCTGCCAAATATCTAAAAGAACGACTCTTGGATTAGAGCATCAGGGAGGTTTATGGAGAAGGTGAAGAATGGTTTTCATTGGTTGGGGCTTTTTCCTCCAGAGGAATCCTGGACCTTTAACTCTGTCCAAGTCTTGGTATCCAGGTTGTTTTGGTCACATGAGTCTCAACAGCCCCTAAAGGTCACCAGCCTCACCTGCGATCCGACTGGGTGGAGTAGTGAGTGGGTGTAAAAAGTCTGGGAGTTTCCAGACTCCTGAGCACCAGAGGATGTGCAGGACGCTGAGTCTGAGTTTCAGAAAGCAGGAGCAGATCTCAGGCTGTAACAACATCACAGCTAACAGGTATGTTTCTATTATCTCACTCAGATTATACTTTCCTCTGTGAGAGAAGATAGAGGAGCTTCCTGTGTGCAGTCAAGTTCACCGACTAGAGTCGACAGCTCCTCACTGCCCTCTAGTGGCGGAGAACCGGCACTGTCAGTAGTTTATCTCCAGTCTGGCTGCAGGTGAAGCGGGACTTGGCCTCCAGAGACGTGAAGCAGCAGCAGAAGAAGAGCAGCGATGCTTGTTTTTCTCTGATAACCGCGCTGGAAGAGATCCCGGTATGTGGGGATTCACCGACCTTCATCAGCCGCTGTCAACATGGGCTCCAATCAGCAGCTCTGCTGACAAGCTTCTCATGCCAAAGATGCCTGAAGGGAGTTCATGGGCTCACTTCAGGAGGTGATTTAGAGCAGCAGCGTTGCTCAGCGGTTCCAGGATGAGGATTATTTATGCTCCACGAAGGCCTGAAGGCACCCGGCCTCGGTGGAGGGCTTTGGGTTCGAAAACAACGTCAGGATTTACTTTAATGATTCGGGTACTACACAGAGCAGCAGGAGCTGGGACTGAACCGAACGGTGGGCACTGGAAACTTCTTCACCCTTTTTATTACGACAATGAATTCAAATGGGCATGCATCTGCAGCAGTTGGAAAACTAAACATTTTTCCTGAACCTTCATCAGAAGATGCATCAAAAAGCAAAAAAAAAACACAAATTTCATAAGGAAAACAGAAAAAAATGAGATTCTGATCAACTGATTGGTGCATCTTTACCTAAAGGCCCATTAAATGTAGTTTTATTTGACTGGTTTCATTCCTCAAGTTTTCATAAATTGTAAAACTGGAGTTGTAGGGCTAAGCCTGACCTTTGACCCCACAGAAGTAAAAGATGTAAACAACCATGCCACTGCATCCAGCACCAGAAGAGAAGTAACAAACCCACTGAAGATCCTGAATAACCCCTGAAATTCATCCCTGGGTTTTAATCCCTCCCTTCTCAGATCGCATGGCGGCGGCCGATGACACGGCGGCGGCCGATGACACGGCGGCATCCCACAACGCATCAGCTCCCTCACTCCTCACATCAGACTACGAGGACACAACAACTCCTGACTGAACCACAGATCTAATTAAAACACAAAGCAGCAATTAAACCCGTCCTCCTTCCAAGTCGCTGCTAGAACCGGCCCACAGGGTCGCTCGCTGTGACCGGACCTCCACCGGTGAATCCCACCAGGCTCTTGACATTCATCTCCTCTCAGATCACTTGAGTGTGACTTTCCCTCGCCTCGGCCCAGCGTGGAGCCCGGGTTTCCTTCCCACCGCACTGACAGCCATTGTTGGCATGTCACCGGGTTCTGGAGAGGGCCACGTGCGTCCAGTCGCCCGAAACAAGCGCTCCCATCCACGATGAGAAAGAGGCGCTCCGTCTGCAGCCACCGACGGTACAAAGAGACTCATCTGAGAGTCAGATTAGAGGCCGACGGAGGCTTTGTGCACAGAGTGACGTCTTGGTGTTCTCAGAGGAATTAACATTTTTCCTGCGCTGAGTGCTGCATGCTCTCACACAGAGCCGGTTCTGCTCAAGGACACTTGAGCAAGAAAAATACTGGAAGCTGAAGCGTCTGCAGGATTATCCCTGAATGCAGCGAGTTCAGCCGTTCCACAGTTGATCATCGGGGATCAACACAAACACACAAGTTCCCAGCAGTTCTCATTAACCTACTGTAGAAGAATGCACAGAAATATGAATAAAAACTAAGGTTTTTATTTCTCAGTGTCTTTATCTCCATGGCAAAGCTTCCCTGTACAACTCCTGAAAAGGCCGGTTCAGTTTGACTGGTCAGACGCAGTGGCCTGTTGAAGCTCCGCCCATTTTCTGAATTTAATTGGAGACGCTTGCTGAGATAACGGTGTGGACTGTACAGTTATAAGGTAGTACGGGACAGAAAGGCACAAAAATATCAAAATAAGGTCTATATAATACCTTTCAAATCAAATAGATTTTTCTGTGACAAAATCTACATGACAACGCAAAATATTTGCATCACATTTTAATACAGTGTGGAAAAAAAAGACAAAAGTGTGTTAATGCAATTGAATAAATAAGATTAACTTTCTCAATCCATTTACAGATTAATTAAATAATTAATCAATGAAGAAGCAAAGCTCCTGGAGGTCGGCATCTAAAGTTTCTGAAGCCTGGAGGTCGGCGAGCGACAAGCCTGAAGCCCACTAAGTAATAAAAACAGCTAATAAAGACATGACCTGTGTTGGAGGATTCTGTGGACTGAAGACCACAGAGGGTCCCTGGAGGACACGATGACCCAAGGAGCCAAGCTTGATGGGCGTTTTCCCCAAACGTCAGAGTCCCTTTCCTCATTTTCTGTTCAAACATATCAAAGCCCAGATCCTCAAACTCGGCCCAGAAATGATCGAAGTCGTCTTCACAGAAAAACTGACATTAGAATCTAGAACATGAGGTTCAGGATAACTCAACGTCTTCTTGGTCGGATTCTTTTGTCGCGATGCGTGAGGAAGGGTCGATATTCAGACAGGGATCAGCTGTGAACAGGCCTGGGCTTTGACTAGGCCACTGTTGTCTTCAAACTGTCTCTGTGTGGCTTCAGCTGGCCGTGGTTCTCTGGTGATGGAAACTAATCGTCCTCCTGATATTTTTCATCTTAAGGATCCGTGTTTTCCTCTGAACCGGCCGGAGGAATGCAGCTCTCCGCCCGTTCTGTTTAAAACAACAGCGAAGCTCTGAGGCGAGGGTCGGATAATGATCTGCTCTCCTGTATCAGGGTCAACAGAACCTCTCGGCCTGCCTCGGCAAACACGGAGGAGACCCGGTCCAAATCCATTTACTGGGAAAACCTGAGGTCACCGGGGGTTAAGCAGGGCGGCGCTGCCGCGACGGTCGGCATATCTGATTTAATACACATCAGAGCGAGGGGGGGCGCAAATAAACCGAGCGGATATTAAAGGTCAAAGGTCAGGGAACATGTGTTTCTCAGACAGACGAAAGCAGCTGAAAGCAGAAACGAGCTGTTTCCCCTCCAAGAAGTCGGGAAACTTCTCGACCTCATCCCAAAATTACCCAGAGGTGCAGAAAACACAGAATTTAACAAACAAACAGAAATTCACAATGAAATGTGACATTTAATTAGCTGATGTCAGTGGGACGGTAGATTATATTCTACTGGCCACTGCAACTCCCCTACCGCCATTTATCGGATCTTTATCCACAGACAGAAAGAACCGGTCAGACATGGCAACACAAACTCTGAAATACTGAACCTTTAACGCCCCAAAATAAAGAACTTAATGATGAATTCAGGACCAGTGAGTTTCACGAAACAGGAGAAATATTTTCTCTATGTTTTGCCAGAACATGGTTGAATTTAAACTTAAAAATATGACGATTCAGAAACACAGAGAATAAGAGAGCTGCATCTAGTCAAGTCTGATTTATAAACTAAAATAAATCAGTAGAAGGAGCTTCCCAAATCCAGTTTCCTTTAGGAAAAATGAAACAAGCTTTGTTCATTTCTGGTAAAGCAGTTGAACGTTAAAGCAGCACCAACACTGTTATGGTCATTACTTTAATGGAGATTTATTAAAAACTGAACTGGTTCGAGTTCATTGGTGTCATGAACTCATTTAAATTCAAAAACACTTTGAAAATAAATGTTGCAACTCATAAATTCTGAATTATTCAGAGTATTATATCATTTCTATTTATGTTTAACGTTAATTTATTGAAAAAAAAAAAACATTCTCAATTCCAACCATGTGGTTTTAGTTTAGTTGTTGGGATAACCAGAAATAAAATATCTTCAAAAATTATTCTAGCAATCCTCTTGCATAAGCCACAAGCAGGTCAAAGGTCGATGAAATGGTAAAAACTGGCAGCAGACGTGGAGTCTGTAATAGACGGGAAGGAAAACGGTGAGAGAAGTGAAATCACTCCTTCAGGTTTGGACAGACTCTCCTTAGGAACGTCAGCCGCCTCTGAAGCTGCGAACTTCGGCCTCCAGAGGGGAGAGGACGGAAATCTGACGGAAATTCAACAAACGGTTTAATGAGCAGCCACAGATCTGTGGAAGTCATCAGCATCGGCCGGGGGAAGATTTCTCACGCAATCCTTTAAAAACTGAATATTCCTCCAGCAGACGGCTGAGATTACATCCATATGGCAGAACAACAACTCATCCTGAAACGCTCAACTCACTCAGGAACGCACTCATTTATCAGAGGCCTGGTCTAGAAACCAGCTGAAGCTGCTCTGCTCACGTTTCTCCAGAAGGGGGCGGTAGATAGATGTGTTTGCTCCAATAAAACCGTCCTGTTACATTACTGGACACTGACGTAAAACCTGTCAGATAATCACAGATTTCCAGCTAACGCGTTCCCACTGGGAGGAATGGGACGTCTCCAGACAATCTTCTACTTCACGTTCAAAATGTTTCTCTAACCAGTTTAGCTCTGCAGCTTCTCTGGTTTTCCTGCCAGCTGTTCCTGTTTTCCTGCCAGCTGTTCCTTCAGACTCTACATCCTGATGCTCACTGCAGACTCAGTTCCTGCTCCAAACTCAACGCCATGCTTTAGTTTCAAAGCTTCATCAATGTTTCTGCTTCATTCATCCACCACTTTATTTTTCAGAGCACCAGATTATTGGAGTAACGTTTAGGTTTGTCCACCAGGTGGCGCTGCGTCTCCATCTGTCCTGAACTCAGCAGCAGACCAACAGAAGCAGAAAATCAGAAGCTAAACGCCAAATTTCTCTCTATGTTCATGGCAAAAATGTAAAACTGTCTAAGCATTCTGGAAAGACAAACCAGACTCTGAAATATACATTTAGAAATTATAACAACCCAACAGTTAGGAGGCAGAGTGAAGCTGCTGCAAACAATTATTTTAGTAACAGAGTAATCTATCGATTATTCCAATAATTAATCAAAATCCATATGTATTATTTTCTATTGAGGTTTTTTATTTCTGTCACTTCCTGCAGTCTTTTGACTATTGGTTGTGATTGGCTCTTTTTCATTAAACGCAACATGCTGGTGTTATAAATAAATGATGGATATTTCACTGTTTAATTTCTGTTATATCAGGCCGTTTATTGTTTTCTTATTATTCTATAAATTATTATTTTATTCTTATTATTTTATAAAGATTGTTTGAGTTCCTGTAAGAAACACATACATGTTGCTGTGCAAAGGTAAAAACAGGAATGTACTCAGACCCCCTGCAGTGATGCTAACTGAACAGTGCTGCTCACCTTCATCACAGGGAGGAGTCAGGCTGGTCTGAGGGTCAGAGGTCAGGGCTGCTGCGTCTGTTGGTAAACGGTGTAAACTGTCAGAAACAAGTTAAAAATATTTCTATAAATCTTTCCTTTCACTGACTAAATGCTGGTGAAATGAAGGCTAATTAGCTTGAATCAATAATGAAGGCTAATTAACTCACCTGTAGCTAACAGGTGAGTTTTCTGTTAGCTACAGACGGCTAACAGTATTGGACTGTAATACTGTACAGTATCAGAAAGTACCGTCTAATAATCTCTGAGTAAAAACTTAGACATAAATTTACATTATTTTCTCTTTTTTCTACCTTTTTATTTTGTCGTTTTTATTTCTGTCCTTTTTCTACGTCATCGTCCGCGCGCGCTTCGGCGGGAAAAACCAGTTAGTCCATTTAGTGAACCAGTTTAAATTCAAAAATACTTTATTTCGTTTATTCTACCTGTTTCCTTGAGAGGTTCCCGGACCTGACAGAAGGTTATTGAAAGTTTTTCAAGGAACCTGGTTCTTCTTCATTCACAAACAAAAAGGCGGAACCGCGTCATCACGGAAACGCAACGGGAAACTACGGCGTCATTTCCGGCACAGAAAACTGCCTCATTCTCCCTAAAACCACATTAATTATGTTATTTTATAGAAGAATTAATTTGTGAACTTACATGAAGAAACACGACGACAGAGACGATCCAGGACGGGAGCGGCAGCTGGTGACGTCACAAGGTGAGCGGAAGCTTCTTCTTCTTGAGTTTCCTTTGTGGCTGTTGAAAGAAACGGTTTTTTAATGTATTACCGCCCCCTACTGGAATGGAGTGTGGATCGGGGTCATAGATAGACATTACACAGATTTATAAACAATTATATAAAAAACACAACCATAATATTTCCATTAAGTTTGTCTTTTTAAAATAATAAAAAGAGAAATATTCAGAGCTAAAAGGTTTTTTATATCAAGCTGTAATTTGTTTTCCAGTTGAGGCAGAAAAATAAAACATGAAAACAAAATTAATATTTTCCTGTTTTATGTTTTAAACAAATAATTATTTAAACCAGGATTAAATACGGTTTATTTAATTTAAATGTTTGATTTAATTTCCGTTTGGAATCAATAAAGTGTTTTTCGCTTTGAATATTTTTCTCATACCAAGTTCGGTAAATGCATTACCCATAATTCATTGCTGTAAATGGACAAAACAAAAGCAGTTTAATAAAATCTTTACAAACTGCTTCCATCAACAGGTTCCCGAGCAACTAACAAATATTAAAACAATAATAATTTAGCAAATTAGTCTTTTTCTTCAAATCAAACTAAATTGGTATGAAACATTTCTGCAGCAAAACATTTACAATGATGTCGTTATAATTTTTAAGATTGACATGTTTTACTCCAGAAATGTCTGAGAACAATTTCATTGTTTTAATGTTTATTAGTGGAGATGCTGACATGTATTTATATTAGTAATTTCCACACATTTTAAGCCTTTTTCTGTCATTTATTCCAATATTATGAGCAGCATATTTCCAGAGTAATTCTTTGTCTGAAACATTTTATCTTCAGTGGGTGAATTTACCTGTGAATAAACGAGCTGAAGGATCTGTTTATATTCTGCAGGTTGAAACGTCATTCTGACATGATTCTAAAATAATAATATTATCGATAATAAACGTGTTTGTTGCTGAAAACTGAAGATTTTTTCAGGTTCGTCCGCTGATCGAGCGGGGCCGCATGCAGTACCGGCCCGCCGCCGCTAGAGGTCAGGGCTGGACAGAACCAGGAGGAAGTTTAGTGGAGTTCTGCGGTTCTGCTGCTGATCCAGGACCAGTTCTCCGGGTTTTAAAGCACTGCAGGAAATGCGAGTTTAAGCTCTGGAATTTGCTCCACTTTTTGCGCAAGTTAAACTGCGGATAAACACTCAGAATGATGTCATTTAGCCGCAGATGGATCCGAACTGCAGGAACTGAAGCGCCCGGTTCGGTTTTAAAATGACGCCTGAATGTGAGAGATCAGCGGGATCCGGAGGAGGAGCGCATCCTGGAAGCTCCGCAGCATCCCGGTAAAACTTCCTCCTCCTCCTCCTCCTCCTCCTCCTCCTCCTCCTCCTCCTCCTCCTCCTGCTCAACTTCTCCTCCTCTCCGCTCCTCCGGGTTCAAACTTTCCCTCCTCCTCCTCCTCCTCCTCCTCTTCCTCCCTAAGCTGGACGCGTCCCTCAACTTCTCCTCACTCTGAGTTAGTCTGCGCTGCGTGGAGGTGAAAGTTTGCCCCGCGCCGCGCCACGCCGCGCCACGCACCGCGCGTCCCGCAGCGGATGGGAATCCACGTGTCTGGAGCCGCTTTTCCTCTCCGAAAACAAAGTTGAGGCGCTTTGGAGGGAAGAAGAAGAGGAAGAGGAAGAGGAGCGGAGCGGTGAGTGCGCTGACCATGTGCTCAGCTGAATTCACTTTTATTTTTACTTCATTTATTAATTTAAAATCCTGCCTTTTTAAACTGTTTTTTCCTTTTTGTTATATTCATTCTGCCTATTTTAATTTATCCACAAAATTCAGAAAATCTTAAAATTTTTTATCTTATTTCCAAATTTTCATAAAAATAAATGTTTCTTTTCATTTGAACAGTTGAGCTGATTTTATGCTCCGTGGAATCATTTTAAATCTTCCTCCTTTATCTAAATGTTGATTCTGTGCAGCAGCTGAAACAACCAGATATGAATATTTGATGTTATTTTGGAGTAAAGCAGCAGAAAAGGCCTCAGATCTGATCAATAACTGAAGCGGAGCTTCCTGTCCTCTCCGCCTCTCCGCGTCTTTTTGTCCGTCCTCGTCCTGAATGGCCGCCGCTTCATTTGCATCAGAAGAAAAGTTTTAGTGCGTTTGCTTTTGTGGGCGATGAAGAGTTCCAGCAGTCAGCGAGGAAGAGGAGGAGGAGGAGGAGGAGGGAGTGGGCCTCGGGTTCGACATTCCCAAACCTGGGATGAGGATGTCACCTTCATCCTGTCTCTTCCTCACATCCTGCCGGGAGTTTCTGGGAATCTGTGGAGTTTGGGTCGGGAGAGAGCGAGCCGCCCGCTGGGGCCACTCTAAAGTCTCTTATCCCACAGAACAAGACCACAGCAATTACCGCCCAGCGTGGCCCCGGGGCCGCAGGGGGCCTCTCTGGGAAAGGCCCCAAAAACCGCCTTCATTCTAAAACACACGCGGTTCCTGGAGCGGTCCGGACCGGTCCAGGAACCGGAGCGCTACCGGGTGGACTCCTGCAGGGAGACGGTCCGACGCTCTGCAGCTCCTGACGCATCAGGCTGAAAATAATTTTAGGTTTTCAGGTTGAAGTGGAAGAAAAAACTCATCTGGATCCAGTTAAAGTCCAGAAGATGGAGGCTGATGGTGCAGGAGGCTGAAATCCAGAACCAGCTGCTGGAAACCAAACTCTGCTGCTCTGGAGTCAGAGGGTCCTCCAGCACACACACACACACACACACACACACACACACACACACACACACACACACACACACACACACACCCACACACACACACACACACACACACACACACCCTCTCTCTCTGCGTATGTAAACATTTACTCCTGGAGTCCGTCTGAAGATCTTCTTCCAGCAGATCTTCTCTAAGATCCTCCATCAGGCAGCAGCAATTACCCGCCATCAAACAGAACCGGAGGCCCCTGCAGACGGACCAATCAAAGGCCGGGGGCCGCCGGGGGCCTGTAGTTCCTCCTCTGTGCCGTGTTGGGGCCGTCTTTGATGGGGTTGTTAATTAACTCCTGAAGGAACGGCCACCGTCAGGACCGGGTCGAGTCAGAGCGCCGCGGCGACGGGATCAGAAGGAAACGTCCCGTTAGAGGACCTGGGGGACCCGGACACGCCACAGCGGCGGGGCCCCCAGGGGCCCCCGGGGACCCGGACACTGCGCTCTGTGACGGGGCCCCAGGGGACCCAGAGGAGGCGACGCCACAGCGACGGGGCCTCGGAATGTCCGGGACACACCGCCTGGTGACGGGCCCCGGCTCTCCAGCTCCTGCTCCTCCTTCCTGAATCCGATGAGGAAAACATCAAAACGTTCCGGTCCAGGATCAACCTCCTCTTCCTCCTCCTCTTCCTCTTCCTCATTTCTTCCTCATTTCTCCATCAAACAAGTTGATTCTTTTCCTCATAATGGAAACATTCAGAACCAAACCAGAGATCTTCACATATCTTGATTGATTTAATTTTCTGAATAGTTTGTATTTAGTAAATAATGCAGATTTAAACTCTAATGAAATATAATTTAATTAAACTCATGAATATTTTACATTTTAAATTATGAGATTAAAATAATAAATATTTGGTTTCCTTTGGCTGCTGAGGTCAGAATGATGGAAAAACGTTAAAATCAGGTTTAGAGTTGATCTGCTCACATCCAGAACCACCAGACCCACAGAACCACCAGACCCACAGAACCACCAGACCCAAACTGAGCAGCAACAGGCCAAAAAGAGGGACACATGGAAGGTCCAAACGGGCCGAGAGCCGGGACAGCTGGGTAGGAAGAGGAACTCTGAATGGAACCAACAGGAACCAAGAAACAAGAGGGGCAAAGAAAACCGACCCACAGAACCATCAGTCCCACAGAACCACCAGACCCACAGAACCTTCACGCTGTGTGGGACATGATCCGTCCAGACGAACACAGGAAGCCCGTTTGGACTTTCCAGCGATGGTAAACGGTCCAACTGGCTGAGGTTCTGTTGGACGGTTTGGCTGAAGGTTGAGAGCAGCTGCTGGTCGCCTCACTGCTGCAGCGCCGACCCAAACATTAGCGCCGACCCAAACATCAGCGCCGACCCAAACATCAGCACCGACCCAAACATCAGCGCCGACCCAAACATCAGCGCCGACTTTCCCATCAGAAATGAGATCAAAACTTTGTCAATATATTTAAAAAAACATTTTCTTCTGATGAAGTGAACTCTGGTCCGGTTTGAATGTGAACCAGAAATCGCTCCAAAAGCATCAAGTGGACTACAGAGCAGGGCATTCTGGGTAAATGCAACCAAAGCTAACGTGTTAGCCTAGCGCTAGCAGCAGAAATGGCTCCTGGTCTTTTGCTAAAGACTAAAGAGAAATCCTCCAACTGCTGAAATCTGACGCCTCCATTTAGTTTTCATTTGGTGAAGCAGGAAGTTGAGTTCATGTCTTCTTCGTTGGTTTTTCTGTCGTTTCCTTCAGTGGTTCTTGGTGCAGCGCCCCCACAGGCCAAGAGAGGAACAGGCTTTTTAAAACAGGGCAAAAATGAACCCCAGCAGCTGAAGATGTAAGAAATATTGCAATGTTATCAAACCGAGTGGACTATCCGAAGTTAGACAGTGAAGTGATTTTTCCTTTCCAGTAGAATCTCATGGTGCAGTAAGAATTAAAATAATGGATGAATGCAGCGGCGACCGGAGTTCTGGTGTTTCTTTTCACGTGAGGAGGTCTCTCATAATGACGAAGGAATGCCAGGAATCCCTTCCTGCAGCCTCGCAGGAAGCGCTAAGCTACCTCAAAGAGAGGTCAAGGTCTGCGCAGGCACACAGGTGGGAGGCGCTCCTCCAGTTCACCCGGACGGGTCAGGAGGGGAGCCGACCCTCCTCTGAACTCGGCCGCCACATCTGTTTGCTGTTGCCGAGGCCGGGAGGAGATCAGCCACAGGATATTGAACATCCAGGCTCATTCCTCCGAGGAGAATCACTCAGCCTCTCGCTGAACATGTTGAAACCAAAGACACCAAGGTGTTCTGCTGGGAATACGTTTCCCCTGTGTTCTGTTTTTAGCCGATACATCAGGGACTGTGGCTCTCATTTGCTTCTCTTGAAGTTTAGGGGAACCGCTTGGTATAAATTCAGATGTCACCGTTAGCCTCTATTTGTGCTTTCTTGGCTCGTACAATAAACAACCCCGTCTCGGCTTGGAGCTGCTTTCTATTTTAGAGTCGCCACCGACCCGGGCTTCTTTTACACCACAGCCATTATTCAAGAGGAGAATAGGTGCGAGGCCCCAGCCATAAATTCCAGCAAGTGGTCCTGGGTAAGGGGCGCCGCGCCGAGGAATTGACTGCACGCTCCGTGATTTTACTCTGCTATGCAGTGACCTTTCAGGCTTAGACAGAGTCATTTGTTTGCTTGACAAGAGCTGTTCTAAAAATTCAGGAGCCACTTGGTGCTGGTTATACTGGTGAAGAGTGGAGGTGGAGTCTGGTTCACCTGAGCAGCTGGGCATTAGTTTTCCTGACGCCTTGCAGAGTCTGTTGCTGTGATCCGCATTCGCTCCGGAGTTTGGTGGGTTTTGATCAACTTGACACACATTTTAGTCTCTTTTCTGCCTCCATAACTAGTTCAGCATGAGAGCTCAACACTCACAAATGTTAATGAACAGGTGAGAGTTCCTCTAAAGGACATTAAAAGCAGAAAAGTCACAGAAGAGAACAAACAGTCATTGACTTCAATGAGTCGGCAGAGAGGGGGAGGGTCGCTGTGAAGCTGTTAGTCCCTTAAATAACCTTATT
Source organism: Xiphophorus maculatus (assembly GCF_002775205.1). Classification (NCBI taxonomy): domain Eukaryota; kingdom Metazoa; phylum Chordata; class Actinopteri; order Cyprinodontiformes; family Poeciliidae; genus Xiphophorus; species Xiphophorus maculatus. The sequence continues at coordinate 14,531,290 of NC_036466.1, read as the reverse complement.
GTGGGGTCTCTTTGTCATCTGTTGCTCTTAAATAAATCACTGTGTGTCTTTGTGACGGGAGCCTCCAGCCCGCCGCAGGAGGCCGCGCTTCCTCGCCACACAAGCGGCTGCTCAACGTTTCTACAGTCACTTCCTGTAACGACCAGCATTTCTGGAGCTGATCAATAATCAAACACCTCAGTGTTTCTGTAGAACTGCAACATTTCACTCACACCAACACACACACAGAGACCAAATAAAATAATCCCATATCATAGAAAATAATCCCAGAATCAGTTTAGCTAATGCTAATGCTAATGCGTTCCATAATGCCCTTAGATATTATATTTATATTTAGTTCTTTAGCATCTATGTTTTATTTTATTTAGAAAAAGAGAGTTAGCAAAACTGCATTATAGCGCTAAGCTAAAACTTAGCTCAGCTATTAGCAGGTTAGCAGAAGCGTGTCTGACACAGACAGTTAGCATCACTGCTAATCCTCTATTTATCCAAGCCACCATGTTTCTGTGATGGCTCTTGATTTGATCTGTGAGGAAAACAGATTTTATTAGTGGAAGCTGCAGAAAACAAGACGATGAGTGTAAATCAGACCGAGTGAATCTGGTTCCGGTTCCAGAATGGATCCATTTAGAGTGAACTCCAGCAGGACGGAGAGGAAGATGGATGTTAACGCTGATCCTTCGGTTTCCCTCAGAGAGCTGCTGGACGTTTCAGAGATCAGCTGTTACTTCCTCCTGCGCCGCCGTTCTGCTAAATGTGTGAGCAGCAAATGTTGAGCCTGACTAATATTGATTTGCGAGGCCAGATCAGAGAACGGGAGGCGTGAAAGACTCCATCCAGGCGGCTCGTATATCACCTTCTGAACACGGCTGTGTGTGGTGAGGGCTCCCCATGAGGCCGCGCCGCCGTCCGCCCACACCTGTTAGCCGATTCATCCGCAGCCATGAAGACGATCCAGACAGAGCTGTCCCTCAGGCGCTGGTTTGTTACCAGGCAGTAAAAGAACCAGAGGTTCATCAAAGTCTGAATCCTGCAGCTGCTCAGCGGGCGGGATGTGATGGAGGTTCTGCTGTTGGAGGAAGCCGACCTCTGGGTTTTAATCTGACCTCTGGGTTTTAATCTGACCTCTGGGTTTTAATCTGACCTATGGGTTTTATGTTCCTGAATGTCTTTAGACTAGATGTGCTGCTTCCTGTCAGTGATCGGGTCTGGAAGTGGAGCAGAACTCAGATTCTGGTTGGTTTGGACAAAAGTCTCTTCACCTGGGATTTGATATCAGTGAAGATAAACTGGTTTCCCAGGTGAGGCGTTGAAGAGTCCTGCTCTGCTGAAACCTGGAGAACGTGTGAGAAACTGATCGGACCAGTGGGTTCTGGACCAGCGGGTCCTGGACCAGCGGGTCCTGGACCAGTGGGTTCTGGACCAGGGGGTTCTGGACCAGCGGGTCCTGGACCAGTGGGTTCTGGACCAGTGGGTTCTGGACCGGGGGTCTCTGGACCAGCGGGTTCTGGACCAGTGGGTTCTGGACCAGCGGGTCCTGGACCGGTGGGTTCTGGACCAGCGGGTTCTGGACCGGTGGGTTCTGGAGGACGATGCCACTTTCTGCTCCACAGTCTTCATTTCCATCCAGCTTTGAAGATAAAGTAGCATTGTTCTAACTGTTGAGGCTCTGAATGGGCCTGTGGAAAGGTCAACAGCCAAATAAACTTTGATGACATGCGGCCTGGACCCCCACCTCCTTATCCTCCGTGCCCTTTGACCCCAGAGCCCCCGGCCCGCCCCTGCCAGAGAGCAGATTGAGCTGTGAAAGGCGGGAGCTGCAGGAAGAGAGCAAACTGCACAACAAGGACAAATCCTCCGACATGTTTGCTCAGCCCTCCAACATAATCTGAGATTCCTGGAGAAAGAAGGGGTGCCAACAGGCCGGGTGCCAACATTAGGGGTGCCAACATTAGGGGTGCCAACATTAGGGGTGCCAACAGGCCAGGTGCCAACAGGCTGGGTGCCAACAGGCCGGGTGCCAACAGGCCGGGTGCCAACCAGGACGTCCAGCTTCACGCTGCGGTTCACGCAGAGTTTATGTAAATACAATATACCAGATGTTGACCTGTCGGCTGCTGCTGCTGGTCAGAGACGAGTTCACAGGCTGAGGTGAAGCTTCGACTGCAGATAAAACTGTTAATATCTCTGATTTTACAGCAAACAGAGGCGGATTGATCTGTTGTTTCACCAACAAACCTTGATAACTAGGAAAGAAAAGGAAAAGTGATTTATTTGGTGGAAATAACTACCAAATAAAGGGGTGTTTATTTTCAAGATAGCAAAAATAGCAGCAGAAACTCCCTGAAACATTACGAGTCAAGATAATCTGACTTTCTTCCAAAAATGTAAATTCTTTTCACAGAACTCAAATTATCCTGAGTTTTTTTGTTGCTTATTTCAGACAATTTTGAACAGAAACATTTGTGATATTCTGAACATCTTCCATGATAATCTTCATCCTGGTTACTGTGATCACAGGAACCTGGTTACACTGCCCCCTTTTGGCCACCTCAGGTAACAACTCGCTCTGAATCTGTTTCATCTGGTAAGCAGGTCGACTCGGTTCCATTAGGGACCAAAAACTGCAACATTTGTTCCATTTTAGCCGGTGTGGTTCTCGTTCACACCGCGCTGAGTCAAACCATCCAAACTAAAAGAAAAACCTGTTCCCCTCCTCGCCTGCGGGGGCGCTGCACCAAAAACCTCTGAACACACTGAGCGCAACTTCCTTCTTCACCAAATGGAGGCGTCAGATTTTAGCGGTTGGAGGATTTGTCTTTAGTCTTTGGCTAGAGACCAGGAGCCATTTCTGCTGGTAGCGCTAGGCTAACCTGTTAGCTTTGGTTGTATTTACCCAGAATGCCCTGCGCTGTAGTCCATTTCCTGCTTTGGTTCGCTTGGTGTTCACTGTACATTCAAACTGAACCAGACTCACTTCAACCGAACCCAGACTGAGGTTTGGAGGACCAGAGGTCAGAGGTCAATTAGCGTTCACACCAACCGAACCAGACTTTCTGGATAAACGGACTGGAGTCGGGTTAAAGCGGATGAAACAGGTTTGGTGTGACTGAACCCTTAGCGTATCAGCTGGTGGTTCTGACTGTCTGGGTTCTTAAAAACAGGAAACATTTCCAACCATCCGACTGTTTTAGCAGCTTTATTTTCTCCTCAGTTCTCGCTAAAGTCGGACATTTTAGAGGCTCTTGGCTAATTGTTGTGAACCCTGTGGGATCCCAGGCCACCTAAGTTCTTCCTCAGTTTGTCTCCAGAGCGTCCTCATGTCCTCCCAATCTGAGAGCTAACGTTAACGGCCTGTTTTATGCTCCTCTCCTCTCACAGCGCCTCGGTCGGCCATGGAGACCTCGTCACCGCCAGCCGCACAGAAAAAGGACAAAATGGACGGCAGCAGCTTCAGCGACCTCCCCAAGAAGCCGTCGCCCTCGGAGACCAGAGGTAACGCGCCGTTTCAAAGCCGGGTCCGGTTGTCTGTGAGCCGTGAGGCGGCTGAGAATGAGCCGGGGTCTCACAGGTGCTCAGCCAGGGGGCAAAGGGGAGCCATGAAATATACATTTCAAAGAAGAAGTGTCGTCCCGGGAGCCGGCGCTCTCTGCGGCCTGATGAGGAACCCTCAGCAGTCAGAGGTGACTCGCTGCGGATGTCTGACAGGAATCTTAATAGACTGTGACCCATGAAAGAATCATGAATGCAGATGGGCGCCGTGTGCAGGCGCGGCGCGGTAAACGCGGACGAGTAGAAAACACGGAGTGACAGGAGAGCTGGGGGGCCGGAGCAGGTGAGGCTGGTGGTGTTGAACTAAATGAAGAGCAGCAGCGATCCTCGCTGGCTGGCAGGAAGAGAGAATACATGTTTAAAGATGCCAGCCAGCGAGTGATGAAAGCTGGGCATAATGAGGCCGAAAGACCTTGTTCTTACCTCCAGAGTATAGAGAAGAGAAAACCTTAAAAAGTGTCCGGGGTTGATGGAGCCGGGGACGACACGCAGCTTCAAAAACTGACAGAGATGCAAGCTGATGGGGCCCTTTGACATGCAAATTAAACGTGTGATTTAGTGACATTTTTACTCATTCATGGAGGACTTGGTGGCCTGCCATTACAAAGAAACGCTCATTAATTGATGAAGAGGAGACAAAGCTGGAAACAGAGTCTGGAACGAGGCGCAGAGCCCAGAGCGCTCGGCTCTTTGTGACACGTTTACTGTGGAGGAGACGACCGGAGCCAGAGACATGTCCTACAGCAGAACCCAGTTTCATCTGCCCGGTTCCTCTAGACACCAAGCAGAACCTGACAGAACCACGCAGGATGAAGAGTTCAGGTCATCTACACGACTCCAGGGAGCGTTTCTGAACGAGTTCAAAACTAAACCAGCTTTTCAGACCAAACGTCTGGAGCTGCTGACCTGAACCAGCTTTAAATGTCCAGACCCGAATCCTCCACCATAAAAATACTCATTAAATTAAAGTCGCTCATGTTCATCCATCAATAATATTTATAAAACAGACATAACATTACAGTTACATTAAAACACTGTTTCCTTTTGATAACTTTCTTACAGCTCAGGCCTGATGTACCAATTATGATACAAACTGGATTCAATTCATTTTAAAAATTCTGTTTTTGAAAACATATTAACTTTATTTTAGACTTTAATAACTCTGAATGTATCATTTATGACATATATATATATATATATATATATATATATATATATATATATATATATATATATATATATATATATATATACATATATATATATATATGTATATATATATATATATATATATATATATTTATATATATATATATATACATATATATACACATATATATATAATATATATATATTATATATATATGTATATATGTATATATATATATATAATCTGCTGTTTGACCTAAACAGGCTTGATGAGTTTTATTGTATCAATTATGTTAGAAATATGACAAAACAATGCAAAAATTAACATACATGAAAATTAACATGTTTTTCACCAAAAAATGCTTTTAGTTAAATAATAAAATAAAAAGTTAACTGTATAGAAAATCATGTCAAACAGGTCAGATTTAATTGTTTTTTATTTCATTTTAATAAATGGTCAAATTAGTAATAAATCACAATAAATTTCCTTTCATGAAAATAATTTAGATTTATTGTGATGATGATTAAACCTCCTAAAAATCTGTATAGTTGAGATTGTTTATTACTTTTCCACTGAAAGTATCTATAAATATAAATCAAATCTAATAAAATGCAGTTTAACGATAAAAATCAAACTTCTTAAAGTATTAAAAGTTATTTTAGAGCAATAAGCCAAATCGTCCATGTCTGGTTAAAGTAAAGCAGCTGGTGCAGGTCCTGTTCCCTCCTGTTCCCTCGTGTTCCCCCATGTTCCCTCCTGTTCCCTCCTGTTCCCTCGTGTTCCCCCATGTTCCCTCCTGTTCCCTCCTGTTCCCCCATGTTCCCTCGTGTTCCCCCATGTTCCCTCCTGTTTCCTCTTGTTCCCTCCTGTTTAATCCTCTTCCCTCCTGTTCCCCCATGTTCCCTCCTGTTTCCTCTTGTTCCCTCCTGTTCCCCCATGTTCCCTCCTGTTTCCTCCTGTTCCCTCCGTTTCCCCCATGTTTCCTCCTGTTTCCTCCTCTTCCCTCCTGTTTAATCCTCTTTCCTCCTGTTTCCTCTGGTTCCCCCATGTTTCCTCCGGTTCCTCCGTTTCCTCCTGTTTCCTCCAGTTCCCCCATGTTTCCTCCTGTTCCCTCCTCTTCCCTCCTGTTTAATCCTCTTTCCTCCTGTTTCCTCCGGTTCCTCCGTTTCCTCCTGTTTCCTCCAGTTCCCCCATGTTTCCTCCTGTTTCCTCCAGTTCCCCCATGTTTCCTCCAGTTCCCCCATGTTTCCTCCTGTTTCCTCCAGTTCCCCCATGTTTCCTCCAGTTCCCCCATGTTCCCTCCGGTTCCCTCCTGTTCCCTCCTCTTCCCTCCTGTTTAATCCTCTTCCCTCCTGTTCCCTTGTGTTCCCTCCTGTTTCCAGGAACATTTTTAAGTTGTTAACCGGAGTTGGTGTCGGTCCAGGAGAGCAGGAAGATGTTTGGGTTGGGCTGGGTAGTTCTGCTGCGGCCCGGTTCCCAGGAACCCGCCAGAACCAGCCACGGTGAGGACGCTGGTTCCAGAGACGTCAGCGGCTTCGTGATGAAAGCTGAGCTTAACGAGGTTAAAGGACGTCGGCCTCACCTCCGCCGTATCACAGCGGACGAATCAGTGGAGACAGAAAAGGCGGCGGCGGCCGGAGCGCTGAGCCGGATGCAGAGCGACAGGACACTTTTGAAATGTAAATAGAGCCGGAGGCTCAGCGGAACCAGAACCTGGTGGCCTGCCATGATGAAGAAGACCAACATTAATTGTTCATATGAGAATATCAATGTAGGACACTTCTTTACATTTGGAGCTGCTGCTGTTGCTCCACTTCTCTCCTCTTCAATATTTGAACAAAGCCCGCCTCGCTCCCTCGCCGGGTGATAATCCCTCAGCGCCTGGGCGGTCAGAGCAGCCGTCTGGTTGGGTTCTGGTTCCGCATGTTCTGAGCTGATCTGCATGTTATATTCACAGGACAAAGGAGGAACTTTACTGTGTTTTAGGCAGATTTTACGCCGACGCTGCAGAGGCTGGTAGTCTGAGCCAGAACTGATCCACCGCAGGGGGAAACCAAACTGGAGCAACTCTAAGCGATGCTTTCATGTTCAGATAGAAGATATCAGGAGGAACCGGGTCATTACCAGAACTGGATGTTTTCTCCCGGTTCTGGTTCCAAATCTCTGGTGTTTAAGAGGAAAAACCAAGAATGTCCAGAGCAATCAACTGTTTTAATGATGCTAACAAAGTTAGCTGCAGTAACTCTGAAGATCTAATCATAGACATTAGTTCGGCTAATGCTAACACGCTACACTAGCATGGTGCTTAGCTAAAGCACTAACTTCAACTACCGTGACACTGTTAAGTTAGCAAAATGCTAAGCCAACAATGTCTTTAGCTGAAGCTAATGCTAAACATTCACTTCAACTATTTTGACAGAGTTAAATGTTTTTTAAGTTAGCAAAAATGCTACACTAGCAATATCTTAAATGGAAGCTACCTTCAGCTATGTTGACAGAACTGAGCGCTTTCAAAGTTAGCAAAAATACAAAAACACAAAACCAGCAATTAGTGGAAGAAAATGCTAAATCGCTAACTTCAACTACGTTATTAACGCTAACCGTTTTCAAAGTTAGAGACACTGAAACGCTACACCAACATGGTATTTAGTTAAAGCTAATGCTAAAGCGCTAACTTTATCTTGACAGAGTTAAACGTTTCTCAAAGTTAGAAAATGCACTTAGCAAAACATTAGCTTCACCATTAGCAGATTAATAGAAGTGGCTCCACTGAATGTATTAATTTGCTTCATTAAAACACGACAAATAAAATAAAATAAAACGTTTTGCCACTAGGATGAGGTGGGTTATAAAATGTACAATTATTATTATTTAATAGAAATACAGAATTGAGAAATTGTGTTTTTTCGACATTAGCAGATCACTGACAAAGTTTTGTGCATGTTTGTAATACATAACGAAGCAGAAAGTGCATTAAAACCTACCAGAAAAACTATAATAATAATAATTATTATTATTACATCTCTACCAAACTCTACCATCACTGTTTGTTCAAGCGTTTCCAGGTTTCCCTCCTCATTATTTCATCCTCTCTCTGCGTATGACCCAAACTTCTCTGTATATTTATATTTCAATATCAGCAGCAGGTTTTTAATCTTCTAACAGCTAAATAAAGAGTCTCTCCATAAGTCTTCCTCCTATCAGCGCCTCGTGTTTCCATCTTAAATAAACAAGCAGCGTGGCTGTCCCAGCCAATCAGATACCAGCGCTTAAACTACGAGCGTCTGCCACCGCCATGAGACAACGCAATTACTTATCTCAGTAATATGCATTATTATTCCAGTTGCCAGCTGCTGATAAGTCCACATGCATGCAGAGAGAGCGGGGTCCTTGAACCTGGAGGCAGCGGCTGATATACTGCAGCTTCCTGCGGGCTGCTGCCACCTCTGAGCCGACAGCAGCCGTATACCAGCCGCCTGTTTTATATTCCCGTCCGCCTTTATTTATTTACAACAGTTTGGTCTCTATCAGAGGACATGGCTAATGCGGAGTTTTAATATGTTATTTACACATAAAAAGCAGCTATTTACAGCAGCCTGAGCAGGAGGGATGAATGGGCTCCGGTCTGTTGTATCACAGTTTAACAATCTGGATCGCTAATAGAACCATTTATCATGGAGCGGTCATTTATCCTGCAGCCCGGTGCCGGTGCCGGTCCCAGAGGCCTATGGAAATGGGCTCTGCATGTAATGAAGCTCAAGCGGGACTGCTTTAAACATGGCTGGGCTCTCTGAGTCAATTAGGGCCTCAGGTGTTCCTGTCTGCCGGCCTGATGATGTCTTCTTCCAGACCCGGGCCAACCCGGAGTCAGGCCGGGTCTGGACGCCGGTTCTGGAGGCCGGTTCCGGGTCGGCGGCGTTCAGCAGGAAATCAGCAGCAGCTGAAGTCCTCTCTCCGCCCTGACCCGCCGCGGCTCCGCTAATCGATTCACATGAGAGGCTGAATTTCCTCTGACAGCTCGCATCTGTGTGAACGCCGAGCCCGGACCTGCAGGATCCGCGGCGCGTTGGCAATAACCCAGAACCCAGAACCCAGAACCAAACATTACAGCAAAATGACACCGAATCCAGCGCAGCTTATTGATGGATGTGTCAGGGCGCAGAAATGAAGGGACGGAGCTTTTATTCATAGGCGTTCAGAGGTTTGGTTCAGATCTGATTTATTTGGGATTAGTTAAATTTAGAGTTATTGCCTTTTTAAAATAACCTCTGTGTTCACACAGGAAACAGCAGCGCCGCCTCAGACAGAAACTTTCTGACAGAGGACGGAAAGAAACGTCAATAAACCTGAGATTTATTAAACATCTACTGTATTATTTAATGTTACACAATTTAAATCAATCAATACACTTCATTAATCTCCAATAAGTTAATAAACCTTAAAGAGACGGTTTCAGTTCCAGTTAGCTTAAAGCTAAGCTAGCCTTCATTCCTCCACTGATTTATTGTATTAATGACAAACCTGCAGATTTCACCTGTTAATATGAAAAATATTTTCATATTTTGCTAAATAAAGCAGATTATCATAAACATTTAACACTGACTCAGCAATTTTATGCTGTTTATTATGATAAACAATAATTATATATTGTTTACAAAACGGTTTCAGATAAAAGGCTGGAGTGGAAAATATTTGGATGTTTATTTATTTAATAAACAGATTAAAAACTGAATGCTAAGCTAGTTAGCTTTCAGTTTCTACACATTTTCTTACAACCTTTATGTTTTTATTTAAAATAAATTTTGATCATTTTAATTCTTAAATCTACGTTGCTGGTTTGTTTGGGAGGTTTTGATATTAAAGGAAGATAAAAGCAGAAATAAAGGTTAGATTTATTCTACTTTTTAAAATGCTACAATTTAAAATAAATGTTCACAATTTTAATAATTAAATATAAATCTCAGTGCAAGGTTTATTTATAAATTATTCTGGATTTCTAATATTTATTAAAATAAATTTTAAAAAGAGACAGAATATTAATGCTAACTAGTTAGCTAGCTAGCTCTGTCAGGTTTTGGCCGTCCCATTTTTACTGAAATGTTGTTTAAATTAAAATGATTTTAATTTGAGATATATTTTGTTATTCTGTGTTCATTCAGCAGCGTTTATTAATGTGTCAATAATAAACCAGGATAATAACCAGTCAAACCAGTAAAAAATGAAGGCCAACATTTTGATATTGTACTTTAAAATGAATGTTGATATAAATTAGATATGAATCCATACACAAAGATTATTGAATAATTATTGAGTATTTCAGATATTAAATTCAAAGACAAAAGAAAACGAGGTTAGCTCGTTAACTTTAGCAGTTTCAGCTCTTTCTGTGAAATTCATGAAGTATTTCTGTAGATGAAACTCCATTTACTGTCAGAACTTAAATACCGATAATAAATTCATGATTTGACGAGATTTAAACCTTTGAAATGATTGTGTTTAGTTTTGATCAGACTCTTGTTTTGGTTGTGATGCAGCTGCTTTGGTGTTGGATGTTTTACAGGAAGCGTCTGTGTTTGGTCTCGCTGTGTTTCTCTGTAAACTAGGCCAGAGGAGGCTGCAGCTAATGATTTGATTAACTGGCTTCTGTGGCTCCTGACATACATCTTGCTGAGAGTGAGTTTGTCGTTGGAGAGGGAGATTGATGAGCGCGCGGCTCCCCGACCCACAGTTCCTCCCGTTCTGCCTCCCAGGCCTTTCTGCTGAGTCTGGCTGGTTCGCAGGGGAGGACCGAAAGTACTTAGCACCTCCTGGGCCGTCCCAGGACACAATAAGTGGGGGGTTGAGACCTAAACAGGCGTAGCATTCCCATATATATCAAAGAAAGGAGATGCTTTAAGCTGCTGCGCTGCAAAAACACAAAACCTCTCCAAGAATTTCTGCTCGACTTTCTAATGCAAATAACTTGGTTCACTTCAAAAAGGCAAAACTGACTAACAAGTAACTTTACAGCCAGATACAGCTCAATGTTGTCAGTAAATAATGCAGTAATATTAACATTATTTATACGTTTTAAGGGCTTAAGGAATTACTGACAGATCAGCTCATATATTTGCTAAAAGGTTTCTTGTAAACCAGTTCTGTTGCATTTAAAGTGTTTTATTTACGGTTGGACTATAAGGATGAAAATTGTATCACAATATAAATGTTTTATATCAGTCAGTATCTATAATTATTGATCAGTTTTGTTTTAAATATCATAAATATTTCCAAATAGGAATCACATCTTTCTGTTTTATCCAGTTTTATTTTTAAACTTCATTTTGACGAAAGGCGGCAAACGTTAAATTGCTGCTGCGCCTGTTACTCAACATGCTGTTGCTAGGTAACCAAGGAGCGAGGGAGTTGTTGCTAGGTAACCAAGGAGCGAGGGAGTTGTTGCTAGGTAGTGAGGTGAGTCCACTAGCTTAGCTTAGCTAGCCGTGATCTTTCCTCTGCATTCAGTTCAGTGAATATTTTATTTATTGAATACTGGATTTTCTATCAGATGGATCATCTATTGATATTGATCATTTATCTGTTCTGATATGTATTGTTATTGATTTATTGTCCAGCCCTGATACTCAGATATTTGTTCTAGAAATACTTGGTAGGATTTAGTTTTTTTGCAGTGTAAAAAGAAAGTTTTCTACATTCAAAGGTTTGGTAAATTTATTATGAGTATTAATAAATGAGCTGCTAATCAATAAGAGGTTTTGGTCTAAACCTGATAACCTGATGAGCTTTAAACTGGGAGTCGTACTGGGACCAGTGGGCTGGCTGTGAGGCTCCCAGTGCAGGAGATGGATGAGCAGGCGGCTGAGTAAATGGTATTTTAGGCTCCATCGGTAGATCAGCGATAAGGACAGATTTCTTTATCACCAGGTGGACGGTGAGTAATTGATGGCGGCCGGGCGCGAAGGGCCTCTCTGTGAGCTGCAGGGGGGCGCCGTGGGGGTCAGGGCCCGCTGGCAGAGAAAAATGCAGCCGCTAACGGCCGGCCGTCCACCGCCCCGCTCCAAAAGGACGGCCACTAATCTTCCTGAGAAGGAGAGGATGAGGAAGAAGAGGAGGCGGCGGCTCCTTTCTCTGCTCCTGCCTCTAAATGAGGCCCTGCCCAGGAGGCCTCGCAGGGGCAGACACAGAAACACACACACACACACACACACACACACACACACACACACACACACACACACACACACACACACACACACCCAATACAACCAAAACGCATCAGGCTTTAGCTTTGCTCCAGTCAGAAAACAAACCATTTGGGTTCATTCAGATAAAAACAGATTCATGGGAGTTGGAATAAAAACAGCACAAATAACTGAGAGGAAAAACTTTTAAATGCTGAAATTATCACAATAAATCAATAACAATAGATAAGTGATCAATATCAGTACATAATACATCAGATAGAACCTGAAATATATAGAATATTCACTTAACCCCAGAGCAGAAGTGCATTCAGGGAAATGTAAGTAGAGGAGAGGCTTTAGCCGTTCAACCTCTCAAAGCTAGCTAAGCTAGCTTCAAACCTCTCTCTTGCTCTTTGGTTACCTAGCAACAACCTGCTGGGTAACGAGCAGTTTGAACCGTTTCAGATCCGATCTACAGACACGTTTCAGTGTGACGTCACAACATCCCGCCCACAGCTTCCTGCAGCAGGACAAAAAGCTGCGTGCTAACGATGACTAGCATTAGTTTTAGCTGTTAAGTTAGCAGCATAACATGCTAAATCTTGAATTTCCACCTGATATTTAAAAGAAAAAGTGATGCAGTTCTTTGCTGCTAATTGTCAACACTAAGACAACCAGATAACCAGTCAGGAAAAGTTTTAATTACGGATGTACTGTAGGTCAGCTATGCTAGCTTGACTTTGACAACCTAACATGTAGGTGTGCTGTGGAATAAGGTGAGTTTAGGTTCAGTTAACAAAAAAAGTAAAAAAGGCGACTGACCAACTCATCAGCAGAGCAGGAGTTTAAATCAGCAGATCTACCAACCACTGTGTTTATGATGCAGCCGAGACAGAAAGCGAGAAAACAGAAGAATAAGTTTGGTTTTTAAATATTCTTCAATGTTTTTCTGTGTCATTTTTCTGTTTTCTTTGGTAAACTGCCGTAAGTGAAGAACAGCGCCATCTCCAGGTCTGGTTTTGTGGTTCTGGATGCTAAAGGACAGAATCGCCTCTTTGCCCTCCAGCGTTTTGAGCACAAAACATCTGGATGTAAACGATAACATGCAACGTGTCTATATGAACTCCAGATCCGTTCTGGATCCGTGCCGGTAACAGTGACCTCTGCTTGCGGTCCGGTCCAGGTGTTTGGTATCTCAGCAGGTTGGGGAGAAACTTTTCTCTTTTCATTCTCAGTTCAGATCTTCGGTTGGTTTTTGTGTTTGCTGTCGTTAGAAAACTCAGAATCCAGTTTGGACCCGTAATGACGTTGTAGCGCCCCCTGGGGGAACCTGGTCCTGGTCGGGTCCCCCTGCGCTCTCCGAGGCGGCCCCGTTATGGGCCCCTGCAGCCGGCCATGTGGGAGCCAATCACGGCGGATAATGGGCTCTCTGCAGCGCTTTGTAAACATTTAGCTTGATGACTTTCCAAGATGGCCTCATCCTGGTTTATCTGACGCTGCGCTCCACATCAGAGGCTCTAAGTGAAACCAGAAGGCTGCTCTATTTCTGGATCAGACGTTTCTGCTGCTTGTTAGCCGTTTTCAGGCCTGAGTCATTAGAGCAGCGGCACAAACACGGCCTACATATTTCACATGAATCAACAAACAAACATGAAACCTGAACTGGAAACCAGTCCAGAGCCGAACGCAGAGACTTCAGGATGAAGATTGGAAGCAGATTCAGCTTATTATAGTTAAAACAAAATAACAGAAACTCAAACATTTTCTTTCAGCGAATCACAAAAAAACAGTAATTAATATGGATTAATATGGAAACTGGAACTAACTGGAACTACAACGTTTATGAAATATATATATAATTGTTTTTCTGTTTATGGACGTATAACTGAATAAATATTTCTGTTGAAATCAACAAATATCATCACAATACTTTGTGAATTCTGCAATGAAAAACAGACTAATAAAAACTAAACAATATTTTACTAATAATAAGCAATAACTAGTCCCAGTAAAGTGCAGTTTAGCCCTTGTTGCTGGTTGCTGTTGCTGGTTGTTGTTGCTGGTTGCTGTTGCTGGTTGTTGTTGCTGGTTGCTGTTGCTGGTTGTTGTTGCTGTTGCTGGTTGCAGCAGCAGAGCGTTGCTCCGTTGTCTCTTAATAACATTAAAGTTTGCCTGAACTCCATCCAAAAACAACATTCCTGGAGATTTACGGCCCCGAGCTGGAGAGCGATAAAAACACGATTCTCAGGATTAGGCCACAACTCTTCCTCCTCCTCCTCCTCCTCTTCCTCCTCCTCTTCCTCCTCCTCCTCCTCCTCCTCCTCCTCAGTGTTTTTCCTGCAGACAGTTGTGAGACTGACTGGACTGAACCCGGGTCCAGATTAAAGCGCCCACATTCACAGGTGAACCGGAGCGCCGGGGCGTTGCTAGGGGCGACGGCGTCCATCAGGAGGTTAAACGGCGGAGTGTGAGGGAAAACAGAGGCGAGTGTCGCAGTGTGTGTTGGTTTAACTTGTGACCCGCTGAGCAAACAGAGGAGCTGCTGGGTAAACGCTGCGCCGCTCACAACTAAACTCACCGCAACCACAAGCTGAACAGGGTGAAAAATATCTGATGAAATGTTATTTTTGTAAAGTTTCTACACTCTTTCTTTTAGGAGAGAATCAGTAAATATCAGTGAATTAAAATATACGATTAAATGCAGTTACTGTTTGCAGCTTAGTGACGTAAATCACTTTTTGTTAAATATATGGAGAAGAATCTCATGTCAATAGGAATGATTTTCTAGAACAATATTCAGTCAGTAACACGTCTATTATCTACTATCACAACAATACCACAAAATCCTGTCATTTAATTTAAACCCATATCACCCACTGCTGGCATAACCAGTAACTTTATCATTACCAGTTTGTTAGAGGCGATAAACCGCTGTGGTGTTTCTGTCTGTCTGACAATCTGCTCCAGTTTACAAACTCAAACTGGGTTTAAATATTCTGATCTCAGTGTAGAATAATCTAATCCATGTCTGTAGAGTCTGGGAGTCGTAGGTTTTAAAGAAGAGCAAGATAAATATCAACCTTTCATTTGGTAAAGTTCTCTTTACAGAAAACATCTAATAAAGAGGGCGGCCAACTTAGGTATGCTAGTTACTAGCCTAAACAATGCTAACTATAGCATATGTAATGCTAATGCTAGCATATACAATGTTAACTAGCAGCTAGCCTCTCCAATGCTAATGCTAACCAGCAGAGGAAGAAGGTAATCCAATGTGTGACCAGCGTTGGGTTCTGGCCTCTTCGCAGCTAACGCTAGCTGGTACTCTCGGTTAGCGGTGCCCGTCATTAATCCGGATGAACGTAGCTTCCTGTGCTAATGACGTAGCTTCCTGTGTTAATGACGTAGCTTCCTGTGCTGATGATGTAGCTTCCTGTGCTAATGATGTAGTTTCCTGTGTTAATGACGTAGCTTCCTGTGCTAATGACATAGCTTCCTGTGCTAATGACGTAGCTTCCTGTGTTAATGACGTAGCTTCCTGTGCTAATGACATAGCTTCATGTGTTAATGACGTAGCCTCTGCTAGGCGCCTGATAATCTGAATTTTGGCACTAAAATGATTCCAAACAAACAATCCAGACGTAAAAGAGAAGAATCGAAATGTGAAGCGTCATTTATTCCCCGTCTCTACGTTACATTCATAAGCTAAGCTAGTCTCCAGGAGCTAGCATAGCAGTCTGAATGCCAGCAGATCAGACTGGTATGTCTCTGAACGGGTGAGAACTGATCCATCATGGATTCATGTGTTCTGTTTAATACATTCATCATATTTTCTACATTTATAGATCTAAATGTACTCAAAGGCTTTTCTTCGCTAGCTGAGCAGGATGGGGGGAACCAGCCGTAGTTTGGGTTTCTACATCCTGCTGTGTGAGGTAAAGGTTGGCGGACGGCTGATTCCTTCGTAACGAGTTTTGGTTCAGATTCCAGGCTTTGGTGATGCCTTCAGGGCCCGTCGGTCCCTTCTGTTGGCTGAAGCTGCAGCCTGGTGACGCTCTGCACAGCTGCTGCCTGAGAGCCTCCCTACAAAGTTACAGTGAAATTAGAAGAGGCACGCTAATTGCCTTGTAAGTATTGCAGAAAGCAGCTGGAGATTAGCAATAACAGCTAATTAGCTGGCCTACAGTGGAAATCAAAGCTGAGGCGTGACGATAAACACAGTCTGCAGTTTGTCTGCCGTAATAAACCCAACAAAGCTCCAGGTTGTCACATTCTGGGTTTTAAGAGCTCCGGTCTGAGCAGCGCCGCAGCAGCTGCTAAACTCTGCAGCCGGACGCCGTCCGAGGCTCAGGGAGGAATATTCTCCTCATAAACGCTGAAGGGAGCGTTTCCCCATCAGAGCGGCGCTGCAGCCAGCACAGCCTCCTTACAGAACCTCAGTTACAGGTCTGTATCTGAAGGGTCATGGAAATTTACCAGAAATCCTCACATTGTTTCACACAAATGCATAATTGTGAGTTTGCTGCAAATTTTAACTCCCACCTGCAGGGGGCAGCATTCGATTTATTCCACTCAGCCTGACAGAACAAGAATCACATTTACAGTCATATTACAAATATTACAGTCATAAAATACAAAAAACTATGAGATCAAACAGACTTAAAATTAAAATAAAAACTAATCAATAATCATCAATATTGATACTGAGAAATGTATCATGAGAAACGATATGATAAAAACCCACTTTTAACCAATAAATGAAAAATATATATGGATTAAACAGAAATAGTTTTTAATTGATTTCTGGTTTATTTTAAACGTCGTTTATTTTGAAAGTCATTAAAATATATTAATATGTTCAGAAATGAGCTAAATTGTTTCTGTTGTTGAAGAAAATGACAGATTTTTGTCAGATTCTCATTTGAATGAAAAGAATAAATCCTGCTGTTTAGTTTGGAGCTGATTTAAACCTGTTGGTGTGTTTTCCTGCACTGTGTGTGTGTGTGTGCGTGGGTGTGTGTGTGTGTTGGTGTGTGCGGGTGTTCGTGTGTGTGTGTGTGTGTTGGTGTGTGCGGGTGTTCGTGTGTGTGTGTGTGTGTGTGTGTTGGTGTGTGCGTGTGTTGGTGTGTGTGTGTGTGTGTGTGTGTGTGTCCAGCCGTGCGGAGGTCTCGTCCTCCTCGTTCAGACGCAGTAACAGTCGTCTCCTGATCTATTCTCGGCTCCGTTCTGGGAGGAAACTGGGTCTCTGCTTCCCGCCTGCCGTCCCAGTAGCCCTCCTGGTGGGGGCGCCGGCGGGTGATATGGATGTTAGCCGGGAGCCCCAGGAGCGGCGCTTTAATTCACCGCATGTTAATTATCACTCAGCTCCTCTCTCCTTCATCACAGGGAGGATAATAAAGTTCAGCTTTAAGAAAATCACTTAATCTGGACAAACCTGGAGTTAAGCAGGGCGATTAGCAGACGGACCATAAATCAGCTGGATTAACCCGACACCATCAGTCTGGGAACCTCCGGTCTGCTAAGGAGCTACGCTAGGCTAACACCTGATCAGGACAAAACCTGAAGAAACCGTCTGAACCACACGCAGCGCCACCAGCTGGATGGAAGAGGAGACGCATTAAAGAGACACGTTACATGAAAATCACTTTTTACATGTTTCTGTTCCTCCAAATACAGCCAACTAAAACTAAATAAATAAATACTGACATAAACAGTAATTAATGGGAATACTCTCCCCGTTACCTAGCAACCCAAGCAGAACTCCAGCTGTACAATGGCTGCTGGAAAAGAAATGCGTCTTGTTGACTTTCCATCCAGAAACAGCTTGTTGCATTCTGGTTGGTTGTGCAGCAGGCTCTACTTTTGCTTCTCAGAGACGTTTGGTTGTTTAATCTGTTTGCAGACATTCTGTGTAAACGCTGAGTTGTGGGCGTGGCCAGCAGCTGATTTAAAGTGACAGAGACCCTGAAACAGCTCAGTGCTGATCAGACTGAAGAGTCTGGAATGATTTTATTAAAAACGTGACGAATGTGTTCATGGAGCATAGCGGGATCAGATCCACCTGTCAGGAGCCCCGCTGGAGGCCCCGGAGCCCCGCTGGAGGCCCCGGAGCCCCGCTGAGCCCCGGAGCCTCTCAGTTTCTGGCTGGGAGCCACTTTGAGCGTTCAGGGCCACAGCCAGGTTCTCCAGCCAACATCTCTGGACTCCGGCCTCCCAGTCCGAGTCAGACAGAACGGATCAGCGGTGAGAACACGCCGTTACAGTCAGCGGTCAACTGGAAGGGCAGAACTGCCCCAAGAAATGATGGGACAAAATGGCTGACAGATTTGGACCCAGATCAAAGCCCTGACCTGCCAGGATGAACTCCAGTCCTGTAAACTGGAACCAGTCCCACCAGTACAGGCTCACAGGGAGAACTTCCTGCTGCTGGCGACCATCAGATCACTGAGGGGGCGGGGCAACGCCGCGCTGCGCCGCGCTCAGGTGAGCCAACTCTCCGGAGCGCTCGCCTTTTGTTCCTCGCCCGGCGCCAGAACAATGCAGCTGTCTGGATGATGGAATAAGGCAGCAGGAAGCTGAACCGGACCGGACCGGACCGGACCAGCTGGGACGGAGCCGGCTGCTCCTCTGCAGCTCGTTTGTTTCAGTCTGAAGCGCTGAGCTCCAACAGAAAACTTCAACTAGCAGAATGAGAAAAACCTGGAGATACTTTTCCTCCACCAGCAGGGGGCCCCCAAGAGCACCAAGCTGGCATGAGAAAACATATTTATACTGAAGAAGACAAAATAAATGCTGTTACACGTTCTAGAATATTTCTATAGTTTCTGCATCACAGGTTAATACGTGAGGGTCCAAAGTGCGGCTCAGGGGCCTTTTGTGATGGATTCAGATCCTGATCCAGTTTCAGCAGCTGAACGTTCATTTCTGGACTAAATGAATCAAACTGGTTTGTTCTGCAGCTTCCAGCCCTTTAATTAAAAAACAAACAGCCTTTGGATGAGCTAAAGGAATCTTCTGGTGTTTATTTCCCTCTCTTGTTCTCAGAGCGTATTTAGCACAATGAGCTCCTCTTTGACCCTCAACCCTCTTCGCCCCGACTGCCATGACTGGAGCATTAAGTCAAGCTTCCCTTTGCTTTCAATGGGCCTTTAGCTGCTGCTGCTGCAAGCGCGGCGAGGCCGGCCGGCCGGCCGGGTGGTTACTGAGGACGTTCTGGAGGAACCAAACCTCAGAATCTCTCTGGGAATCAGATTCCTTGGAACGTTTTCATCCTTCAGCCAAACTGGACCAGTTCATCGTTGGTGCAAACATTTGGTTTCTTTCTGGTTTCTTGAAGTTCTCTGCAGGATTTTATGAGAACTCGACGTGTTTCCACTCCAACCAGAGATGGACTGGATAACTCCTGGTTCGTTTCTCATGGACTGGTTGGATGTTGCTGTTTGGTCATCCTTAGCTTTCCAACCAATGAGGTTTATTATCAAAGCTAACAAGCTACTGCTAACGTGACTATGGTCCAAAGAAGTGTCACAGGACTCGTCCAGCAGAGCTTCCCTGAACTCTGACCCGATCAGACCGGGTCAGAACATTGACCAGTCATCAGAAATGCACCTAGAACTCCTGGGGCTGAAGTAAAGCCTGACCTTTGACCTCAGTAGGAGCAGGTTGTGTGTTTTACAGGTCGAGGCCGAGACGCAGCAGAGCTGCCAGCTGCTGCTGTTTCCTCATCCAGGAGAATTAAACATTTAATCTGGAGAGGAACCAGTTCATTTGGATCCAACTGAACCAGGACCGGTTCTCTGATGGGAATTTAGTAGAAAAACTATTAAAAAAACTACCAAACCAAACAAAGAAAATGATGAAGGTCGGATATTTTCCATCTGGATTCCTCAAGGCTGTGTTAGCCTAGCCTAGCTAATAGCAGCGGTGGCTAAGCTACCACAGGGATCACTTATTAATAATCACAAAATAAACGTGAAGCCTGTAACAAAATGAATGTTCTGCTCTGTGTGGGAAATGTTTGGGAGTTTTTTTGGTGTTAAATCTTGACATTGTTGTGAGTTGCTATGGTAACAGGTGTGTGTAGCGTAGCCGACACAGAGCGAGAAAACAGAATAACACGAGTGGTTTAGAGTTATTCTAACGGTTTTTCTGTTATTTTCCCTTCGCTGCGGCGCTCTGCATCATTTAACAGATTGTTTAACCGCAGCAGAAGGAAAGGAATCGTGTTTTAGCCTCCAGCGTTGAGCGTTCCTCATGTAAACAGCAACATGCAACGAGTTTATAGAGAATCCACCTGATCGCAGCACAAAAACCTTTTACCCAAAACTTTTAAAATGGTCCTTTTTCCATTCAGTGAATTAGTTTAAATAATTTCAGTTTGTGTTTCTGTGGTTCATGTAAACGCGGTTAGCGACGCCACCAGGACTCCTGTCCTCCATCGAGCGCCGCGTGGCCCAGACGTGAGACGCCGCCGGGTCGTCATGACGACGTCCAGTTGGTCCCCGCAGGCCGAACGGAAGCACAGCGAGGGATTCCTGCTGTCCGTCAGCCTGTCAGGCCCTGGAATGCTGACTCACTCCGGTCTGGGGCCCCGCGGTGACCCGGGGGGCCCCCGTGGGCCCGGGCCCCTCGCCGGATAATGATCCGTGGCCCTGACCCCTCAGGTCACCCTGACAGATTCCCGCAGGAGAGAATGTGAGAAACACCGGAGGAATTTTAATCCAGACCAGGAATCAGCTGGTTCTCCTCCGAGATGAGACGCAGCAGGTTCTGATTAACTGGACCGGGACGCCACCCTGGATGGCTTCCAGATTAAAAACCTGAGAAAAATGTTAACGAGAAACACGACTCCATAAAGTCCATTAGAGCCCCGAACGCTGCGTTTATGTGACGGTAAAAGAAAGACGGCAGAGAGGCTAATTAGTTCTGATGTTCAGGAAAATCTTCCCAGATCCCAGAGGAAAAATAAAAACGATTCACACAACGCTCGTAAAACCCGCCGAGTTAGAAACAGGAATGCACCTTTAATGACACCCAGAGCTTCATGCTCCTTTGATACGTCTGAAACTAAAACCTCAGATCACACAAAGTTTGTTTTGATCTGGAGGCCGGCATCAGGTAGTGGCAGCATGGTGACCAGACAGGTGCAGGTCTGAGCAGCTTCCAGGTTCAGGTGGGGGACTGGTTCCAGTGGGAAGGCGGACTGGTTCCAGTGGGAAGGCGGACTGGTTCCAGTGGGAAGGCGGACTGGTTCCAGTGGGAAGTGGTTTGTTCCACCATCATGAACATAATGGAGCAGAAACACATTTTTCTCTTCAGTCACCTGATGTGTTACTACTGACGGAAACGACAAAGAACACGACAGGAAGTGGATGTTTGTGGTTTATATGAACTGATAGTCTCTCAGTTCATAAAAAGTTCTGTTTCATTCCAACACGTTGAATCCAGAACTCTACTGTAAAATGGCCGACTGCAGTTTCCCAAGTGGGCGGGGCTTGTTGCTCCAACGCCCAGATAAGGACATTCTCATAGATCCATAAACTTTAAATTCAAATTAAAGTTTTTTTGTTTTTTTTTTACCCCTCCAGGGGTCTTTTGTGGCTCTAGTGTCCCTTATATGACAGCAGGCTGACAGGAAACGGGGAAGGAGAGGGGGAAAGACATGCGGCAAATGTCATTGGGTCCGGGAGTCAAACTCGCGACGGCCGCGTCGAGGACTGAAGGCCTCCAAATACGGGTCGCGCTAACCGCTACGCCACCATGGCACGCCCCTAAATTAAAGTTTAACACTGGAACTGGAAGATATTTTAAATATATAAAATAATTGATTAATTGCAGCAGGCCTGATTGGCTGATAGACGATGAATATATATCTACTGTAACTGTTTAGATCTGTGATTTTAATGACTTAAATGTTTAATGTGTTGTTAGTGTTTTTGTCCTCATTTGTACTGGAGATGCTGCTGCTGCTGTCTGGTTGACTTTAACCCTCCTGATTCCAGTCCGGTTCTCGCCGTACAGACAGGAAGTTTTGAGGCGTTGCTTAGCAACCAGGCCTGGTCTTTGGGTTTGACTCTGAGGGTCTTGTAGAGTCCAGATGAAATCATGCTGATCATGCTGACCGTTCAGGCCTGCGGGGGGAAGTGAAGACGTCTGATAGGAGCAGCAGAGTGTTTGTCGCTCGGTGTGTAAACATGCAGTCAGTGCGGAGGGCTGTGTGTGTTTTCAGTCTGTTTGGCTGTGTGTGTTTTCAGTCTGTTTGGAGAGAGCGGCAGAAGAAAGCTTTTCCCAGAGCTGTCAGGGCCGGTTTGAGTCTGGCTTCACACGCTCCATCATCCTGTCTAGTTCAAAGCTCTGCTAGCTGCAGGTCTTTGTCAAAAGCCTGGTTGGAGATCTTTTATGTCCAAGATGTAGGATTTCTTAGCACGACTTTGATTATTTATTTATCCCACTTCTCTCGTGTGATAGTGCCAATATTTTACACGAAAGTGCTCAGCTTGCTCTGAAATTCATGTTGCTTTATTGTAGGCCTTTTGCTTTGAAATTTCTTGTTTCAAGTCTCTCAGTTCTCGGCTCTGTTTCTCCCGTTTGTCCTTGCAGCGCCGCAGCACCTCTTCCCCACCTTCCACACGCCGATCCCCATCGACATCCGCCATCATGAGGGCCGGTACCACTACGAGCCGCACGCGCTGCACGCCATGCACAGGTAAACCGCCGCTCCTCTCTGCAGCACCCAGCTTGTTTTTGCTCTGTGAAGACGCTGATTGGAGCTGAGCGTTTGCCAACTCCACTATCAAAAGCTGACGACACACGCTGACTTCCAAAGTGAATAAGCAATGCCGGTTCTGGATTCCTCCGGTTTGTGATACCAGAGCCGCTCAAACGCCGCGGCGCTTTGAGGAGTTTAGCTGCAGGGATCTGAATCTGACACACAGTTTAAGAAATCGCAGGAAGTTTTCCGGACAACAAACGAGTCGCTGCTCCTCTTCTGAACTGATGGCTGGAAAAGGATTTACACCCTCACAGATTTATTCTGTTCCTGATTGTTTTGGTCAAATCAGTAAAAAGACACTTTAATAAACAACCAAACCACAAAAGGTACCAAGGATTTCTGCTCAAGTTTCTAGAGCAAATATTTTAACACACTTAAAATAAGACAAAACTAATTTATAAGGAACTTTTCAGTGAGAAACAGCAGCTTTTTGAGAGTCAATAATTCCTTAATATTCATGATAAATTAGTAATTATACAGATTATTTCACTAATAAATGTTTAGTAATAATCTGCCAGAGCAAATAGTAATTTATCATCAATATTAAATAATTATTAACTCTAAACTAGCTGCTACTTTTGTTGGAAAGTTCCCTATAAGTTAGTTTTAGGATGTTGTGTTTCTGCAGTGCAGCTGGTTCAGAGGTCACAGGTCAAACTAAACTCTCATAGCTGCAGCGATGGTCAGACTCA
Organism: Xiphophorus maculatus; assembly: GCF_002775205.1. Classification (NCBI taxonomy): domain Eukaryota; kingdom Metazoa; phylum Chordata; class Actinopteri; order Cyprinodontiformes; family Poeciliidae; genus Xiphophorus; species Xiphophorus maculatus. The sequence continues at coordinate 14,507,947 of NC_036466.1, read as the reverse complement.
ACGCGCCGCCGCCTCATCATGTTCATTAATCCCTCGTTTGGAGCTAATCTGCGCGGCGCAGGCCCTGGCAGCCGCAGGCTAACGCCATAATTAAACTCCCAGAGGTCAGAGGTCACGGCTCAGGCTGCATGTTGCAGGCGACACATCCAGTGATTCTCTCAGCAGCTTCCCTTGGCTCTGGGTTTACGAGCCAACGTTAACGGCTCTGTGCAGCAGCACACTCTCAGCTCTTACTTTATCACCGGAGAAAAACTGGAGCCAAGACAAAAAAGTCAATAGACGGCAGCGAGTGGAGCTCTTACATTTAAATTCACAGATTTGATGGTGATGCATACTTCGCGCCTGGCGGCAGCAGGGCCATTCATCACGCCGGCTGAGGAAGAGGAGGGCGGGGGGCTGTCTGCGGACTTGGCCACCTTGATTAATGTGATTTGATCTTGACAGTGGACCCCTAATTCATCAAGACCTTGATCTGGCTGTCGCTCCCCCTGCCGGTGCCAAATTCACCTAATTACAGCAACATTGCACAGCAAATTAAGTGCGGTGTCATTTGTCGCCGGGCGCGGCGCTTTATTATGGGCTGGCGGCGGCGTGTCAGAGGTCCGCTCCCTGATTGTCTAACATGACACCCCGGCGCCGTCCGCTTTGTCACTGTTTGCATATACTGTAATGAGAGGCTGCTGGTTCTGTCAGGCCTGTCAGAACGCGCAGCCATGGGGCGCCGCTTTGTTTCTGTGACAGGAAGCAGAGAAACCTGGAGGGAACCGGCCTGATCGATCAATCAATCAATCAATCAATACCTGCATCCAGATAGACACCTCGTCAGTTTCAATAGATAATACAGCTGATAGAGTTTTCCATACAAAGTTCTTATGTGACGTCACACTTTGAGGAACTTTGCAACTGGCAGCCATCTTGGTAGACAGTTGCTATGACGACAATAAACAAGCCACAAGCTTAGAGCTAGCGCTCGCCTCGTTTTTAAAAGAACATTACAACTATTAATAAATTTCAGTTCTCTGTGTAATACTACGATCAGTATCAGTAATATTTACAGAAAAACTAGCAAAGTTAGCTTAGCTAATGTAGCTTTTATCTGCTAGCTAACACGGACATGTAGCCTGTGTGTTAGGTACTACATGTACTCACTCTTAAAAATAAGAAACAACGTAGTGAAGTGAAAACTGGACAGACATGAGTCATTCACCTGAGGATGATTGACAGCACTAAGCCCCTCCTCCTGCCTCTGATTGGTTGTTTTTGATGGGGTAAGGGTCAGGGGTTAGGGTTAGGGTAAGGTTAGGGTTGGTGACAGTTTCAGTAGAAACCTCTAGTCACACTCTGCAGCGTTCAGGTTTTAATTGTGACAGGATGAAGCTCCTCGTCATAAATCCAGAGCAGAGAAAAAGTTTCTGGTTCCACTGAACCAGGCTGAGTCGGGTTTGTTTGTCGGTATCTGGGTCAGAACTGCAGACCTGCGCTGGGAGTTCAGTCGGCTGCATCCTGGACGCGCCATTCATCTAAATCAGAGCTCTGCCCGACCGGCACCAGAGACGGGCTGAGACGGGAGGCGGTGTCGCCCCGCAATTCATCTCCGGTGTCAACAAACAGAAATACTCAGAGTGAGCCGGGCCGGTACCACCAGGGACGGTTTTATTTAACATGGAGACTGGAGAACAGAACCAGGACCAGAACCAGGAACAGAACCAGCTACAGAACCAGGAACAGAAACAGAACCAGGACTAGAACCAGGAACAGAACCAGCTACAGAACCAGGAACAGAACCAGGACCAGAACCAGCCTCTCCAGCCTGTGCTGAAGGAAATCCAGACTCCCGTTAGCGGCTGCTGTGGGGTCGTCTGGACCCGGTGGGACCCGGTTGGACCCGGTGGGACCCGGTTGGACCCGGTGGGACCGGCAGCGCTGCGCCTCACTGAGCTCATTTAAACCTCAATCATGAGGATTAAAATGTTTTACAGACTCCGGCGTCACGTCATGAGTTGATTCACACAAAACAATCCGGGTTTCCATGGGTCACCAGAACCAGGAACAGATAAAAGTACAGAACATGTTTTGCTGTTTTTTTGTTTTAGACGAACCGACCCGCTTTGTTCACTTCTGATACCGAAACCTGAGGGTTAGCATCACAGCACAAAGCGTAGAGTTAGACTGAACAGATCCGTGACTACGGGGCGGGAACATCGTCACTGGTACCGGATACAGATATTGATATCAGATCGGTTCATCCTGGTTATTGATATCAGATCGGTTCATTCTGGTTATTGATATCAGATCGGTTCATCCTGGTTATTGATATCAGATCGGTTCATCCTGGTTATTGATAACAGATCGGTTCATCCTGGTTATGAATATCAGATCGGTTCATCCTGGTTATGAATATCAGATCGGTTCATCCTGGTTATTGATATCAGATCGGTTCATTCTGTTGCAGACTGAGGCAGAGCGTCTAGTTTCCTGGAATGTGTTGAATCAAAATGTCGGGTTTTTCAGGACATTTCTTCGCCTGTGGCCAAATATGGAGAAGAAGGTTTTTATTCTGGTTGGTGATGAAGATGATTTTTACTTCATCTGTTAGTAAAAACAGATTAAGAGAATTTCCTGAAGATTTTTCCACCTTTTGCCTCAAAACGTTCCAGATTGAGGTTCATCCTATAAACTCAGACAGACTCACTGTCAGTTTGAGGTTTCACTCCCATCATGCAGTAACCATGAGCAAAGCGAAGTGGTTTCCTGGATTGAGAGGCTTCAGGCCGTCACACGGCGAGCGCATCAGTGATTCCCGCCTGCAGACGGAGGGCTGGTTTGGTTGGTGGACCTCCACCTGCTGGGCGGAGGAAACGTTGCCTCATCCGCCAGGCGCCGTCCTGCATGATTCAGGACGTTCATTTTTAATCTGCTGCTGATGAAAGACGGCAGACATTCGTTCAACTCAGAGACAATTTGTTCATGAAATCAGGCCGGCGGGTCTGGATCCGCCCACACAAATATTTACAACGTTTTCTCATTATAATCACAAAAACGGTTTTATTTTTTAATGAAAGGAGCAGAGCAGTCAGATCTCTGCAGTTCTGTGTAGAGATGAACTGATCAGATATTGATATCTGTATTGATATTCAAACCATTGATCCATTGGTTTATTTTTCTCAGTTTCTGTGTTTTTTCAGTCTGACTGGTTCTGTTTCCAGCCCTGCAGGTCTGACCGGCAGCCCCGTCATCTCTGACATCTCCCTGATCCGCCTGTCGCCCGGCGCCATGGCGACCAGCGAGTCGCCGTTCAGCCCGCCTCACCCGTACGTGTCGCCCCACATGGAGCACTACCTGCGCCAGGTGCACGGCAGCCCCACCCTGTCCATGATCTCAGCCGCCAGAGGCCTCAGCCCAGCAGACCGTGAGTCAGACCAGTCAGACCAGTACGAGCTCACGCAGGTTCACCAGTTCAGCTTACTGGTAACCAGTCAGAAAGTGAAGGAGTTGGAGCGACGGGAGCTGATTGGCTGAGGACTGTTAGCTAATGTGCTAGCGCTAAAACGCCTGAGTGCTTTTAGGTTTTTACATTTAAAAATTAATCACTTCTGTTTAAGTTTTCTGTACTTTTATAACTTATATTCTTTAATACACATAAAAATGAATTTTCCAGGTTATTCCAGGCTTTTTTCCAGGCTGCTCCAGGTTATTAATGACTGTTAAAAGCTTTTCCAGGTGTTTCCAGGCTCTCTGCCTGTCTGTGACGCTGCCCCTCCCCGTCTTGTTTCTCAGTGGCTCATGAGCATCTGAAGGAGCGCGGCCTGTTTGGCCTTCCTCCTCCTCCTCCTCCTCCCCCGGGGGCCGGCGCGGCGGAGTACTACCACCTGATGGCCAGCCACCGCAGCCCCTACGGCGAGCTGCTGCTGCCGGGGCCCGGGGCCCCGCTGGCCGACTATCTCTCTCCTGTTGACGGTGGGTTGATGGACGCCGCTCTGCGTTTGTCTGTAAACACGGCGCGGCGGCGGCGGCGCAGTCGCCTTAAAAGGCCGCAGACGTCCGGCGCTGATGAAGTCCAGATCGTTTCCTCTGAGACAAAGAACAGCTTCCAGATGAAGCTTCCAGCCGCACTCTGGAGATCAGACAGCAAACCGGAGGGCCGGCGGGCCGGCGTTCCCAGAGACCGGATCAGAACAGGTTTACTGGCGCTGAGAGCAGAACCACAACGGCAAACAGGAAGTTTTTACTAAATCTAAACGAGTTTGGAGTGCTGCAAATTTGGTTTTAAAAAATCTCAGAAATGTTTGAGTTTCAAGTCAAAAATGTTCAACTTTTTTTTTTTTATTATTATTCTCTTTATTCATTTCATTCAATACAAATAAAAAAAAATTTTAATACAAAGAAAAAAATAAAATAATTTAAAAAAATGAAATGAAAGGTAGCAGAAATAAGAAAATAATCTTATAATATCTGCCCCTTTTTCTCAACTATGGATCAAAACAACAAAAAACAAACAATCAAAACAAAAACTAAAATTTTTTTGATTTGTCTTATGTGACAAAAAAAAAGAAAACAAAGGAAGAACAAAGAAACAAGGTCAATCATCAATCTCAACTGAACAATACTATACTTTGACTTTATACTATTTCATACTTCTTCAAAAAAACAATCTTTAACATTCTTTTAAACATGTGTAATGATTTAGCATTTTTAACATCGTTTTGCAGGTCGTTCCACAGTTTGACTCCTTGTATCGAAGTACATCGTTCTTTCAAACAGGTTCTGAATTTAGGTTTCTTAAAAATCTGTGTCCCCTTAAGGTTATAACCACTCTCTCTCTTTTCAAATTTTTTTTGGATGTTTAAGGGTAATGTTTTTAGGTGTGCCTTATACATAACCAACAAAATATTATAATCAACTAAATCATTGAATTTCAAAAACCTCAAATTACAAAATAATGTATTTGTTGGATATTTACCATGTTTTCGAGCAATAACTCTTATTGCCCTTTTTTGCAAAACAAAAACAGATTTTATACTAGTATAACATGCCTTTCCCCATACCTCAACACAATAAACCAAGTGTGGAACAATTAGTGCATTATACAACATAAATAGTGCATGATCATTCAGAAAATCCCGTACTTTATAAAGCACTGCAATTGATTTTGCTAATTTTGTTCTTAAATAATTCAAATGGGATTTCCATGATAATTTCTCGTCAATTATCACACCCAAAAATTTCACCTCACTAACTCTACAAATCTCTACACCATCTTTTTCTTTAGTTTATTTTATTTTGTTGTTCATATTCATTCTCTTGTGTTTGTTAGGTTTTTATTTTCGTCTATAATGTTTATTTTGTAAACTGTAATTGGTGAATAAATTAAAAATTTTCTAGCAAATTTGCAACTTTTAAAACTCAGAAATTTTAAAAGATTTTCCAAGAAAAAAATTTAAAAATTCAAATTAAAAAAATGTGAAGTTTTTCTAAAAATATTTTAACTTGTTAAACTCAGAAATCTCCACTTTTTCTAAGAAATGTTCTGAGATTTGCCTTTTTTTCTATCTACAACAGTCCTGATATGCTCTCATACATCCCAGCAGATGGCAGCTTTCAGCTTGTCATGGTGATTCTAACCTTTGATTAGGCCACTTCCTAATAGGTAGAGAAACATTTCATGCTATAAGCGTTTCATATCAGTGATAAAGGAGCATATTAGAAGTAAGAATGTCTTTCTAGAGCTGCGTTTGTTTGTGGAGTCATGATGATAGAAATAATAGTTATTTTTACCATTTTCACAACATTACCTCAAAATATCAAGATATTGCTCAACGCTAGTGGCTGAGACTTTTCAGAGCTTTTCTGATACGTCAGGTTTTCCAGCAACATGTCAACTTTGTCATCAACATTCCTCTGAAGGTCAACATCAGGAAACATCTGCAGGTTTGTTAGGAAGGGGACCTAAAATGGCTCCCTGAGGAACTCCAGATTAAATTCACTGAGAACATGAGAAGTTATCAGTAAAACTTAGATCCTTTAGAGATTAAATTAACCAGAACATTGAATCTCCTACATTCCCTTTTTAAAGTCAGGCGGTAAAGAGTTCAGATTTATCTAAGAAATTATAAATATTTACGGGTTTCCCACCAAAATCAAGTGTTTTTCTTTCTTTCAAATGCAGAAGTTCACGTGTTTCTCCAGAGAAAGTTCAGGTAGAGAGTCAGACGAGGAACAGAAGGAATGAACTTCCTGTTTCCACTAAAACAAAAACACGCCCATGAGTCTGAGTTTCTCCGTCCGCCGTCCCGATGGCGGCGCTGATGAATGACGACAGACGAGTGGGGATCCAGCCCTCCCATTGGTCCATTCATCAGTGGAAGTGGGACATTAATAAACTTCTCCCCAGAGGTGAGGAGTGAATGCGGCCGCCTGCTGCGGATGGACAACACCTGATCTGTACCTGCACCAGGCCTCCGCCGCCTCCAGCTGCCTAAATGAACCATTAGAGTCCCACGACGACGCGCCGCCGTAATGAAGCTGAGAGTCCCTGGAGACGACGTCCTCGTCTCCGTTTGGTTCCATCATCAGTTAAACTCCGTGTGATGAAGACGCCCTCCTCCTCATCAACGCTGCCAAGCAGGCGACATGTTGCAGGTTTCCATGGATACGACCTCAGAGGATCCATCATCAGGACGGCGTTTAGCAAAAATGTGTTTGATTCCAGTTACTGAACAATCATCACCTGAAAAGGAGGATGTTTCCAAACGGCATCATCATTTCCAGAAAGCACCTGTCTGACAGCAGGAAGCAGGCTGAACAGGCCCGTCTACAGAAACGTCTCAGGATGGTTCCAGAACCGCCTGTAGGGCTTTGGATCAGAATTCATCGAATTGCTCCAGTTCCTCCATTACTAAAGTTCCTTTTTAAGTTTTACTAGCTAGCGCACCGCGCTGCGGCAGGATGATTATTTGTGTTACGCAACTTTCACTTCCACCGATGAGTTGTTGACGAATGCTAAGTGGTATTAGCATGGCACATCCATTTTTCACGTTCAGTCCGGCGTGACGGATGAAAGGTCATGACATCTTCTGTCTGCTTTATTATCTTATTAAAGTGAATATAATTTCAGAGTTTGGAGATGGATTCACCCTAAGTTCTCCATTTATGCAGGAAAATCTTCTAATGTGGCTGAACTGAAGACAGAGGATTAAAGTTCTACTTCCTGTATTCCTTCAGATGAAGTTCATTTTGCCTTGAAGCTCCAAAGTCACCAGAAAGTCGCTGGTTTTGGATGCGTTCCTCCAAACTCACTGATAAACTCCACCGTGCCTCCTCAGTGTTTCCGTTTAAAGTCCTTGTCTGAATTAACATTTTAGAGCTGAAATCGATCAGATTGCTCTGAATACATCTCCATGCAGAACCAGATCAATTCTCAGTAAATTGCCCTCATTTAACATGGTGAAGTCCAACCAGGCTGGTTGATGTTTATCTGAAGTGATTAGGGGGATTATTGTGGACAGATTGATTAGTTATGCCTGAATCTTAATGGGCTCAGCACACATTGCTTCATTTGACTAAAGTTGAATTTCTCTCGATTTTCTCCATCAAAGATTTTTTTAATAAAAACTAATTTATCAAACTGGCCTCTTTTCAAAGCAAACATTTGATTCACCCTCAGCAGCGTCTTCCACCGTTTTAGTAGCTTAAATGGTTCATTTATGCATATTTTACCACCACATAACGTTTACTAACAAATCAACTTATCATCAGCATGAAGCCACCACCAGGACCAAAGATTATTCTCTTTTTAAACAAACATCCTGAGTATTAATGAGCTTCTCTAGCCGCTTAGCTCAGGTTCTATTAGCTTAGTCTAAGCTAGTTGAAGTACTGAGCTTAGCTAAGTTTAGCAAAACTGTTTTTATTTGTTTTGCTTAAAGCTGGGCTGGTTTAAATAAGACTGAAAGTCAAATTATGTCTAATAACATTTAACTGTTCAGGTACTCTATGTCAATATGCTAAGCTAACCTAGCTATAGCATGTTAGCAAAATCATGAACATATTTAAAGTTCACAATTTTAACAATTTGGTCTAAAACTCATCCAGGCGACCAAGTTTCCACTTTTCTTATTGTAATGGAATAATGTCAGAACATTTTAATGACGTTAAAATGTCTTCAAGCTAACTGCTAACACAACGCCTTAAAAAGTTACGCAAAAGAAAATATTTCCTCATGTCTGCTGCTGAGAGGAAAGCTTAGCTGCTTCAGTTTTCAGATTTCAGCTGAAATAAAGTCTGACTGCAGCAGAGATGATGAGACGACTCAAAGGGAAGTACCAGGGGTCAGAGTGACCTCAGGGACTCTGATTAAAAATTTACCAGATTTCATTTATACCTGAAGAAATCACAGAGTACCACAAAAGGAAAAAAATCTGGGAAGCATTAATGATGTCAAAGGTTACCAGTTTCACCAAACGGCTGAATCTGTTTAGCTGGCCACTTCCTCACGCTCCAACCTCCTACCTGTGTGTCCAGTGTCCCGGTTCTCCAGCCCCAGACTGACGCCCAGACTCAGCAGGAAGAGGGCGCTGTCCATCTCGCCACTGTCCGACGCCAGCATCGACCTCCAGACCATGATCAGAACTTCGCCCAACTCCTTGGTGGCGTACATCAACAACTCGCGGTCCAGTTCAGCCGCCAGCAGCTCCTACGGACACCTGTCGGTCGGGGGACTCAGGTACAAGTCACCTGAAAAAGACGAGACAGAAATCTGTTTCAGAATTCATTTCTTGTAGTTTAGCTTCAGATTTTGATTATTCTTCTGATCAAATCAAATACTTCTTCATCCCTGATGTTTGCATGTTTATCTTCATCATTCCTTTTTTATCCTCTGATATCTCCCCATCTTCTTTAATATTTCTCAAGTCTTTCTTATTTCCATCAGCTTACTGAAAGGAAGTTTCTGTTGACTCAATTCCTTGTAGAGCCGATCAATATGACGTTTTTCCTCCGCAGCCCGTCGTTTCCCTTCCCTCACCCCATCAACCCCATGGCCTACCAGCAGCTCCTGTCCCAGCAGCGCGGCCTCAGCGCCTTCGGCCACAACCCGCCCCTCGTCCACCCTCCACCCACTTTCTCCAGTCGCCAGCCGGGCCTCGGCCTCTCCTGCCTGCCCACCTCCACCCACAACAACGACGTGTCATCCAAGGTAAGAGCCCGTTTTACATGAAACGTAGAGAACGATCTCCGTTTGGACTTGGAGGAATGTTGGTGTAATTTAGGATAAACCTCTCTGATTACCGCCCCGTCCTCCGGCGACGTCATGCTACAAACTCCTAAAACAACCGTTTATCCAAGCCTTGAATCTTGCAGCTCCTGTTACCAAATGTTTGTTCTCACTGCTGATTCTGTTTGTCATTGTCTCTTTTGATGTCCGTCCCACACTCTGTCTCTGTGTTATGATTTGTGGCTAAAGAAATAAAAAAATCTCCCACCCACCCACCTCGGAGGCAAACTCTCAGTGGGGGAGACCCAGGACTCCTCTGCTCCCACGCGGCTGGTTTTCATATTCTAACCTCTGATTCAGTCTCAATACGCTGTGAGTGGAGGAGGGACTGAAGGTAAATCAGGTTTTCAGAGAGAATATGTCAGAATATGTCAGAATATGTCCGTCTCTGCTTCCATTCTCCGTCCCAGTCGTCTAAAACTATGGAGTAAAACTTTACTTGGTTTTACAATTCATGACTTTAAGAGCCAAGAGGTCAAAAGTACTTAGAATATGTTTGGGCTATGATAAAGTGACCGAACCAGAACGACCTTATGTGACCTCCTGCTGGTGGAGATCAACACTGCAGCTTTTATCAGTCCTGCCTGACGGAGGACGAGCGTTTCCCTGGCAGGTACAAACCGATGCTGGGTCAGAGGTCCTAATGTTGTCGGCTTCAGGTTGGTACAGAAAAACATTCTGTGGTCACTGGTCAGATTATAGAGGATTATACAGCAGTTCAGCCTATAAACAGATGAGTTTATGGATTATAGTAGATTATCAGTGTGGAGATCCTGTATGGTTTGACTGGGAGAACATGGTGGGAAAGAATCGTTTCTCCTTTCTAAACATTTTACAGAGAGAAAAAGCACCGTAATGTGAATTGAGTCATTGTTGAGTTGAGTTTATGTTGCTCTTTGTCAAACATAAACAGAACAATGACATCATCCCAGGTGATGGTTCCTGTCAGCTGAGAACATTTCCTACGCCGCTCCATGCAGCTTCAGGCTGCAGACCACTGAACGCTCCAAACACAAAAGCAATGATCAGAAATTTAAGAGCCCAGCGTCAGAGACTGATTGCAGAGAGGGAACCCAGAGGCATTTCCCTTTGGCCCCATCAGATCCTCTTCATTTGCAGATCATTCCTGGTTTTTGGGAACACCTCACAGGTGGAACAAGCCAAGCATTGGATGCAAACGATTTGATTGGCAGAAGATTGGATTCGTTCATTGGCACAAGGATTTATGTCAGTGGATGAGTGAAGGCGGTTCTAGCAAACTCCTCAAATAGCAACATCTCCACCATTTTCAACCCATGACGAGACGTTAGTCGATGTTGAACTGAAAATCGATAATCTGATGTGGTCTTCTGTCAGTAGATCACCTTGCCATGTTCACTTAAATCGGTTGATACAAGTCATTGATGAGTCCTCATTCTGTCTGCTGTGTCCTCATTCTGTTCTCAGAACCACGGAGGAGACTCTGCTGTCAGCAGCTCGGTGGATCCCATCAACAAACGCTCCAAAGTGAAGGCGGAGTTGGACGGCATGAAGCCGGGATCTCCTCTGTCACCGGTACGATGGGTCCCATCCTGATTGGCCCGGTGGGGAGTTGGACTGAATGCAGCCTTAAGGTTCCCATGTACTCAGGCCTTACTGTGCGTTTTCTGTGAACCACATGGTTGGGATTTCATAGAGAAGTGTACCTATTGCTAGTGCAGCAAAGAATATATCGACACATTGTACCGATGTAGGCAATCGGTACAATGCCAACGTCGGTACAATGTAGGCAACGTACAGATTGCCTATATTTCTCGTGACAGATTTTTTATTTCCCACAATTCTAACGGATACTAGCAGGTTAGAGCTAGTTGGGTTCCTGGCCTTGTTTTTCTCCATCAGGGCAGCTGCTACACTCAGTGAGTGCGGGGCAGAGAGTCACAGTCGCGCTGTGCGTCCTCTTGAGTCGGTGCGCCGACTCTCAGCCTCATCAGCTCGGTGTCACATGATGCAAAACAGTTTGATGTGATCACTGTTTTCCGCTGTGCGACACCAAGTGATAGAAACTGTTCTGTGTGAGGAAATGTCCGGCGGACATCCACTCTGAGTCTGAAGTGTGTTGGGGCCTCAGCGGTGTCCATAGGACGGATTTTACCAGAAATTACGGGATGAGAGGAGGACTTTCTGATTGTGGAACATTTATTTTGATGAAGAGCGACTTGATAAGCGGCGGATCTGTGATCCTCCAGAACTGTGGCATCCGGGCCCCCGGGAGCCGCAGCCTCTGGTGACCTCCGTGTAAAACCGGCCTCAGATAAAGAAAAACTCCACATGATAACAGCTTTGCATCCATTTGTTTGGTCCCCCCGCCGCCGCCCGGCCACATAAACTGTGCCAGAGCACTTCATTTTCATGAAATATTGGCCCGGCTTTATTGTCATCTGAGGAGCCTTTTTCTTCTTCTTTTGACAAATTTGCGGCTGCTCTCCGGTCGTGAGGCAGCTTTGGTTGTGATGCATGGGGACGGCGCCGAGCGCAGTCGTCTTGGGGCCACCAGAATTGATGAAGAGAGAGTGTGTGTGTGTGTGTGTGTGTGTGTGTGTGTGTGTGTAAGGGGGGGGCGCAGAAAGAAGCATGCTGCCGTCAGCACATTGTGTTTTGGTGTGTAGCTACGGCTCTTTGTGTCGTGGAGACGTACGGGAACCCAAAGGGGACACACCGCGCCGCCGCCAGAATTCAGAGACCAAGGAGAGAAAATTTAGAAATAAAAGAACTTTTTCAGTTGGAAATTTAAGAATAATTTAATAAATAAAGACTATTTATTTTAGAGAAACACTGAAAAAAACTGAAGAACTGAAAACATTTTTTTATTCAGCATTTTTATATAGTTTGGAGATTTTTGTACTACAAAAAGATGCCAGCAGAAAATGTCACTAAGACATTTTTTTAATAAAGAAAAAATAGAAAATAAAATGTCACTTTTTAAATTTTTTTTAAATCATGAGAAATATTACTACAATAATACAAGTTTTAAAAATCCCTTAAACAAAAACATTTTACTTTTGTATTTTAAAAAATTGTGAAGCTCCTGAAATGATAATTTTTATGAATAATTTGTTTTATTCTGGATGTTCATTCAGAGTTTTTAATTTTTTTACATATTTAAAATCATGAGATCTAGTCTAAACACCTGAGATTCCTCTGCACACCTAAAACGTCTCAGCTTCATTTCTTTTGTTGAAATGTTGCAGGAAAGTGTCCTGCAGCCTGTTTCCATCTTGCTGACTTGCAGAAACTCTGTAATGTTGCTAAATTATAAAGAGTCCTAAACAAACGTCTCGTGTGTTAGTTTGTGGTGAACGAAATCCAAACACGTCGGATTCCTGCCTCTCTAACTTTCCTGCAGCATCATGGAGATGTTTCCAGATGAATCTGTAATTAACTAAATGAAACGCGAGGAAACGTCAGGTTTTCTGTTTAAGAGAAATCTCTAACACATGTTTAAAAGCTGGACTTTCTGCAGAACCACTACAGCGGCGCTCAGGACCTGAAGGAGGACGTGGAGCGAGACGAGTGCAAGCAGGAGGCCGAGGCCGTTTACGAGACCAACTGTCACTGGGACGGCTGCAGCCAGGAGTACGACACGCAGGAGCAGCTGGTGCATGTACGTACCACACCACCCGCTCGTGTTTCAGCAGACTGAGTCGAGGAGCTTCAGGACCCGCCCCCCCGGGTCCGGTTTCCCATGGCAGCCAGCCGCTCGGGGGGAAAAGCTCTGCAGCATTCCTGGCTTCCAGTCAGGCAGAGACGGATTACGGCTCCAGTCATTCACTGACCAGACCAGAATCCACAGGCGACACTTTTCTTTACGAAGCTCCTCAGCTTCACCGTTTCAGCTCAAACAAACACTTTATTCTGTCATCGCACTCTATAAACACCAGGTACTGATTACAGATTGAAGATCTGCTCCGGCTTAGAGCTTTCCTCATGACTCCTAATCTGCTCAATCTGACCTCAGATTAGATTCTTCCCATCTGATCATTTCAGCTCAACTCAAGATTTCACATCTATACAGTTTAAAAATTAGAGTTCCAAGATTTAAAGTTATAATTCTGAGCTTAAAGTCAGAATTATGAGATTATCATTAGCATTTTTATTTCCTGTTTATTTTAGTTCTGTCTCCTGGCTTCAGGTGATCCATACCTGCAGGTCGTTTTGGCTCCGCCTCCTGCTCTGATTGGTCCAAAGTGAAGCAGCAGCTTGTTGTTTTCTGAAAGGAAGCAGGAAGTTGGTTTAGGTTCAGTTTGACCTGGATTCAAACGCAGCATCTATCTTATTGCTGCTGATTCCTTCAGCGCTGATTGAAGTGAGAAATAAAACCTCATATTTTCCTCCTCGCTGTCAGATCGCCTCTCTGGTTCCCAAAGATTTCAGCGTCAGGACTCATTAGCAGCATGTGCCGCAGCGCTCTGGAGGGATTTGCTCTGATAAGATTGATCTCTCCAGAAACATGCAGGCTGACGGTCCAGAGCGGACCCCCTCTGCAGAGGCCCTCATCTCTTCCTGCTCTGTCTCCCCCCAGCACATCAATAACGACCACATCCACGGAGAGAAGAAGGAGTTCGTGTGCCGCTGGGACGACTGCTCGCGGGAGCAGAAGCCCTTCAAAGCGCAGTACATGCTGGTGGTTCACATGCGCCGGCACACGGGGGAGAAACCACACAAATGCACGGTGGGTAACGGATCGCTCCCGGACGGGCCCCCAACGGGCCCCTGGGGGGCAGCACCGCCCTAAACAACGCCAAGCATTCACAGGGGGCTGATGCTGCAGCTGAGCAAACATCCACCATCCTGCTCCCTGAGATTATTAACATCAGATTATTAACATCAGATTAATGTCTGTCCTTAATGGAGGCTTCCTAAATACGCTGCTACCCATCAGGTAGCGAGAAGGTCAGGATTATTCTCTCCCTCATGAAATCACAACGCTGCAGTTTGTAACTTTTATAAAAATGTTTCTGTTAAAACTGTCAGCATGTTGAGATGGATAATCTGTGAAAAGATCGACCTCCTCCCTGAGCAACTACAGCTGTCTGAAAAAACACAGGAAAAACAGCCAATCAGAGCCAGGAGGTGGGGCTTAACTGTTTATCCGTCATAACCGGTTGCTATGCTAACTAGCCTTAACATTCAGGACAGACTGCTAGCTGCAGCATACCAGAGACCAAAGTGGTGATTAACAGCACTAAGCCCCGCCTCCTGGCTCTGATTGGTTGTTTCTAGTTAGCACTGGGAGAAGATAGAGGAAATTGATTATCTGTCTCCAAACAAACCGTCACAACATAGTGATAGTTTCAACAAATATGTAAAAAACTTTTTTATTAAAACTTAAAATAGACTGATTTTATCTTTTAGAAGCAAAACAAGTATGAGCAGTTTCTAATTCGGTCGTTTCTATAGAAACATCAAAAGATTTTCATCAGAGGCAGGATAATAATTGTGACATTAGCTGCCATGTCAGAATTACTGTTTATTTTAATAGTTCAAGCTCCAAATGTGTCGTAATATGAATTAATACATCCAATGGAAAAACCATCAACATTAATAGGCCAGGTCACAAACACTAAACAATAAGACGTAAAATACAATCACTGTGTGGAGAATTTAGAGGAACAGTGACAGGAAACTGAAACTGAAACATTTCTGTGAAGTTAAATGTTCACATTAATGCTTCAGTTATGAAATGTTTTCCAGAGTTACTTTAAGGATCTGAAGGTGCCTCATCAGTCCAGGAGTTTTAGTAAGAAACAAAGCAGATTTACTCAGAAATGTTGACCAGGAGCCAGTCTGGTGTTTGTATTTCCTGCGTTTCTGAATCTGATCCACTTTTAAAAGAAGAAAAACAGAAAGTTATGA
This sequence comes from Xiphophorus maculatus, assembly GCF_002775205.1. Taxonomy (NCBI): domain Eukaryota; kingdom Metazoa; phylum Chordata; class Actinopteri; order Cyprinodontiformes; family Poeciliidae; genus Xiphophorus; species Xiphophorus maculatus. Next base: position 14,492,781 of record NC_036466.1, on the reverse strand, counting down.
GCAGAGACGTATCTGGGCTCCAGAATGATTGTTCAGGATCCTAACGAGGTAAATAAAGGCTGAATCTCCCTCAGATATTCTGGAAAACAGAATATTTAACAGTTCTGCAGGAAAATAATCTAAATAATTTAAAAGGTAGTTGTCTGGTAAAAAGGGAGCATGTTGGTGAACAAATTGGTGAGCAGTTTGATCTGCGATGTTTCCTCTGGTTATCTCAGCTCCTCGTTGTTTTCAGAGGAAAACAGAGAAAGTCAACAACAATCAGACAAGCGAAGGATTTTCCTGTCATGAATTTTCTCTCTAACGACCTCCGCTGCAGTTCGAGGGCTGCTCCAAGGCCTACTCCCGCCTGGAGAACCTGAAGACCCATCTGCGCTCTCACACCGGGGAGAAACCCTACGTCTGCGAGCACGAAGGCTGCAACAAGGCCTTCTCCAACGCCTCGGACCGGGCCAAGCACCAGAACCGGACGCACTCCAACGAGGTACAGAAGGCTGAGACTTCACACAGAATGCATTATGGGTCTGCGCTCACTGCTGGATGTGTGAACCGATTGAAGTAGTTGAAAAACTGACAGGAATTCATTTGTGAAGACTTGGAGGTTCGGATCAGAACCGCTGCAGCTGGCGCCGAGTGTCAGGAAACAAAAACACTAGAAAGAGTTTCCAGAAACTGAATCGTTTTCTTTAAATCATCGACTGAGATCAGATGATTCATCTGATTTAGTGTGAAATAGATCATTGCAGCTTTATAACATCCATGCTGACACTGAGGATGATAGCCTGAATGTAGCTTAAAGCTACATTATGTAGCCATTAAAATAAACGATTTCTTACATACTTGCTAAATCAGTTTGTTATAAAACAGATTATTACTATCTGAAAGAAAAAACACAACTAACCTCCAAAAACATCCAATCAGAGCCAAGAGAAGGGGCTTAGCGCTGTCAATCAACCTGGTGAATTTGATGCTAAATGTGCTAATGGCAGAGACACAATTTACTGTTACAGGAAAACCGATTATCCACCATCTCAGTGGATATGCTAACTAGCCTTAGCATTCATGAAAGGCTGCAGCGTAACAGAGCGCATACAGGGTGGTGATTGACAGCGCTAAGACCCGCCTCCTGCCTCTGATTGGTTGTTTCTAAATAGCACTGGGAGAAGGCAGAGGAAATGGATTATTTCACAGATTCAATGTAAAAAAACATTTTTTACTAAAGTTATACTGCAGCTTTTTTAGTGTGACCTTAGACTCAATTGGCTTAACTTAAAAAACTCAGTCTCTTGTTTTTATTCTTTATTAACTACTTGAAATAATTAACTGAGTTTTCTGTACTGTTTGATAACTTGGATCAGTTGGAATGTATATGTGATTTAATTTAAAATGATTTTCTTTTAAAATTGCCTCAAGACAATATTTGTTGTAAACTGCTGCTGTATAAATAAACTGAATATAATTTGTTCCCATAGAAACCGTACGTGTGTAAAATCCCGGGCTGCACCAAGCGCTACACGGACCCCAGCTCTCTCAGGAAGCACGTGAAGACGGTTCACGGCCCGGAGGCCCACGTCACCAAGAGGCAGCGCAGCGACCTGCCGCCCAGACCCCCCAGGGAGAACGGCGAGAACGAGAGAGCCGCCAGGCTCCACAGGGAGGACAAGCTGTTGGAGAACAGCTCCCCCAGAGTCACGGAGGAGTACCTGCACATGAAATCCATCAAGACAGAAAACCCTGTGGTGAGACCGACACACGGTCTGATGAAACTGTCTTAATGCCAGCGCTGTGCACAGTGAAGCATGGAGTTAACTAAACCAAAATGCTTGATGCTTTCCATGTCTTTCTGCTTTACTCTTTCCTAACGGACAGACTTTACTAAGGTGAGCTAACCGTAGATTACTGCCACCATTTCACCCCATTCTTCAAGGACATCTAGCATTTTATCTACAATTTATAACCAGGAGCTCAGGTAGTTTTCTGAGACTGGATGGAAAACCCAGAAGCTTCTTTCCTCCAGTGACATTCTTCCTGCTTCTCAAAGCGTTCCTAGAACCGAAGGCAGAAGCGGATCCTCCAGAAGGTTCTGGTTCTCCCTGGAGTTTCCACCTAGTAAGGCGGCTCCTTGGTGACAGAACCACTTCAAGTGGAGCAGTAGATCTACTCTAAAGTCAGGTCCCGTCACCCCAAAGATACAAACAGCACTGATCGCAAAATACGTCAAACTGCCAAATTTAGAGCGGTGTACAGCGGCCATTTTAGTTCCAGACAAACAGGAAGCTGTTTTGGGAGAAACGTCTGTGTGTCTGAAAGCTGGTTTAGTTTGTGATCGGCTGATTTAGGTTATTAATAGGTACAACTTAATGCCCACCAATAGTTGCTTTCTAATCCCAAATAAACCAAGAAGTAGAAGAAGAACTGTTTAATATGATACAGGGACAGGAGGTCAATTCGATTCACAGGCTTTTCCAAATTGATATTTAATTGGAAAAATGAGTTGCAAACCATTGATGAATGAATATTTTACCTACACTGATTGCTAAGCAGGAACTCGGAAAGGTAGTGCTAGCAAGTGTTAGCTACCATTGTCCATAGCCAGAAGAAAAGTCCTACCATTCAACCAACGCTGCCTTCTTTAACCACACGTTGAGTCCGCTGCAGTTGAATCATTGTTAAAGTTTCTCCACATTCAGCTTCTGTGTCAAAGAATATTCAACCAAATCTCCTGAAGTCTCCAGCGTTGCACTTTCTTCAGATGTCACCATTCTGCTTGTCCAAAGATCCTGGCAGCAGTGACGTCATTTGCGATCAGCGGCCTCTGGGCTATGACCAAAGCTAAGGCTTTAGCATAAGCAGATCTATAATCAGCCTGAGAGTCCAGGTCCCAACCGCCTATCCGTCCTCTGCTCCATCCTACCATCGCTCATCTACAAGACAGGAATGGTTCACCCTGTTCTCAGACTGAGAAGATCCTCATTCATTCCACACATTCATGAAAAACCTGTTAGGCTACATTCACACGTCAGGTGTTGATGATCAACTCTATTGATTAACGTTATGTGATTGGTCATGCTACTGAGTGATGCGACCGCAGTCAAAGCTCCCAAAGCAAGCCGCATGCGCAGAAGAAGAGCGTAACGTCGCCACAGTCGATGGACGATCGTCTGATCGTATGTAGAGGAGGAAAAAAACGCTGCAGATAAATTTCCAGGTTTCCAGGCCTGAACGACTCCAGGTGGCCTGGAAGAGAAGGTTTCACTTCAGCAAAGTCTTTTCCCATCCATCTCCATTTGGGTGTTAAATCAGGAGCAACTGCAGGTTTGGTAGCAGGATGAGGAAATAATATGTAGAAAGCAAATGAAAGAACGAATAGATGAAAGAATAAAAGCTTGTTTTGTTTGAGGCCTTTAATCTGAACGGATCAGAGTTTCTGTTTCACTCAGAAATTCTATTTAAATGAAGCTTTTCTCCTTTTTTAATGAGCTTTTTATCTGTTTTAGGGCAGTAGGGGGCATGTTCACTGATTTACACAACACTGCATTAACTTTATGTATTTTTGATATAATATTTATTATTTTTGCTTTATTAGTGTTCCTTCTTCCTTAGAGCCTCTTGGCTTTGCATCAGGACCCATGTGACCCAGGGGTCCGCTTCCTGTTTTGGTGAAACTAGAGAAATGAAGGAGAAGTGTTGAGGAGCTGAATGAGAGGCAGTGAAACCTGCAGCAGTCTCCTCCAGCTGCATGGTGGAGTGTTTGGTTCAACCATCTCATGATGATCGCTGCTCCACTCAGCCTTTCATCCTGCACATTTTAAATTCACAGACAGACTCAGAGAGCCTGTAATCTGTGGAGCCCCACCTCCCCTCCCCCAGAAAACACTCATTATTTACAATTAAGGCGGGGGAGGATAAAAGGCGGCTCAACATGCCGGTTTCCCCACTGTTCCACTTTTGTTTTGCAGAAGGAAAACAGTTTTTAGGACAAGATGCTTCTGTTTATCCCAGCCTCTCTAAAGCGTAGCTCCCGTCTCTCCTGGTAGATGCATCAGTCCAGTCCTGGCGGTCAGTCATCGTGTAGCAGCGAGCCGTCACCACTTGGCACCAACAATGACAGTGGAGTAGAAACAGCGGCGCACAGCGGGGGGAGCCTGGGGGACCTCAGCGCGCTGGACGACCTGCCGTTCCTGGACTCTGTGGATTTCTCCGGCGGGGTCGCAGCGGTCGGCCTCCATCTCAGAAAGCAGCTGAGCGGCAGCCAGTGCCTGGAGAACCTCAAGAAGGAGAAGCTGAAGGCGGTACGGGACTCGTGTCGGTGGGCCAACAACCCAACACCCCCTGCTCATCAAGGGACCACGCTGCCGCCTATACCGACAAGCGGTGAGTCTGGATCATGCTAGGAATGATCAGAAGAAAATCATATAGAAGCCAAAATAATCAAAATTCAAAGTGCAAAAACTCTCTGACTCCAAGCCTCCTTCTAGATTTGCTGAGACTGTGCATCATGGGTAATGTTTCTGTTTGTTCTCAGGGTCCCTCCTGGAAAATTCAAGCCTGTGTGGAGATCCAGCCTCCTTCCCCGGCTCTGGCAAAATGACTCTGCTGGGAAACCTTTCTGAGCGCAGAGACAGCACTTCCAGCACCTTCAGCTCGGTCTACACGCTCAGCCGCCGCTCCTCAGGCATCTCCCCTGGTTTCTCCAGTCGACGCTCGAGCCAAACTTCTCAGTTTGCTGCCAACCGGCTGACGAACATCAGCTCAGCGGACTCCTACGACCCCATCTCTGCTGATATTTCTCGGCGCTCCAGTCAGGCCAGTCAGTTTGGGGGGAATAATAGTGGGCCTGGGGCTGCCAGCCCTCTCACCCTGACCCCAGCCCAGCACTACCGACTGAAGGCAAAATATGCTGCTGCAACTGGTGGTGCACCTCCTACACCTCTTCCATACCCGGATCAATCATGTCTGAAGGAATTCAATGAGTACTCGTCCAAAAACAGCCTCCGATCCTTACAGTTCAGCAAGGAACGGAGCTTGATGCCCCATGAAGTACCTTCCAACATTCCCCGTCGAGCCAGTGACCCTGTGAGACCTTTAGATCCTCTCAACCAGCCTCCTCTACATCGGTTCAACAGCATGGTCTCACTCAACCGAAGGGTCTCCTTGCAGCCTCATCCCCCTCCTGCAAAAGATCACAGACGCTTATCCCAGCAAGTGTATGCACAACCAAACGTCAGTCCCCGTGGTTTCCCTCACGGCCTGCAACCAGCAAGCATTTCGGAGGACATCACCATGCAGACAAGAAGGTGCAATGGAAATCCCTCTGGTCAGGGAGATTTCCACGGAGCTGGCGGCGGCCAGCAGCAGCTGTACCACCAGAGACGGATGGATGGGCCGAACAAGAGTCCACTCATGAGTCCATCCTCACCACACGGCGGTGCTGCTAGTGGACAGTGGAACATGGACACCACCCAGCAGTATTCCAGGCTAGATCCACGTGGGAATCTGATTGTCGTCCAACAGAACCAGAACGCTGGGTCTTTCAGTGGGACCTCCCACCAGCAGATAGTCCAACACTTCAACAACAGATGCATGAAACCTGGACAGCACCACTTCCAGCAGTCCTCAAACCTCAATGAAGCTTCTAGCCCTCAGCACAGGTTCAGTCAAAGTTCCTATGACAGGAATGGCAAGGCTCCGTATCCACCCTGTGGGAACATCCTGCACTGTAAGGAGGAGCCAGTTGACATGGACTTTGGTCAACTCCAGCCTGCGCAGATAAAAACTGAGAGCTGTGATTCATCCACCATGACTTTAGACCAGCAGAACTGTAACATGACTGGTTTCCGGACTGGGAATCAGAACCATCCCCAGCTGAGACCACCAACAGAACCTAACTCTCCAAATGTCTCAATACCGAAGGTGTTGACGCCACCAGATGATTCCCAGCTCTCCTCTAGTAGAGTTTCTGAACTCTCTTACATCTCTGAGGACAACGCTCTGTTCTACACGGGTCAGATCCGAGTCCTGGAGCCCAACGGGAACCTGGACTGTCACGTTTCCCTTCTGGTGAGCTCTCCTTCAGCTGCTCCAGCCGACAACCAGAGGAGCAGGACTGCACCTGAGCACCCTCAGATAGACTTTGATAGCATGCTGGACGATGGGGATCACTCCAGCCTCATGTCAGGAACCCTGAGTCCAGGACTTCTCCAGAGTTTCTCCCAGAGTTCGTCTCGCCTCACGACGCCCCGGAGCTCGGTGACACTGCCCTCAGTCCCGACGGGAACCGGGAACATGGCCGTCGGGGACATGAGCTCACTGTTGAGCGCCCTGGCTGAGGAGAACAAGTTCCTCAACCTGATTAGCTAACAGTCTGGACATCAAACTGTGGACTAAAAACTGTGCTTTGAATTCATCCGTCTCCCTTGTGTCCTTGTTCATCCAGCTGTAAATTATTTTCTACTTTTCACCAAAAGCCATACTTCTGTTCTTGCCTTAGGATGTGAGTATGATGTAAAAATTAGCCGTGGAACAGAGGTGATCTTACTGAAGTGCCTGCTGGTGGAAATATGAGCCTGGACTGCAAGACGACGGGTTCAGAGGTCAGCGATTATGTTCCCGAATCATTTTATGACAGATTAACTGTGACCAACCTGCGACTGGAAGCAGGAACAGCAAAGGACTTCACCAGAACCTAAATCTATCATTAGACTGCAGCTCTTCCTGTTGTACATTCTTCCTGTTTTCTGTGTAAATACAATTTGTACATTTTTAATAAACAAGAATTATGGATTTTTTAAACTGTCTTCCTGGTTCTTTCCTTCACAGTCACCATTTCAGAGCAATGAATGAACTCCAGCCTCTTCCAGAATAAAATGCTCGACATCAGGCTTCACAACAGGATCTGGTAGAAGGATCTTGGAATGTCTTCCAGATTGCTGAGCAGCATCATTTGGTTGCGGACATCTTGACTTGACTAGAACTCTCCTCTTCGTCTCTGAGTCTGTTCTGCTCCTCGTGTCGGGTCGTGGCGTTTCCAACCCGTTTAGATGTTCTGGTCTGAAGCCAGCGGGTTTGAATCTCGGCTCTGATAACGCTACATGTGCTCCGTTCTGGCTCTGACTGAATATTCTTCACCAGTTCATCCCCTGATTGTTTCCTGCAGAGAAGAAAGTGTTGCTGGCTTCAATAATTCAGGACGAAAACTTTTGTCTTTGAAGCCCCGCTCCTGCAGCCTGTGCAGACAACGCACTTTCCTCGCTCCTTTCCAACATCAGTCTGCGACCTCTTTGAAATAACTTCCCCTGACCTCGCCTTCCCTCGGCCGGCAGAATGTGAACGCTGCCTCCTCCGCTGATGAAAAAGGAGGCTAACCAGAGAGGAAAAGGCTCGACGTGTGCAGAGCTGCACTCCGCCTCACCGCTGTCCGATATTAGCTCTGACAGAGCGGCCCAGAGGACTCGGCTGCTGAAACCACATAAAACAAACCAGCTGAGAGGAGCGAGCAGGCGCCGAGCGCTCACAGGAACAAATGATTTCACTGTGTCAGTTAATTCAGCCGAGGATACGTTTGATCTGCAGGCTGTGATTGCTCCTGCCACTGGATTTCCTTATTCTCTCAGAGATGTGGAGGAGGGGGGATCGCCTCAGGCTGCAGCAGCCAAGAAGAGCAGGAAGCTAGCAGGGATCATGCATCAGCAGCACCATGCTTTATGGAGGGATAACTGGCTGAGGAAGGTGTAACACAGGTTTCCATTACTGCTGGAATCAAGTGGCTTTGACCTTCAGCTGACCTGCAGGGGCCTGCCAGCAGGGGGCGACACCTCTACAGGGTTTCTGCTCCTCATCCTGTCAGATCCCTCCAACATAAAACAAACTATAAACCAGCTTTAAATGTCCAAGTTCTGGATGTTTGGGAATGAGAAACTCCAACAACAGAGAAGCAGATCTGACCTTCTGTAAACTGACAGCAGAAAGTGAATCTGAAGCAGCAGATCCACGTCTCTACTGAAAATAACAGAAAATAAACTGTCACTGGTTCTCTGGATCCATTAAACCAGGGCTGGGCAGTCCAGGTCCTCTAGGCCCGGTGTCCTAAAACTCTTAGACGTCTCCCTGGTCCAACACACCTGAATCCAACAGCTGAATCTCCTCCTAAATGCAGTCAGGTTCTGCAGAGTCCTGCTAATGACCTCACTATTTGACTCAGGTGTGTTGAAGTAGAGACACATCTAAAACCTGCAGGACTCCGGCCCTCCAGGCCTGGAGTTGCCATCCCTGCATTAAACTGAACTTCGTCAGAGAAACGAAAGAATCAAACTATAAACTATTTGATTTCTGATAGTAAACAGATCATTATTTACCTAAACTTCCACAGTAATCTGATAATCATTAATATTCAGTGCTATGCTGATGACACGTGGCTCTAAGTTTCAGTCTGCCAACGATGAACGGGTCAGAATCCGGACAAACCTCAGAGAGAGAAACTCAGCCCAACTCTGAACACTGAACCAAAGAATCGGATCAGATCAGAAAACGTCTGGAGAACCAGAACAATTCTTTCATAATCCCTTTAGTTCAAACTTTTATAACTTACAGAATAAATCACTAACTGTTACAAAAATGTCTCTATATTCTGTTAATTATAAGAAAAACACAATTGGAAAGACATAAAACTTATTATGAACTGTGTGAGAACGTCCATAAAAAACAAACCACAAAGAAGACCACTTCCTGTCTTCTTCTTCATGGTTTCTGCCAGTAGTACCATCCGGCTGTTGGTTCGTGTGATGTGAACAAATAGTTTCCATTTCAGTTCTGCAAGGTACATCTATTTAGATACGGCTGAAAAACCACCTCATCCCAGCTTAAAAACCATTTATCAAACTACTTGAGCTTTATCAAAATTCATGTGTTTCCATTTAGAAAATTTATTTTTGTAATTTTAATTTGTTCTGTGGTTAATGGAAACGCAGCTCCTGAGATTTATGTTCCAGCTGCAGTAAACAATCTGGTTTCAGAGTGTCTGCAGTGGCTCCCAGTCCATTTTAGAACTGGTTTCAAGGTTCTTTACTGGTATTTAACCTCCTAACGCTCTGAATCAGAGGAGCAGTGAGGACTGAAGTGGACCTAATTAGGAGCAGAGCTGATGGGACCAGCAGAGAGCTGAAGGAGTCTCTCCTCCTCCTCCTCTGACCTCCTCCATCCTCCTCTCCACGCTCCTTATTGCCTTATTATCACACATGTGACGGTCTAACAAGGCAGAGAGCCGGTGTCAGCGCCGATGATGGATAACGCCGGCCGCTCGCTGATGTCTCATTCGTTTCTATTAGACTGGTATGTAAATTCCCCCACCGCTGCACCAACGCATTAATCTGGGAATCTGTGGTCAAACTGGCAGCTGAGGAGTCTGTCTGTCTCCATTTGGGTCTGTTGCCGGATGATGGCCTGTCAGGAGGCCCAGCACGCCGTCCAGATGCAGAGACGATAACCATGACACGTCTGACGACTCCGGCATCATCCCGATCATCTCAGACCGAAAACAGCAGTGAGTCAAAGGCTGCAGACATTTTAAGGTGATTCAAACTAAAGTGAAACTCTGATTTCCTCCAGAAGGGAAGACTTCTCCTTGCCTGGGTGGCCCCTGAGGGACCAATGCATTATTAAGGCCGGACTCCTCATTTCAATACGGCCACCTTCCTGCAGACGGAGAGGAGCCCTGTGGGTCATCGGCTGCTTCGTATTAACTCAGGTCGAATGAATAATCCTGGGGAACGGAGCTCTACAGAGGAGAAATGTTGGACCAAACAGAGACGCCTTCTACCAACAGCCGGTCCACCAATGGCCGGTCCACCAACAACTGATCCACCAACGGCTGGTCCACCAACAACCGATCCACCAACGGCCGGTCCACCAACGGCCGGTCCACCAACGGCCGGTCCACCAACGACCGATCCACCAACGGCCGGTCCACCAACAACCGATCCACCAACGGCCGGTCCACCAACGGCCGGTCCACCAACGGCCGGTCCACCAACGGCCGGTCCACCAACGGCCGGTCCACCAACGGCCGGTCCACCAACGGTCGGTCCACCAACGGCTGGTCCACCAACAACCGATCCACCAACGGCCGGTCCACCAACGGCCGGTCCACCAGCGGCCGATCCACCAACAACTGATCCAGAACAACGCCAGCTAATTTACCCAAAGATTCAAACATCAACACTCAAACTTGAACACATGCAACACAAAAATTTTCCTTCAAAATGTCTGAAAAATTCATTTTAGCTTACAACAGGTGAGAGCTTGTTCTAAGCTTGCGACTTGGTTATTGATGTCATAGCAACTGCCTACCAAGATGGCCGTCAGTTACAAAGTTCCAAGAAGTGTGATGCCACAGGAGGGAAAAGTACAGATTTGTTATCAGCTGGTTTCTTCAGGAATTCAAAATGTCTCAGAAATGAACTGCACCAGTTGGAAAAGCTTCCAGAAAAATCTGACATTTCTCAGGTTAATAATCATCTGATTTTTATAAACCTCCAGCTGCTCCTTCCTAACAGTCGAGGCCTCAGAACAAACCGCCAGAAAACTGCAACAGCCGAAACACTGAGACTAAAAACCCACCTTTGGGACCATAATAACTGGAACATATTCAACGTGTGTTGATGATTTTATGATGAAACTCAACAAACTGTAATGTTTGTTACTGGTTTATCAAATATTAACCAGTTCATGAGTTTAATGCATTAAATATTAGACACAATAATAGGAACAGAGAACCAACAGGAATATTTTGTAGTTTTTAATCTGAGCTTCAGCAGGAAACTGAGGAGCCAATCAGCAGCGAGGCCTTTGGCGTCGTGAACCAATCAATCATCCATATTCACAGTTTGTCCTGCTGCAGAATAACAGCTGTTTTCCAACAGCCTCCATCTGCTGGAGGGGTTTCTGACCCGGACCTGCAGGGGCAGGGCGGAAACATGAAGGTCTGCTGGTTGGACTGGAACCAGCAACCTTCAACCAGTTCACCTGCAGACACTCCACCTGGTCGCCATGGCGACCGTCAGTTTGGCCAGGGATTCAGTGGTTCCATCATCATCATCATCATCATCATCATCATCCTGTCTGTGTTTGGATCAAACTTCTGGTCAGATTTAATTTATTCATGTTTCCAAGATCTAATTGATCATTCAGGTATTTTTATTTGGTTCTTTTTTAACATTTCTAAATATGACATTATTATTATATTTCTATTTTTATTATTATTATTTTACTGGATTGTTATTTTTTTATTTTTATTATTATTGATGTTTTTCTTTTTACTTTTATTATTGTTGTATTTTAACATTTTTACATTATTGTTATAATTATTCATAAAAATTAATGTAATTATAATAATTATTATTGATAAGGTAAAATAATAACATCTGAATATTAGACGTAGAGAAAACACAACAGTAGAAATTGTGTCCATTATTATCAGTAATAATCAGCATTATTGATAATAATATTTTTGGTTTATATTCATATTTTTATTGCGTCTGTATTTTGCTGCATCTCTCTTTTGGTTTCTTCTCACCTCAGTTGAAATATTAATCTCTGTATTTTATGACGTCTCAATGATCTGCTGTCTTTTTCCTTTACATCTCCGTCGTATTAATTTAATTTAATTATTGGATCTAAAGACATTTTCCTCTGTAAATCATTTTCTCTCCTCTCTGGTGTTTATCAGCGTTTCTTTCTGTATTTCATGTTTATTCTGTTTTATTTTCATTCTCTGTCTGTTTCTGATGGTTTAGCAGTAATTGAGGTTTCTGTGCGGCGCCGAGCCGCTGCTCTCTGGGTTTAAGGACAGGTTGGGTTGAGGCGGTGGATCCCAGCGGCAGCTGAGCCGGGTCAGAGCCGGCGCCTCGCCGCTCGCCGGGCCCGGCAGGTCCCGGCTCTCTGGAGGGATTCAGGATGGAGGTCCTCATTAAAGCTCCCCCCGCTCTGGCCCCGGCCCCTCTGAGGAGCGGGGCGGCGCCTGAACGTATGCTGGACCCGTCCAGGTGTCAGCCAGCAGGTGTCATCTAACAGCCGGTCACGTGTGATCGGGTCTGGACCCGCTCAGGAGTTAGAACCAGGAAAGTTGATGTTCGGTTGGAGTTACAGGAAGATTCAGCTGCAGATCAGAAACTAAAAGGACTAAAACTCCCCAAGAATCTTCGTCTGAAATAAGACTAAACTAAACGACTAAACTAAACGAAGGCAATAATTGAATCATTTTCTCCAGATGATCAGAAACAAAACCGACAACTAAAATCAGACCTGAAATCTCAACATTAAAGATTAATAAACTTTGTTACAAAGTATTTTTCATCTAGTTTCTAGTGCTAATGTGTTAGAGAAAAAAATATTAAAAAGATTTTTTTATAAGACAGTGAGAAATAAGAGCTTTAAGTCAATAATTCCTTAATATTGATGAAAAATATTTAGTTGACTGGTAAATTATTTCACTAGAATCAGGGAAAATGTGATTTTATAAGTGAAATTAACTGCCGGTGGAACTTAAACTTTCAATATTAGGGATTTATAATAAGCTCTAATATTTTTACTGAAAAGTTACTTTAGTTTTATCTGAACTGAGATTTACGGTGGACAAGTTAGATTCTTTTTGCAGTGTAGTTTGTTAGAGGAGCTTTTTGCTGATTTAAAATATTAAAGTGTGACTGGCAGATTATTTTTTTCATAAATATTAAAGATATTTCCTGAATCAAGCTCCTCTATGTTGCTGAAAAGTTCCCTGTAAGTCACTTTGGTCTCATTTCAAAAGTGTTAAGATATTTGCAACAGGAACCAGAGCAAACTACTTGCTAACATTTTAGTTTTTGCAGAATCAGGTCCGTTATTCAGCAGGTTCTGCTGTGGCCCGGTCCTCCCCTCCGGCCCGGTCCTCCTCCAGCCCAGTCCTAATCAGGCTCAGTCCTCCTCCGGCCCGGTGCTCCCCTCCGGCCAGGTCCTAATCAGTCCCGGTCCTCCTCCAGCCCGGCCAGCGCGGTGTGGAGCGAACAGGAAGCAGGAGGAGGCTCCACATTATGCAGGCGGCGACGTTGCGGCCTGTCAGCGGCTAATGGCAGCGAGGATGATGGATGGTGTTTATTGTGGGACGGTGACGGGCCGCCGCCCCCCGCCTGATCATCATGGTAATAAAAAGGACACATCAGGCGCCGCGTTATTGAATTATCACAGCATAATTTGCATTAACTCTGGCTGCAGGGACCCGGGATGGGCCGAGGCGGCTGGAGGGGGGCTGACAGCGGATGGACTGGCTACAGGCTCCACCTTGAGCTGCTCCGCCCGTCCTTGGACCCCCACGGATCTCCAGCCTGCCTCCATCATGATGGACAGGACGGGCACATCCAGCACCGTCAGTATGAGGCAGGAGGGCCACGCCATCATACCGCCACCACCATGTTTCACTGTGACTAAACATGTAGCAACATTCAGGAGAGCCGGTCCAGATCAGCAGCACCGTTTAGTCCACTTTAATCCAGAACTGTTTTCAGTCCCATAGACTCTCTTTGATTTTGACCAAAGCTGAAACATTTGTTATATTTTCAGCTGCTGTGATTCTTTTTCTCAAGATATACATAAAACAATGCAGATTTCTCCAAACCAGCCAAGTTAGGAAACTCACTGCTTCAACCATCCAGACAAAGAGTAATATTAACATTATTAGTAATATTAACTAGCCTATATTTAATATATTTATTATATTCATTTATAAAAAACGTTTGAATTTCTGTCAGTAAAAATATTTTCTTTTTGTTGTGTGAAGATAAAAACAGCAGAGAAGCAGAGAAATCCTCAGATGACTTGCAGCGATGCTAGTTAGCATAGTTAACTATAAACAGTGTTGCTCACCTGCTTCACAAGGAGTAAGGCTGGTCTGCGGGGTCAGAGGTCATGGCTGCTGCTGACTTTGACTCATCTGCTGGTAAATGTGGTCAAACGTACAAGATAAATATATTAATATCTTTATAAAGCTTTTCCTTCACTGACTAAATGCTGGTGACGTGGAGGCTAACACTCGTCTGTAGCTAATCTGGCTAAGCTAACTAGCATGTCACTGAACAGTGCTGCTCACCTGCTTCACAGGAGGAGTCGGGCTAACCTAGCTAAGCTAACATGTTTAATTCGACATAATCACAAAAGCTTTAGTGACTGACAGGTCTGACTAGCCCGCGGATGTTTTTTATTCATTTTTGCAGTTGTACAGTTTTATGTTCTGTTTGTGTTTCTCCAAATAAGTTTATAAAATCAGTTTTAACTTTAGCTGTGACCTGAAGAATCGTTTGCACACGAAGCACTGCTGCGCTTTCTACTTCGACATGACGGTTTTATCTGGCTATTAGTCAGTACGGAGAGCGGCGCCATCTAGTGTCTGTAAAAACGAACTGCACTAGTCTGTTGCTAAGCTAACAGATACAGTAGCCACCTCTGTTGGACAAAAACTCCTGGTGACATTTTTAAAAATATTTTCAAACAAAAAAGCTTTTAACAAATGAAAGTAGTAGATCACAGAATATTTTAAATTTGTCATAATTTCTGCTTTTTGTTTTTATACCTATTTATAGATTCTAGAAACCTAAACCCGTGGTAGCTATAGATTATTTCATATTTTGTGTTCTGCTCCTTGTTCTTTTCTTTGTAAACAAAGATGCTTTCTCAAAAAATAAATACATAAAAATCATTCAGCATCACAGAAACAATTAGATTTTGTAGATTATAATCAATAATCAATAATCAAGATGCGTTTTGGGTTTTAAGTGATGTCTATTTTATTAACACCTTATTGTTTTTGGTAAAAACTCTAAATATTGGTAAAAACATGTAGATATTACTCAGAAAAACAATAAAAATAGCCTGAGAAGTTTTAGGGTCTCTGTCACTTTAAGTCCAAATAACTCAACATTTACAATCACACATTCAAGCAATTAGACAACCGTACATCTTTGAAAGGCAGAAGTGGAGGCTCCTGCACAACCAATCAGAATACAGCAAGTGGTCTCTGGATGGTGAGTCAACAATAAACTCTTGTGTTTTCCAGCAGCCATTGTACAGCACAGACATCGGACAGACCAGCTGACTAAACAGGCTGGAGATCAGCTGGGGTTGCTAGGTAGCGGGCTTTGCTGGGGTTGCTAGGTAACGTTACAAATACCAAAAAACATTAATTAATTGCCGAAAACCGTCTGTCTGCTTTTATGGAAGAATAAAAACGAGCAAAATGAATTTACGTTCATTTAAGAAAATAAAGATGTTAAAAAGTGGCGCGCCCTCTAGTGGACAGAAGCAGCTCCTGCAGGTGGACGGTGTGGCCTTCAGCTGGAAGATGAAAGCGGTAAGGAGAGATGCTGCAGTGCGGCATCGCCCCCCCCCCTCATGACGTCATCAGGGGTCGGGGGCTCCTCCATATTAAACAGCCACATTAGAGCGTTAAACGGAGGGCAGCCGAATCCAGCACCAGAACTGGAAGTGACCCCGCTCCTCTCCCCGCCTCGGCCCCTTCCCATCATGCTCGGCGGGCTCCCAGGAGCCCCTCCGCCCCCTCCCTGCCATCTGCCGTGATTTATAGAAAACAGCCGATGATTTATGGGCCAGTCAGCGCCTGATGAAGTTGTTCTCTCTCATCGCAGCGACCTCCCGACCCGCCAGCCCGGCCGGTGCTAATCATGCGGCGAACGGGGCCCCTTAATGAAATTAGGGCTCCACGGGGCCAGAATACTGATGGAGCTGAACCATCCGGGTCCGGTTAGCACTCAGAACCGCCCTGGGACCGGAGGAGTCCTGCAGGCACAGGAACGGCCTAGTCAAAGGGTGGAAGACACTACAGAATAAACATGCAGTTAAACTTGAAATATTTCAGTCACAACCTGCTGAGATTTTTATTCTGAAAAATAAAATAAATAAAACCAGGAAGCTGATTTTAAAACAGCATTTCATTCAAAATGAAACCATTTCAACCGATTGAATTGATTTCACATCTGATCAGTGATCAGTGACGTTTGTTGTAAATTCAGGACTTTTCTGTCCGCAAAACCAAATCAAACCGATTACAAACAGTTCGGTTTACCTGTCAGCAGGTGAGGAAAGACGAGGCCGAGCGGAGCCGCAGCAGCAACAGCGAGCTGAGAGCGCCACCTGCTGGATCCAACAGGACAGCTGACCAGCCCCGCTGCCTCATGGGAAATGCAGTCCGGCGCGTAAAACAAGTCAGAGAAACTAAACCTGAACGGCTGGAATCGTTTCAATGAAAAACTCAGATTTTAAAACAGATTAAATGTTTATTTCCTTTTTGATTTTTTCACCACCTGTTTCCAGTCAATTCAGACTCATTTTAATACTTAAATTAATATTTCAGCTGCATTTAAAAATCAGGAGAAATTTAAAAAAGTGAATTTTGTCTCATAGAATATGACAAAATTCAACCAAATTTAAATTTGATCCAGTTTTATTGAAATAGGCAGAAGAAGATGTGACCCTGGTCATTTTAAACTGGGCTTATTATTATTATTATTATTATTATTATTTATTATTATTATGGAGCACTTTTGTCTGTGGGAAGGAAACATTATTCCTAAAAGGCTGTAATAATATTTGTACTGTTAGAGCGCCCCCTGGTGGCGTCTAGGTTTCCATATGGAAAATAATAAATCTGACAATAAATAAATTAATAGATTTATATAAAAATCATGAAATAAAAAATATGGTCAGAATATATTTTTAAGTAAATTTCGAGACTCTTTATTGTTTTTCTGTGATTTTGATCATAGAAACTTTATATTTTTTGTATTAATTGTGATAGAGATGGATAAAATCAAGCCAGCAGGTGGCGCTGTTTGTCTGTGGTTATAATAGTGAACAAAGAAACAGGAGCGACTAAAATCAGAACAAAACATCTAAATAAAAACGAATTAAAATAGAAGATAAAATATGTTTCAGATAATATCTGTTTTTAATAAGTTCACTGGCAAATCACTAATAAGACATTTTCCCATGCAAGTGAAATAATCTAGTGATTTTTCATCAATATTAGTTATTGATCGGTGAAAAGTTCCTATATGTTGTAGAAAACTTTGTTGTTTTGCCTGATTTAAAGTGAACTAAGATATTTGCACTAGAAAACTTTAAAAATACTGAAGCCTTTAGGCAGCTTCTCCCTGATTGGTGGCTTTGAATCAAGCTTTCCTCTGATTGGACGGCTGCTGGTTCAGTGAAAACCATAAATGTAATTTATTTTCATGGCGTCTGGACCAGATAAACACATTTAATGTTCTGTAAATCAGAGCTGCTGCTTGTTTTAGAGTAGAAACCTCAAATACTTTATCATTTATTTACTGATTAGCACTTTTATAAAACCAGATTTTCTGCTGTAGTTCATAAATAATGAACAGCCTTTGATGTCCTGTTTTTTTCCCAGCATGCATTTCAAACCTACAGTAGCCTGATGTAAACAGACTGATGTGTGCGGATGGCTTCTTCCTGTGTGAGCGGCTCTTCAGCCCGGGTCAGTCCAGGACTTAATGAAGACACAAGAGGAGAAGAAGAATTAGAAGAGAGATTGTTTATTGTTGGGGATAAATATGTCCAGCAGAACTTAAATATAAGGTGGATCCAACCCAAAGCGTCGGGCGCCATGCATCTGCAGCTTATTTACAGCAACTCTGAGTTTCAGTCCACCTTAAAGCAGCAGCGCAGTGTTAGCGTTAGCATTAGCAAAGGTTAGCAACGGTTCGGACATGTTGGTTCTGTTCAGGAGAGTCGACCCAAAGGCACACGCTAACAACAACAGCCCGGTTCCGGAGGGGGAACCAGGAACTGAGATCAGGCCGAAGGTTCTGAAAGGTCCAAACGGTTCTGGAAGGAAAGCAGGAAGCAGCCCGCTGCTCGGCGTCTAGACTCCGTCCTGATCCAGGTCCAATTCAGAACTAAACCTTATGAGTCAACTCAGAGTGAAGCAAATGAAAATCAGCTGCAGCGACTGCACTTTGACTAGGCCACTCCGGCGGAGCTGAGCACCGGATGGAAATATGATAAACCATCAAAAAACAAAAACTTCAATTAAACCCATGGAAAACTTTTCCACATTTCTAACTTACTGAGCTGCTTCTCAACTTTTCTAACTTAGTTTAAGATTAAAAGATGATTTGCTGCCAGCAGGTGGCGCTGTGTCAGTGGAAAACCTGGAAAATATAGAAAATAAAAATAAAATCTTTAAATAATTGAATGTAGTGATGAAGAAAAACAAGAAATATTCCCAAAAAGAAACTTTAAGTTTGAGGATTTTGAAATATAAAAATGAATCTAAAACTTCAGTTCTTCCCCTGAACTACAATGAATGAACTACATCAGATCAGTGAACTAGTTCCTTTTCTTCTGAGTTGTTTATATTGAGTGACAGATTTATTGTGGTGCTGCTGCCGTCTGTCAATAAACAGCAGAGCTAAAACAATAATAATAATAACAATAATAATAATAATAATAGTACTAAGGTGAACAGTGGCGCCCCCCGGTGGAAGCAGCAGTTAAACCATCCAGTGTGCTGATGAGGAAAAACCCACTGAGTTTCTGATTATTGCTAAAGTCCAGACTTCACACTGATTGGCCAATCAGAGCAAAGCTCAGCTGATTGGTCGGTCCGTCTCTCAGGCTGAGTCTGATTGGCTGCTGGTCGATCGATCAAAGTGATCAAACTTCACATTGTGTAAAGCGGCTCCTCTGCTGATGATCAATATTTAAATCCTAATACTGATTATTGGCAGCCATAGTTCAGTGCTACGCTGAGGGACCAGCAGTAGTCTTCCTCAGGACCTTCATCCAGCTCATGCATAGTTGAACAGCTGTGGATCAGCCATCAGCTGCGTCTCCATGGAAACACAATATTTACAGGTGTGGAATCATTAATCATTAATTATTTGGTAAAATCTCACCAAATAGATCAAAACTGAAGCATTTCTGGATCCAACGTGGTCACAACTGAAGCATCTCTGGTTGCCATAGAGACTCCGCCTCCTGCTCTGATTGGCTACGCCCTCTAATTTAAAGACTTAAAGGTCTACGACCCCTGACCCCGACACGTTAACCGTTAAAATACGACGACAGATTCTGATCTAAAACCTAAAACCTGCAGCAGGAAGTTCTGAACAGAACGATGAAAGGTGAGGCTTTAAGAAGGAAGTGAACAAAGTCCCACAGGAAGTGACATCCTGCAGGTTCCTCCCGTCATTGGCCAGCCAGATGATCAGCAGTGAAGGTCTCTACATTCATCCTTAAAGCTCCTCCTGTTCCTCAGGCTGGAGGCTGATGGAGGCTGAAGGAGGAGGAGGAGGAGGAGGTGGAGGAGGTGGAGGAGGTGTGGTTCAGTAGGAGGAGATGTCGGAGGAGCTGCTGCTGTTGCTGGTGGAGGTCTGAGCTCTCTTGATGTAGAGATTCAGCAGCTTCATCTGCAGAACAGATGATGGAATTAAATGATGACGCGGCGAAAACTTTAATAATAATATATTCTGGTTTTGCTGAGTCATGCTGTTATGACAACAGCTCTAAAATGTAAACAAAGGGGATTGTGGGTAACGGTGTGTCTCTAGATGGAACCGCTCAGCGCTTTGTATCTCAGGCAGACAGATGCATTGTGGGTAGCGGCGTACCTTGCTGCCGGTCAGCTGGGACAGGTAGGGCTTGAGCTCCTCTCCGATGACGGCGTAGACGGCCACCAGGCAGAAGACGCTGGCCTTGCGGACGCTGCTCTCCGTGTTGTCGTAGCCCTGCAGCAGGCCGGGGACGACGTCCGGCAGCAGCTGCAGCAGCGGCTCCCTGCAGACGCGCTCCACCGCGCGAGTCTGCATCTTGATGGCCGCCAGGTTGACGGGGTAGTCGGTGGTCTGGACGATGGGGCACAGCACCTTGATGCACTGCTCCGGGTGGATGGAGCCGGCCAGGGCGGAGGCCGCCTCCTCGGCCGCACGCACCACCTGGAGGAGGAGGAGGAGGAGCAGGAGGAGGAGGAGGACGAAGAGGAGGAGGAGGACGAGCAGGAGGAGGAAGAGGAGGAGGAGCAGGAGGAGGAAGAGTATCTTCTTTACAAACTGATTGACCTTAAATACATTAAACTTCAAGTTTTTCTGCAGTCTGTTAGCAGCAAATGATGACATCATCACCATCACCATCATCTGAACCGGGTCGGTACGCGGCGGCGGCGGTTTCCTCACCTCTTTGTGAGAGTCCTTGTGAGCCTCCAGCGTCTTCATGATGGTCAGCTCTGCGTAGTTCTTGAACCGGGCCGGCTGGTTCCGCAGGATCTCCTTCAGAACCCGGAGAGCCAGCGCCCGGACCGAGTGCTGCGAGAGACGGAGCGGGTCACGACCAGGTGACGGATCACGGATCACTTTATGGCAAACAGTCGATACATTTTGGACTTTGACTCATAAACTAATTTTGTGAGGAATGTTTCACACAGGAAGTGGGAGAGATTTTTAGTTTCCAAAATAAAACACACCAACCAACCAAACACCTAAAATCAAACAGATTATGATAAATACTAATCATCTTATGTTAATTCTTTATGATTAATTGCTCATTGTGAGTCAGAACCGGTCCGGTCCGGTCCGGTTGGACTCACGTCTTTGTCGCCCAGCGTCTCCAGCAGCAGCAGCAGCAGGGTCTTGAAGTGTTCGTCCCACACCAGCAGGCTGTCCTGGCGGGCCACCTTCAGCAGCTCCAGCAGCGTCCCCCGCCTGTCCTCCTGGTCCCCGGCCTGGGACAGCTCCTTCAGCAGCTGCCCCACCAGCTCCAGCTGCTCCGCCGACCCGGCTGCGGCCACACAGAACCGCGTTAGGACGGAAAGCGGCGGTTCTGCTGAAGCTCTGGGTTCGGTTTGTTACCTGGAAAGCTCTTGGCGTTCTGCGTCTTGTTTTCTCCGCACTCCTGCCGCCGGCCTGCAGAGGGAGCCAGAGTGAGACAGAGACAGACCCGGCGAGCCGCTACAGGACGTCCGGCTCACCGTCTCTCTGCGGCTCGGCGCCGTCCTCCGGGCCGGGCTTTTCCGGCGAGCCGTCTGTGTAGTTGTAGGGGTTGTACTCCCTGAAGCGCGGCCCGGAAAACGAGCGAGGCGAAGGCGTGTTCAGCAGGGACGTCTTGTTGTCCAGAGCCGTCCGGCCGCCCTCCGTCACGTCGCCACAGAACCGGCGCTCTGGGTCCAACGCCGCCGCCACGCCGGCCTAGCAGCAGAACAGTCATGTGACGTCTAGACCCAGCTGACGGGGTGAGGCGGCGTGAACACACTGACCGTTCCGTCCCGCTTCCCGTCCCGCCGCAGCGGCTCCACCAGCTCCTCCTGGCTGCGGAAGCTGAAGTTCTGGATGGCCTCAGAGACGCCGCGCAGGGAGCCGTACAGATCCTCGGTGTTCAGGTTTTCACTGTCGTACTCCAGCATGCTGAAACAGAGGAACACGGGCTGAAGGCGCCGCAGCTGCTGCTGCTGCTACTGCAGGAGACACTGAATGGACATGGATCAGTCCTGGACTCTGTCCTCCTAACCACTGGACCTGTTTTCATTCACACTGGACCAACGACTCTTCATTCTGCTCCAGGTCCAACAGTGGAAACCAGTCACTGAAAAGCTAGCAGCGCTAACGTTAATCAGAAACTATGCTAACCCTAAAGGGTTAATCATCAATATTAGATACACTAAACCTGAAGCATCAGTTATAATCATTAGCTAACGCTAAATCATTGTAGTATCTAACAGACGCTAATGCTACGGCGCTAAATTCAACCATGTCAAACATGTGTCGCCCTCTAGTGGATCACATTTATCTCAACAGATGGTGAGATAATGCTTTAGAGGTGACACTAGTCACCTCTAAAGCATTAGCTTAAAACTGAGCTCTGCTCTTAGCGCATTAGCAGCTTAGCAGCTTAGCGCCACCTCTGGTTTGGTCCAAGCCTAGGAAAGCCTCTCTGTGAGTCCAGGAACCTGGATGGACAATGATGAGGTCACAGACACCTGAGACACCAACAGGTGAGTCAAACAGACGATGGCTGGAGGGGGGCGGAGGGGGCGGGGTTACCTGGGAGAGTACGCTCGCCGTAAGGCCTTGAGGGAGGCAGTGGGAGGAAGAGGGGAGGGGAAGGGAGGAAGAGGAGGGTATTTGGAGAGGCCGTCGGCGCTCCAGCCCCACAGCCGACTGCAGGCGGGGGAGGGGGGAGAGATACCAGGAAGGTTAGCGTCTGGGTCCTGACCGGAGGCCGGCGGGTCAGGACGGCCCGTTCTCACCTGGGGGAGAGGCCGCCGTGGTTGGTGGGCGAGGTCAGAGGGCTGCTGCGGCCGCCGGGGGGGCGGGGAGGCGTCCGGCCGGCCCAGTCGCCTGGAGCCGCCTGAAGCAAGCAGAAGGTCAAAGGTTGTGGAGGAAACCTGCCGTCACACCTGAGTGACGTTTCTTTAGTTAATGAATTAAAGTTTAATTAACTTTAAATCCAGTTAATTTGAGTCACATGTTGTTTTTAGCTGATCTCATTTTAAAGATCTGAATAAAGACGTTTCCAGAGGTCATCAGAGGTCATCATCACTATCTTCAAACTGTTCAGTTAGATTTGAAGGAGCCCTCCCTGTGGGGGGTGAAGGGCGTTACCATGGCGATGCCGGCGCTGGCGCTCCTCAGGTGGCTGTGCAGCAGCTTGGTGGTTCCGTCCTGGAAGGTTTTGGGCAGCGCTCCCAGCAGCATGGTGAACTCTGGGGTGTTGAGCTCAAACAGGGCGATCAGAACCACCTGGGCCGCCTGCAACACACAAACCGGACCGGCTGACTTCACCGGCTCCCCCTGCCTCCACCGGGGGGCGCCGCCAGCCGGACCTGTAGAACGGGTCAGAGCCGAGTTAGCCAGGCGGCAGACATGCAGCCAGAAAGGAAACAGCTTCCTCAGAGGCATGCAGCAGCTGCAGAGAAACAGGAGCCTGGTTAGTGGCAGAGCCCGGTTCTGACCCGGTTAACGCCTGGTTCTGACCCGAATACTGCCCGGTTCTGACCCGGTTAATGCCCTGGTTATTTGCCCCAATTAATGCCCCATTCAGACCCAGTTATTGCCCCGTCCAGGCCCGGTTAATGCCCCACTCATAAGCGGGTTATTTGCCCTGCTCATGCCGGCTCTACCTGCTTGCACCTCTCCTCCAGATGCCCCTCCCGGGGCAGAGAGGCGGCGGAGCTGCGATCCTCACCTGCCCAGGTGTGGAGCGTCTGAGGGCGGAGAAACATTCATCGTCTCGTTGTCACATCAGTTATTGATTATCGGAACCATTATCTCTGCTGTTTTCAATAAATACAGTAAATTTATAAAATGATTAAATGAGGTAAAGAATAAAAATGTTTTTCAACAACAATAGTTTTTATGCACATTAGTTGATAAAATAATCTGTTTCTATAAACTGTTTCTGGTAGTTTAGTACATTATCTTATTAATCTTTATATTTTGTTTTTAACATTTTAATGTTTTTGCTGCTGGACAATAAAATCAGTTTCTGTCTTTTTACCAGAATCTTTATTTTTATCCCAATAGTACCATAGGTTGTAAGGTTCTGATTCCTCCTGGCCCGGTCCAGGAGGATTCCCATGATGCAGTGCGGTACCTTGCGGACGTCGGCGCTCTTGGGCTCGGTGGTCCAGGTGATGACGCGTGAGACGGCCAGGCGCGTCTCGCTGGAGTTGACGAAGTCGGCCGGGTCCATCTGTCGGGCCAGAGCCTCGATGTAGCGCAGGATGGCCACCTTGACCTTCAGGTTGGGCGTCTGGGTCTGATCCACGATGAAGCGCATCAGGATGTTGAACTGCAGCTCCAGGGGGAACGAATCCCTGCGAGGCAGAAACAAACTTTTACACAATCAGTTCTTCATATGAACTGATTCAGCACAAATTCATTTTCATCATTTATTCATGGTACATTAATAAAAGTCTAAACAAGCAATCAGCAGACGGTTGCCTCTTTCAAAATAAAAGCCCCAGTTTCTAGTTGGGTTATAACACAACCACGGTCGGGAAGCTGGTTCTGGTTCCGACCTGGTGACGTCCAGAGCCTTCTGGACCTTGGCCTGGACCGAGCCCAGCAGGTCGGCGCCCATCTTCTTCAGTAGCTGAGTGAGCAGGACGAAGAGCCAGTCCTGCAGGTCGTCCCGGTGCAGGACGATGAAGTCCACCAGCGTCTCCAGGAACATGCTGAACACCTGGCAGGTGAGGAAGAGGAGGGTCAGGACGGGGATGAAGGAGACAATGAGCAGCTGCAGGAGGAACCACTTACTCTCTGGGTTTGTTAGAGTCCACAGCAGAGAGCAACATGCAACAGAGAACAGCGGGTTAGTTCAAGCTGCTTCCTGTCTCCAGTCTGACAGGAAGTTACATATTTCTGCTTCCTGTCAGGAGGTCCTCACCTTGCTGTGCGGATCTGCAAACATCCTGGTGAAGATCTCACAGAGTCTCTTCAGCTCCACACGGCTGGAAGCAAACAGAGTCTGTTCAGGTTCACGCAGAAACAACAAGCTCTCTGATTGGCCAGCCTGCCAGGCCACGCCCACCACCGCTGCCAATCAGATGGTTCATCTCAGACTCTACCAGCGTTTTCTGCACTCCAGGTTGTTTTAGAGTAAAATGTTTGTTGTTGCAGATTGTTTCATATTTATGTTTTCAAAAAGCAACATTACGTATTAATTAGTATTTAAATGTAAATAAACATTTTCTGTAGTTAAAGGTTTTTCCTTTGTGAGTTTGGTCTCTTTGCTGATTCATTGGCCTCCAGCTGCAGAGCCCACCTGAGCGTCCTCTGGCCCTTCAGCAGGTTCTGCAGGCCCAGCAGGCCCTCCTTCCTCTCCGACCAGTTGGAGCTGGCGCAGTGGTTCAGGACCTCCGCCACGTCCTCCGTCTGCCGCAGGAAGTGGGGCCCGGCGCCGCCGTTCCTGGAGCCGAAGGAGCGCTCGGAGCAGGCGCTGGAGGCGTCGCTGTTGGCGTCGTCGTCAGAGTAGATCCCGGGAGACTCGAAGCGCCGCCGGACGGGCCGCCGCTGTGGGAGGAGAACCAGAGTGAGCAGGAAGCCTGACGGCGGCCGGACAGACGGACGGAGAGTTTGCTGATGTGATGAAACGGTCTGTGAAACACGCTGCATGCAGGCACACAGGATCTACTACCTTACTACTCCTGGAGTCTCCCAACAGCTGGAAGTCATAAGAAACCTGACATCAGCACCACAGGAGCTCAGATCAGACAGCAAGAGGAAAACTGCAGCTGCCTCCTACCAGAGCGTCGGCCACGGCCGCCTCCACCTCGGTGCCCGTGTTCAGGACCCGCATGGCGTTGACGGAGGCCGAGATCCGGGCCTGGTGGGCCAGCCGGTCTGAGGAGGAAGAGACACCAGGATCAGACTGGACAGCAGCAGCATCATCACTGCAAAAACAGAATCTTACCAACTACTATTGTCTAGTTTCTACTGCAAACATCTAGAAATAAGACAGGAAAACATGGGAGTTTGTTTTCAGTCAATAATGTCTTAAAGAGGCAGAACTCTGTGTTTGTAGCAACATTTAGTACCGATGTTTTCTCCAGTTTTTATAAAAATACTGCTAAATAGATGTTAAATATGACTTAAAAGAAATCTGACTTCTTAATTGAAGGGCTTAAAATGGGTCTCTGTCCCTTTAAGAAGCTCCTGCTCTTTCTCAAGCTCCGCCTCCAGGAAGTCATCCCAACATGGTTCCTCTATTAACCCTTTCTTTACCTGGCTGTGAGCAGCAGCTCAGCAGTTCCACCAGCTGTTTGCTAATTCACTTGGCTAGTCTGAAGGAGCACAGTGGGGAGGAGCTACACCTCGAAGGCGGGGCTAGGGCCACCCAGGTGTTTAGCAGCTGAATGGTTGCCATGGAGATTAAAGGATTTCTCCAACATGAAAGAAAGAATCTGAGCAACAATGAAGGGAAAACCATTAAACATGATGGAAAGCTTAAAAAGTTGATTTTACCTAATACTGCCACTTTAATACTCATAAACAAATACTATAAGTGCCAGAAAAACTAAAACATTTTCATCAACACTAAGGAATTATTGACCTAAAACAAGCTGCTGCATCTTGATGGAGCTTTGTCTTATTTCAAGTGTAATCAGGTTTAATCGTTATTTATTTTCCCTTTGGGGTCAATAAAGTATTTTTTAACTTGAATTTATTAAGATCTTTGCACTAGAAACCAGACAAACCACTTGGTGAGACTTTTTTACAGTGTGAGCCTCGGACCCAAAGCAACCAGGAACCTGGAGCAGCTCAACCATCAGCAGAGATGCAACACAAACCAGCAACAAGCCCAGGCATGTCTCCTGCTACTTTTAACCTTTGACCCCGCAGCATGGGGCTGTTGCCTCAGCCATGCAGGTAAATGAGCATGAATGAATGAGGAGGTCAGAGGTCACCTGAGCAGCCCTCTGCAGAGGACAGGGCGCTGGTGGAACGGGAATGAGGCCGGCTGGCTGCAGGAGGAAACAAAAACCACAGCAGGTCCCTCACTCTGAGGCAGGAGGCGTCTAACGCTGGCAGCTCAGGGGGCCGCGGGGCCACACAGCAGGGGCCGCGGTCAGGTACTCACCCAGCGGGGAGAAGCCCCTGGCAGGGCTGGTGTCGCGGCTGCTCTCGCGACTGGTTTCCCGGCTGCAGCCCTGACTCATGCTGGGCCGAGGGATCCGACTCCGGGCTGCAGAGTCCGGAGGGAGAGGACAGAGAGAAGAGGGGATGGAGAGGACAGGAGAAGAGGACAGCGGTCCATGCAGTGAGTTACAGAGGCTGGGTTAGACAGCAGGAGGACATGCAGGATCGGTTCTAAACTGGTGGAGAAACCAGGAAACATGGCAACATGGCCAAGCGTCAGGAGGAGCTCCGCAGGGCTGCGTTCTCCTTCCTGTCAACTTTCATCACTTCTGGCTTCATTTATACCAAGAAAAACAAAAAAAACTGCAACAGTTTGCAGATGATATCCTGGTTTTCATCAAATATTTACATAAATATAACATCCAGACATTAAAAATGCTTTTTTATTTGAGTCATTGACTAAAATTTTCTGAATATTATCTGCAGCCAAAATTAAAAATAATTTATCAAAATAATAAATAAAGAATCTGTCATTCTATGTGTGATGGATCTATATAATAAATAAGTTTTACTTTCTGAAATGAGACAAAAGACAGTTTAAAAAGTAAAACTTTCTAATTATATCAACCTGAATGTTTTAGTTTTTAGATGTTTTTGGAGGAAACGTTCTAATGATTTTATGAATTTTACTAAATGCATAAAAAAACTTAAATAAATTAAAAACATAAAACCAAACAGTAAAAGAACAACAACAATAAAATCTGATTAAATAAAAACTGATTTAAGCTAAATTAAACAAATTAATTTTAATAAAACTAATTAAAAAAATAAAATAGAACAAACATAAAATTAAACAAAACAATAAAACAATTTTAAAAATACAATAAAAAAGAAATTTTAAATATCAATGATAAAAAAGTTAAAAGAAAAAGAAATAATAAAAGTGAAATACAATCAAATTTTAAAAATTAGATTTTTTAATTTAAAAATCAAATTTTAAATAAAAAAATTATTAGAATCACTGGAAATAGATCTAAAAATAATAAAATATTATAAACTAAAACATCATTTTCTTCCAATCAGACGAGGTTCTGCAGCTCTGGGCCTGTTGCCTAGCAACGGTTCTTACCGGCTGCGGTTCTGGACGGACTGGTCTCTCGGCTGCAGCCCTGGCTGCGGTGACCTCGGGGTCGCGTCTTGTCGCTCACGCTGCAGGGGGCGCCGTTGCTGCCTGCGGCGGGCCTCAGGATCCGGCCGTACGTGGAGCTGAGCAGGCGGCCCGGAGAACCGGACCGGCTGCCGGCTAAAACCAACAGAACCGGGTCAGAGTGGACCGGAACCACGAGCCGAGACGTCGGGTCTCTTCACTCACGCTGGGACTGAGAGACGACCTTCCCTCGGCTCCGGCCGTCTGTCGCCGTGGCACCGGTTCCGGCGCTCGTCCTCCTGGTCCGGACTCGCCCTGAGGATGAAGACGAGATGATGAAGGACGACCCGTGACCCCTGAGAGGTGGGCGGAGCCAGCGGGACGTTCTGGTTCTGACCCAGCGAAGCGTAGGATCCAGGAGGAAGAGCGGCGGCGGCGCTGACGGCGGGCATCCTGCTGCGGGCGCTGGCGCTGGCGTTGACGTCGACGTCGCTGCGGGATCGCTGCAGAGCGCCGGGGGACGAGACGGCTCCCGGCCTGCGGGGGGCGCTGCCTGCAGGTCCAACAGCTTCCTGTTAGTTACTGTTCTGCACTTTTACAATATTCCTGCTTTTATTTAAATATCATAACATAATTTAAACAAATGAGATGAAATTATGACAACTTTATTTAAATTCTAGTTTAGTTTTTACTGCAGTTAAACTGTTTAGCTTTATTTCTAACACCATGTGATCAGATCAGTGAGTTTATATGATAGATGATACAGAACATTTTTAATAGTTACATTTTTTATCAGCTGGTTTTATTACTTTAAACCTAAAATCTGTTTCTCTGGTTGAATTTAAATGTTGATTTGTGTAAACTGTGGTACAGATCTGCTTACATACAGATTATTTTTATATTATTATTTTCATCATAAAACATGTTCTTTATTTGTATACAATTCATTTACTTATTTATCTTTCTGGTTTATTTCTTCTCTCTCTTCAACTTCTACCAGAAGTTATTGTGACCCCAGAATAATTAAAACAAGGAATATAAATTTAAAATTACATTTATTATTAGAAATGTAAAAATTCATACAATAACTGTAAAGAAGAAAAGAAAAATAAACCCCATATGTTTAATATATTTTGTTTTTGTGTCACACATTTCCATGTTAATTTGTACTTTTTGTTGTTTTTCTCTTTTCTTCTCTAATTGATTATTTAAAGATCAATACTTCTGATTGCTGGTCTGTAATGTTTGTTCCTATGAATTAAAAATGTTATTTTATATTTCCATATAGTACTACATTACATTTATATGTGATACGTTATAATGCATGATATTAAAAAAATAAAAATTGAAATAAACAAAATAAGTCTTTTATGATTATATAGGAAATATTATGCAATAAAATAATAATTAAATATGATGAATAAAACAGGTTTAAATGTGTGAGGTGTGATGATGTTGACCTAGATGTTGACCTTGATGTTGACCTCTGCTGCTGCTGCTTCCTGCTGAGCTCTTCATGGCCAGCGGCCGACTGAGGAGGAAGGAGGTCAGAGGGTTAGAGGCAGAAGGCTCCAGCAGGCGGGCCCCAGGTGACCTTTGAACTCACTTCAGGCTCTCCTGAGACGAGGACGAGGAGCGGTCGGAGGCCGGCAGCGACACCAGGGCGTCTCCGCTCCGCAGGTGGGCCTGCAGAGCTCTCTGATAGGCCGACTCCAGACCCTGGAACAGAAGCTCCGCCTCCCGGCTGAAGTGACCCTGGTAGCTCCAGTAGCACCTGAGAGGTCAGAGGTCAGAGCGAGGCTTGTTCTTATTGGAGCTGCTGTGTTTGTGGAGGCTGCCTTACTTCCTGGCTACAGATCGAGCTTCAGCATCAGCGTCATGGATCCCCTTCTTTATCGTCTCCATCAGCATCGCTCCATGTCTGAGAGAGAGAGGGGGGGGGGGGAGAGAGAGGGAGGAAGAGAGAGAGAGAGGGAAAGAGAGAGAGAGAAGGAGAGGGAGAGAGGGAGGGAGGGAGGGAGGGAGAGAGAGAGAGGGAGAGGGTGGGAGAGAGGGAGGGAGGGGGGGGAGGGAGAGAGAGAGGGAGGGAGAGGGGGGAGGGAGAGAGAGAGGGAGAGGGGAGAGAGAGGGAGGGGGAGAGAGAGAGGGGGGGGAGAGAGAGAGGGGGGGAGGGAGGGAGGGAGGGAGAGAGAGAGAGGGAGAGGGGGAGAGAGAGGGAGGGAGAGAGACAGAGGGGGGGAGGGAGGGAGGGAGGGAGGAAGAGAGAGAGAGGGAAAGAGAGAGAGAGAAGGAGAGGGAGAGAGGGAGGGAGGGAGGGAGGGAGAGAGAGAGAGGGAGAGGGTGGGAGAGAGGGAGGGAGAGGGGGGGAGGGAGAGAGAGAGGGAGGGAGGGAGGGAGGGAGGGAGAGAGGGAGAGAGAGGGAGGGAGAGGGGGAGGGAGAGGGGGGGAGGGAGAGAGAGAGGGAGGGAGGGGAGAGGGAGAGAGAGGGGGAGAGAGGGGGGGGAGGGGGGGGAGGAGGGAGAGAGGGAGAGAGGGAGAGGGGGGAGAGAGAGAGGGGGAGGGAGAGGGGGGGAGGGAGGAGGGAGAGGGGAGGGGGAGGGAGGGAGGGAGGAGGGGAGAGGGGAGAGAGAGGGAGGGAGAGAGACAGAGGGGGGGAGGGAGGGAGGAGGGAGGGAGGAAGAGAGAGAGGGGAAAGAGAGAGAGAGAAGGAGAGGGAGAGAGGGAGGGAGGGAGGGAGGGGAGAGAGAGAGGGAGAGGGTGGGAGAGGGAGGGGAGGGGGGAGGGAGAGAGAGAGGGAGGGAGGGAGGGCGGGAGGAGAGAGGGAGAGAGAGGGAGGGAGAGGGGGAGGGAGAGGGGGGGAGGGAGAGAGAGAGGGAGGGAGGGAGGGAGGGAGGGAGAGAGGGAGAGGGGGGGAGGGAGAGAGAGAGGGAGGGAGAGAGAGAGGGAGAGGGAGAGAGAGAGGGAGGGAGAGAGAGAGAGGGAGAGAGAGAGAGAGAGAGGGAGGGACGGAAGGACAGAGAGGGAAGGAGAGAGAGAGATGAAAGATGTTAATTAATTAAGTTTATGAAAAACGATGTAAATTAATGTACAGACAGTGAAATCCAGTTAAATGACATGATGAGGCCTTCAGGCCTCTGAACATCATGACTCTGCCTCCACCGAGCTTCACCACCATCTATCTCTAATGAACCCAGTTTGACTCTGGTTCTGATTGGACTCAGACGGGTCGATGGCCGCAGAGAGCCGCTCGGGTTCGGCTCAGGTTTCCCCCCCGGTGGTTCCCATCGCCATGGAAACGGCTGAGGTGGAGCCGTCTGGGCCGGGTGTCAGGTTTCCTCAGGCGGAGCTGGAGATGTGTGTGTGTGTGTGTGTGTGTGCGTGTGTGTGTGTGTGTGTGTGTACCTGTCCAGGCTGCTGGTCTGCCACTCCTGCAGCATCAGGTCCACAAACTCAAAGCAGCGTCTGGAAAACAAGGCAGGAAAAGTTTGTGGAAGGAAAACAGCTGCAGAAAACTAAAAATAAATAGGACATTCATTTATTTATTTTTATCATTTTGTCAGAAAACAAAATGATAAATATTAGTAAGAGAATAATTATTATAAAATTATTGTAACAATCAAATATTACTAATTAATTTTAAATA
Source organism: Xiphophorus maculatus (assembly GCF_002775205.1). Lineage (NCBI taxonomy): Eukaryota > Metazoa > Chordata > Actinopteri > Cyprinodontiformes > Poeciliidae > Xiphophorus > Xiphophorus maculatus. Next base: position 14,461,355 of record NC_036466.1, on the reverse strand, counting down.
TTGTACATGAACAGAATTAAAAACAAACAAAAGGTTTAAAATGTATTTTAAACAAAAAAAGTAAATTTTTATACATGAAAAATTATGTAAAAACAAAATCATAAGTAAATAAATTAAATACATTTTATATATATATATATATAAAATTAAGTAGTAAAAAAATCCAGATATATGTTAATTTAAAAAATACTTGGAATATAATAATTGAACAAAATCAACAGAAATAAAAGTTGTTCTGTGTAACAACAGATAAATCCGGTCTGACCTTCTGACAGCCACAGACTTGGAGGAGCAGCTGATGCTGATGATGGGGACGAGGCGAGGACAGTGTGTGTGCTGCAGAACCAGAGGAGAAAGAAAAGCTGCAGGAGGTTTTATGGATCAGAACCAGCTGCTGTGGAAAGGAGGTTCTGTGCATGGAGGTTCTGGAGCCTCACGGAGCGCAGCACTGCTTTTAAAACTATAATAAGATTCCAGTCTGATCCATCCCATTCTGAGCTGTTTCAGGGTCTCTGTCACTTTAAATCCAAATTACTTTTGTTCTGCTTTACAGCTTTGAAAAGCAGAAGTGGAGCCTCCTGCATAGCCAACCAGAAAGCACAAACTGGTTTCTGGATGGTAACTCAACAACAAAACTCGTCTTTTCCAGCAGCCATTGTACAGCAGAAAAACCAGCTGACCAAACCTGCTGGAGATCAGCTTAGGTTGCTAGGTAACGGTGCAGCGTGACAATATTTGGGAGGTTTTTGAAATGGCTCATTTTCCAGACACTAAAAAACATGAACTCATAACCAAAGAACATCTGGTGTTTTTTATATCTTGGTCTGTTTTTAGAAGCGGCAGAGACAGAAACATGTGAAAAGTGAATTTTGCGCAGCAAGGCCGCTTTAAGACGTGTTGACCAGAACCAGGAAGTGTGGTCGTACTCTGAGGATGAGGCGGATGGCGGCCACGCCCGACGTGGCCATGACTTTGGCACTGTTGGGCACCAGGTTGAGGAGGGGCGGCATGATGGCCTCGGCGGCGTGGTCGAAGCGGCTGCCCAGCACCGCCGACAGGTGGCTGCAGGCGACAGGAGGCGTTACTAATCAGGGGACAGAGGAGCTCTAGAGGTGAAAGGTCGCGGCCTCACCCCAGCGTGATGCAGGCCTCCCGGACCACCTGAGACCGCAGGTCTTTGGCGGACAGCTTGAAGGACGCCTCCAGGAGCCGCAGCTGCTGCAGGAAGCAGTCGAACTCCGGCGCTCCGGCCAGCAGCAGCGAGCGAAGCTTCTTCAGCTGAGGAGAGACGAGGCGGAGGTCAGAGGTCAGAGGAACAACACACGCTCCACACTGAGACGAGGTGAAGATGGCTTACGGCGGCCACTCTCAGCTCCCAGTCCTTCTTATCGTCCGACAGAACGTCCCGGATCTTCGTCATGGCCTCCTCCACCTCCCGGTTGGAGTAGATCTGGCAGAGGAAACGCCACAGCTGAGATTTAACGGAGCGAGGATCAGGGAGCAGAAGATGTCTTACCTGAACTGTGGGAACGTCCTCAAAGGCTTGGATGAAATCCTCCTCATCCACAGCTCCTGCACTCGATCCGTCCCGCCCTGCAGGACAGAGAGCCTCGTAAAACACGGCCTACACCTGGACACGTGGGGCAGAACTGGTTCCGGTTCTGACCTGCAGACTTGCTGCTGGAGGCCGAGGACGGCCGTCGGAACGAGCCCATGCTCACCGCCTTCCTCCCAGACACAGAGGCTGCTCTGGACGAGGAACGTCCGCCGTCCACCGACTCATCGTCCTCAAAGGTTTTATCTGGAAGACAAACAACAAGGAGTGTTTTAACACCAATGGTCCAGTAGACCCGGTTCTACTGGAACCAGAACTCCATCATCTGCTCCACCTCCAGCTGCTGTGGTTCTCTGAGTCAAACCAGCCTGTTCCCCTCCTGGCCTGTGGGGGCGCTGCACCAAGAACCACTGAAGGAAACGACACAAAAACCTCTGAAGACCCTGAGAGCAACTTCCTGTTTCACAAGATGGAAACAAGATGGAGGCGTCAGGTTTTAGTGTTGGAGGATTTCTCTTTAGGCTAAAGACCAGGAAACATTTCTGCTGCTAACGCTAGGCTAGCATGTTACTTTTGGTTTTATTTACCCAGAATGCCCTGCATTGTTGTCTACTTCCTGCTTTTGGAGCCTCTTATGTTCACATATGAATTCAAACCAAACCAGAGTTCACTTCAACTGAACCCAGACCGAGGTTTGTAGGACCAGAATTAGCTTAGCATTCACACCTCATCAGTTTTAAAACGGGTTGAAGTGAACTGAACAGGCCTGGTGTGAATGAACCCAGCAGGCGGGCCGAGCCGGGCTCAATGCTGAATCCCAGCAGATTCCTGAGATTCCTGCAGAACCGGACAGCAGACAGAACAATCGGTCCAGTGTTGAAGAACCAGAACTACTGCACAGGATGGTTCTGATGCATGCAGTGAAGCTGGACAGGATGGGATTCCTGAACTGATGGAGGTTCAGCTGGTGGCAGCAGCAGAACATGTTCTCTGGTCATCAGGACATAAACACATCAGGCTCTGAATACGAACCAGTTTACCGCCCAGCAATCGATCCTGTTCCATTATTCACACAGCCAGACGGAGCCGACACATCAGCAGGTCAAACCCACCGAGCGTCACCAGGAGAGAATCGGTTCTGTCCAGACAGAACCTTCCTCTGAGTCTCATGTAAAACCAGAACCGCTCCATTTCAGTCTGATCAGTTCTGACTAGGCTGAGCTGTTTTAGGGCCTCTGTCACTTTAAATCCTAACAAGCAGCTGCTGGCCACGCCCCCAACTCAACGTTTACACTCACACGTGAAAATGGCTGCAAACAGATGCACAATTATACAACCAGACATCTTTGAAAAGCAGAAGTGGAGCTTCCTGCACAGCCAATCAGAAGTGGTTTCCAGTCAATAACAAAACTCTAATCTCTTCCAGCAGCCATTGCACAACGCATACATTGGGAAACCACCTGTATGTTGCTAGGTGGCAAGCTGGGCTTCACTGGGGTTGCTAGGTAACGGGCAGTGCCTTCTGATTTGAGGCTTTACATTCAGAAGTTTTTTTTAAATGGCTCATTTTCCAGACACCATGAACTTCATTCACAAAACATCTGGTTGGTTTTTCAGCGGCTTTCAGAAGCAGTAGAAACCAAATGGAAGCACAAAAATGTCCCCTTTGAGTTTCCATATTTTAGAGTTTCTTCCTGTAGATAAAAGCTCACAACTTTCAGCAGGAAACCAGCAGAAGTTCTACAGAACCAGAACCAACAACATGGATCAGGTTGTTAGATGAAAAACCAGCAGGTCAACACAGGATGAGCTCACCAACTCCAGCAGAAAGAGTCCAACCATCCAGAACCAGACCCAGACCCAGACCCAGAACCAGACCCAGAACCAGAACCAGAACCAGAACCAGAACCAGCCCGGTGCATTAGAACTGGACTAATGCTGATCTGGGAGCAGCTTCCTCCTCACATCCTGATTCGTCCTCCCAACAGTCAGGCTCCGCCCCCTCAGCCCGGCTTCCTGTCTGGTTCTGATGCAGAGGAAGAGGAGCAGCTTACAGGAGCAGATCCTCCTGCAGACCAGCTTCCTCAGCATGCCGGCTCCGTCCGCTCCGCCTCACATCTGGTCCGCAGCAGCACAGAAACCCGGAGGAAGGAGCAGCAGCCCGACGGCTCCAACCAGACCAGAAACACTGCTCCTCTTCCTCCTCTTCCTCCTCTGATTCTCTCCACACAGGATGGAGGGGAGCAGGAAGAGGAGGAGCCAATCAGAGGAGGGGCGGAGTCAGAGAGGACGGAGCAGCAAAGTGATGAGTCAGCAGAAAAATTATTCAAAATATTTCTTTGCAACTGATTATATTGGATTTCCATTAAAGAGTTAAATAAATGATCTTAAAATATTTAACTAGGCTACAAATAGAAAATCTGAAAGAAAAGCTGATTTTAAATATTTTAACTATTAAAAGCATTTAATTAAACTAAAAATAACAATAAAAGTTTAAATATTTTAAAGTATGTTATACTTATAATTATTGTGTTTCTATGTAAAGTTTACAGTGTGGCAATAAAAGCTGACTCACTGTAACCAAATCTGCCCAAGAGTATAGATAAAGTTGATTGATTGATATAATATTCTAAATTACACAATAAGATAATAAAATGTTAATAATGTTAAACAAAACTGACATTAACTTAAAACCCGTCCTAAATCAAGTCAGAGCAAGTCTTGTTGAAGTTTTCACTGATGCCAGGCCGTTCAAAACGAGATATAATTCAACTCTAAACATGGTAAATGTAAGGTGCAACACAAAGCTTCAATTTAATTTATTAGTAAAACGGACTAAAAACATCCAGTGGCTTTTACTAAAACTCAGACTCTTCATTTAATCGACTAACAAAATCAAACTAAATGAAGCCACATCCTAATCTAGAAAAGATAATAAAGGTTTGTTCCAGTTTCTTTTTAAATGTTTGGTCAGGGCAGTCACTTTTAGTTTCTTTATTATTTATTTTACGCTGGTTATTAAACTCCTAATTGTGCTGATTAAACAAATCAAAATTGTTTTTACGTGTTTGAAAAAGTTTGTGAAGCTTTTGGTATATTTTATTGAGCTGTAGTGGAGCAGAGTTAGAATATAAATATGTCAATATGTGTACGATCTGCAAAATGACGCGCAGCAGAACGATGTGCAGCAGAACGATGCGCAGCGAGGCGATGCGCAGCAGAACGATGCGCAGCGAGGCGATGCGCAGCGGGACGACGGAAGCGAAGGCGACGCGCAGCAGAACGATGCGCAGCGGGGCGACGCGCAGCAGCTGCAGCCCTCTGAATGCAGACAGTCAGAACCAAACAATCGGGTCATTTCAGAGCTCCGGTTCCCAGCTGAACTGTGCGTCCCGTCCAGCAGCTCCGGTTCTGATGGAGCCTGACAGCTGGCTTTAATCCTCCTCCGTCTCAGACATTCCTCTGATTCACTCAGCCGGGTCAGGCTCAGAACCGGGAGAACCGGGACCAACTGGATCTCTCCGTTATCCAGCAGGCGGTACCGGCCCGCGGGTCCACACAGAGAACAGCTGCAGGTTTCGTTCCTGTCTGAATGAGAGGCGGCTTGTGACTCCCAGAGCTCCTCCAGGAGGATCCAGACAAAAGCTCTTCCTGTTCCACCAGCAGCTCCTTCACGACTGAACTTTCTGATCCGACAGGAAGCGGGTCAGAATCTGGACCGGGTCGGATGGACGAGGAGTCTAAAGGAGAGATCCTGATGATCAGCCGGCTGGACGTGAAGAGGAGGATTTACCTGTGGAGGAAAGCTTCTCTCTCCGCGCCGCTCCGTCCTCCTCTGCTGCCTCTCTGTCTTGTGACTGTGAGGACGACAGCTGACACCACTCCTACAAAATAAAAGCCTCAGCTGCTGCTGTGCTGTGGGCTTGGCCCAGTTTGAACTTCCTGTTTGCAGACATGTGTGTGTATGTGTGTGTGTGTGTGTGTGTGTGTGTGTGTCCCACAGACATCAGGACAAGAACTTGGACTGTTCCCATTGAGCTGGAGGAAGAAGAACGACGTTCTCTAGGATTCAGACCAGGAAGACAAACTGTAACTTTATATCTTTATCTATTAAATCAGGCTGTATTATATTAGACAGGATCATAATCTGTAATACTGGGTTGTATCATATTGTATCAGGTCGTACTGTAGCTTAATGTATGGAATCACATCTTATCATTTCATTTTGTGTCATATGTTCTCTCTGTATTAGAGCATCATATTTTTATTGTATCATATTGTATTATATTGTATTATATTGTATCATATCGTATCATATTGTATTATACTGCAACAAATCATATTACATAAATTCTATCATATTTTATTGTATCATATTTCAGAGCAGAGGATCAAACCTGGGACAGTTTGACTCAGATTGGGTCCCACCAAGCAGCCGACCCAGAACCCAGAACCCAGAACCTCCAGTGGCTGATCAGCAGTTCTTACCTGACAGAGGAGACGGCACCATGACCCCTGACCTCTGGACCTCGTCGAACTTACTGAAGATCATGTTGAGCCTGCAGAGCCACAAACAGAGAATAGTCAGCAGCAACACACTGAGGCCTGCAGGCTGACCTCTGAACCTGGGACAGAATCTAAACGGGTCAAAGTCCCGGAGCAGGAACTCTGAGACGGACGAGACAGCAAACAATCAGAGACACGGGGTCAAAGGTCGGACAGGAAGAGGAAGACTGATTCTGATCTGAGCCTGAGACAGAAACACGAGACAATCGGTCCGTTATCTGAGGACGGAGCACAACAATCTGACAGTCCCTGAATGCACCGTGACTGAGGCAGAGCTAAAACAACAGGGTGAGGAGTCCCTGAACGCACCGTGACTGAGGCAGAGCTAAAACCACAGGGTGAGGAGTCCCTGAACGCACCGTGACTGAGGCAGAGCTAAAACCACAGGGTGAGGAGTCCCTGAACGCACCGTGACTGAGGCAGAGCTAAAACCACAGGGTGAGGAGTCCCTGAACGCACCGTGACTGAGGCAGAGCTAAAACCACAGGGTGAGGAGTCCCTGAACGCACCGTGACTGAGGCAGAGCTAAAACCACAGGGTGAGGAGTCCCTGAACGCACCGTGACTGAGGCAGAGCTAAAACCACAGGGTGAGGAGTCCCTGAACGCACCGTGACTGAGGCAGCCCTTTCTTCCCCAGGTCGATTCTCACTCGCTCTCCTACGTGGCGGTAGATCTCCACCAGGCAGGACATGGCTGCATCACGGACCTTCACACCAACATGGAGACACACAGCAGGAATTTAACTCCATACAGGAGAAATTTATTCAAACTAAAGGGAATAAAAATGTGTTTCAGTGTTTATGGTTCAGCTAAATCAAAGTCTAACTAAGAGGCCTCTGAACTGTAAGTTCAGGGTTTTGTTGCTGAGAGATTCAGGAAGTGAGGCGGGTGGGCTCGGCTTCCTGTCCTGAACAGGAAGTCAGACTCTGGTGATGACAGACATCTGCAGCCAATCAGGACGCAGAAACTCTGAGACCAACCTGACGGTCCAAGAGGACACCAGGGTCATGACCCCAGCAGGAAAACAAATGTTTCCTCACTGCAGTGTTTCTGTTCCACCATCAGAGGGCGCTCCACTGCAAATAAAGCCTGATTTATTATTTCACTCAGAAAACTGAGAAAATTTATGCAATAAATAATTCTATTAAAAAACTAATTTATAGAAAAAAAGGTAAATAAATTATTTATTAGTCTAATAAAAGTAAACTTTTTGAAATAAATAATAAACAAACAAAACTTAAAGAAAAATGAATAAGATATGTAAATAATAATATTGGCCCTTTGAAAATAAAATTGAAATTTAAAATTCTACAAATTTATAAAGAAAAATAGTATTTGGTAAAACACATGATAATAAGAACTGATAGGTCTGACAAAACTGAGAAAAATAAAATGTGTAAAAAATATTTATTTTTAATGAATAGTAAAAAATATTTTTCAAAAAAATATTAAAATAGGTAAAAAAAATATCAAAAAATGTGTTATTAAATAATAATAACCATAAAGTCGATAGCTAAATCAAAAACATACCATAATAATGTAAAATAGAAAATTATAACAGAAGAAAATAGTAAAACAATGGTGATATTTTAAATGAACCCAGCTCTAAACATGCAGTTTAAATTAGCACCATTAGCTCCTCTGGAGCTAAACTGGAGCTCCAGACCAAATGAAACCAGTTCAGCACTGGAGGAACTGGAACCAGTGGCCTCAGAGGACTGGGTGGTACCTGACTGGTCGGGTCTCCCAGCAGGTTGCAGATGTGAGGAACGATTTTATTCAGCGTCAGACTCTGAGAGCCAAACCTGGAAGACACAGAGCAGGGCTCTAACACAACAGACCGCTTTACTGTCAGAGGTCAGGGGTCGCACGCTCACACGTTGAGGGTGGAGATGAGGCAGAGGCAGAGCCCCTCTCTGGTCCGGCTGTTCTTGTGCTTGAACCCTCCCATCATGCGCTCCCAGACGTACTGCAGACACAGCAGAGGGTCAGAGCCTCACCTGGACAGGAGGCGGAGTCCAGCCGCTGCAGCTACCTGAGGGTTGGCCGACTGGTCCATGACCTTCAGCAGCAGCGCCTGGTCCTGCTCCCGCACCTGGTCCTTCGAGTCGCCCAGCCGGTCCATCAGGCTGGGCAGGACTGGGACAGATGTTTGATAAGAGGCAACATCTGGAATGTTTTCTCATGTTTTGTATTAATAAATATTATCCTGGATTATTTTTGTTCCACATGAATCTAAGTTTTAAATGTGGCATTACTCACTTTTTTAAATGATTTATTACATTTTAATATGTTGTTTATGTGGCATATTTATTTAATTCATTACTTATATATTTTTTTACAATTAATGGTGTATATTGAAATAATTTATTTTATTCATGTTTCCTTTATTAAATATATATTTTATTATATTTCATGCCTTGTATTTTCTAATTTCTGTATTATTTTATTGATTATAATAAATGCTAAATATTGAATTAATTTATACGTTTTTATCTACTATATATTATATTTCATACTAGCTATTACTGTTATTTTACTCACTATATTTCATTTTTCTTCATATTTCATGCTGTATTGTTTTTTTTTAATTAATTGTATTGATCTTATTTAATTCACACTGTCATTCTCCAATTTTTACTCTAAATGTTATTTTACTAAAGGTTCAAACTGATTTCAGTTTAACTTATATTCTGTCATATCTTTGCTATTATTTTTTACTTCTTATTTTAATATAGTTCTACTCTGTATTTATATATTCGGTCCAGTGACAATATTGTCCTCACCTGTTCCCACCTGAGTCCGGAACCTCTCCTGCAGCCGGTCCACTAGAGCCGACAGAACCTCCATCCCCAGCAGAACCACCTGAGAGGAAAACACTTCGATATAAAGCAGGAAACACCCCATCCCACCACAGCCAATCAGAACGCAGCTCAACCGCTAAGGATTCTGGGTACTGAGGAGTAAACTGGGAGAAAGAGCAAAAACCTACAAACTGGACCGAGTAACCGGCTTTAAATCAGCGGCTTCAGCAGAAGAAGGAGAAGCGAGGCGGACTGTGGCTGAAACGGGAGATCTGGGTCGGAACCGTGACTGAGGAGGAAACTCGCTCCGCACTAGAACCGCCACCGGAACCGCCCCGCCAGCTTTCCTTGTCTTGGGGTGGACCGGGAGGCTCAATGAACGGCTAGTGAGAGTCTCCCTGCTGACACCGTATCAACACATCCGCATCACCTGAGCGCATGCGCTCGGGGAAGGTGCAATTTTTGGAGCAACGGCTCAAAATTCAGGAGATTTTATCGACAATACCATGAATACTGCCCCCTGTGGTTAACAGCGGTATTACATCACACTTCTATACAGCATAAAAAATAATATTACTGCCAAAATAATATTGATTTCTGGAACAAAAACTGTAAAAAAAAATCTGTAAATTAATTTAGAAACTGATGTTTGTTGTGCAAAGCGCAGCTACAATGTACTGTTAATGAAATTCAGCACAATTCTTCACAAAATACCCAGAAGTGGCTAAAAAAGATTTAATTCTACAGAAGCTGGACAGGAAGAGAGAAGAAGACAAGAAGCAAAAGGCCGGGAATCGAACCGTCAACCTGCTCTACCACTGAGCCAGGCAGCGCCACAAAACCTCAGACATTAAGATTAATTTCACATATTTCTAAGAAAAAACAAACATGTATTTTATTATGTTTAAAGTTGTAAATTTGCTGTGGTAAAAATCACAGTCAGTTTTTTTCCTACAAAGTCATGAACTTGTAAAAATTTTCAAAAGTTATTAGAAATTTGAGGCTTTTTTCTCAGAAAACTAATTATTTTAAATTGTAAATTTACAACTTCTGGACATCAGGGTATTTTCCTAGAAAATATGTGAAATTAATTGAGAATTTCTGAATATTTTAGGAGCAAATTTAATCGTCAGTGACCAATAATTTGAGTTTCTTCCTCTAGAGGAGGCGTGTTGACAGAGTGCTGAATATTAGCGATAACAACAGGAGCCCAAGAATGATGGAGACGCTTTATTTGGGATCAGGGAAAAGTTTCTTAATAGAGAATATTGACAACACAGAGTATTTGTCTTTTTATAACCAGTTTAATATTCAGTAGAAACATGTTTATCCAGAGACTTTTACTGAATAATTGACCTAAATCTATTTGACTAAACTTGGCTAAATATCAACAAGTGTTTAGAAACAAAATGACCCAAATCCTGTTCTGATAACTCAGGATAAATATGTCTGATTGAGCCCAGAAGAAATGGAAAACTAAATGTTTTCAGTTTTAGATCAATTCTGCATTTATTTAAAAGGATTAAATAAACCACAGGGGTCAGTAGGTGGCGCTGCAGGCCGCAGGATGTGGCGGTTCTGACGGGTTCCTCCTGTGAATCAGAGGGAAACTGGAAACTGGGTCGGTGTAAATTAAGCTCCGAGCCGCCGGGGAGCCGCTGGGTTCTACCGGCCCATCAGGCCCGGTTCTGACCCAGCTGCTCACCCACAGTTAGATCTGGGTTCAGATCTGGACTCTGATTCACTGAACTGGTTCTGCAGGAGGTTCTGGAGCTGCTTTACATTAATAATGTAATCTGTAATCTAACCTGAAGCTCCTTCAGATTCATTTAATTCAATAATCCATCAAACCCTCTGCTTATCCAGCTCCTTGGTTTTTGCTGCAGTCCTGCCAGAACCAGAACCAGACCCAATCAGAGTAAAGACCATGGAGCGTTTCCTCCCCGCTGACCCGGTTCGGCCCGAGTCAGAAACTCACCTTGTAGTTGCTGGAGTTGACCCAGGAGCTGGCCAGGGCGTCCACCATCCTGTCCAGCAGGTTCTGGTCCTGGTCCAGCCCGGGACAGCGGTCCGGGTGGAGCAGCAGCTCGGTGATCTCCGGCCCCACCTGCAGCCGCCGGCCCAGGTCTTTCTGCAGAACCAGGTCCAGCAGGTCCTCCATGCTGCTCATCTTCTCCTCCTCGTCCTCCTCCATGTCTGGGCTGTCTCCTCTGGTTCTGGTCCGGTTCTGGTTCTGGTTAACACGGTGAGATGTCCTGCAGAGGAACGATGCTCTTCATTCTCCCTCCACCCTGAAACAGAAACATTTCCCCCTGAATCTGGACTCACAGGCTGTAGTTTAACTACCAGCTGGTTGCCAGGTAACCTGCCAGGTAAACACATTTTACCCTGAATAATGACTTGCAGGTTCTAGCTAACAATCTTTATCTGGTTTAACCCTAACTAAACTGGTTAGCAGGTTAACCAGCAGCTTCACAGGTTTTTATACCCTGAATCTGGACTCACAGGCAGGATCTAACATATATGCTGCGGTCTGTGGTTTGATACTAACTAACCGCTGGTTAGCAGCTCAACCAGCAGGTTAACCACAGAGCAGCTAGCTGCGGCTGCTAACTGAGCGGCTAACAGCTTCGGTATGAAACACCGCTGCTAGGACCCAGAGCTAACCGGGATACCGAACCTCGCCTGCGGTCCACAGCGGTTCCGTTAGCGGTACCTACCTCTCTGAGTGGGTTAGTTATTTCGCTATTGACCCGGTAACCGGTTCCCGAGTCTCTCACCGGATGGACCGACCCGTTCCCTGGAAAAAAGCAGCCAGGAAAGACGATGCTGCCTCTGGCCACAATCTACCGTTACTTCACTTTACGGCCAGCAGCTCCTGTTAAAGTCCAAATACTGACACATCTGTCTGTTTCACTCCAGAAGAACCTGAACTTAATCATTACCGCCCGCTTAGGGTAAATACCCGGATGATAACGAGATTATTTATAAAACTTTAAACATTTTAGCCTGCAGAGTGAATGAAGCCGCAGAACGACGACGCCTGGTGGTTCAACTGGTACACTGCACTCTAAATGAAGCGGTTAAACTTCATCAGTGTTATAAATTATGGCTCATAAAAACTACTAAAATTCATAAATCTCACATGTAGTTTAATGTTATAGTATATTTTCACTGCTGGTTCTGATCCATGTGTGGAAAGGTCAAATTCTGACCCAACAGCTGTTAAAGCAGGAACCAAACCCAGACAGAAACTATTTTTATCTTTGTTTATTCTAAGTCATAAGTTTGAGTTTTGAAGTTATATTAAGAGAATAAAAGTCAGAATTACAAGAATAAAAGTCCTAATATGAGTTTTATTCTTGTGTAATTTGTAGTTTTTCTTTCATGGCAGAGAAAAACGTGACATCCATTAAAGTCCAAACATTCTCTTCTAGATGAGAGAAAAATATCAAAATCTCTAAAACTGCTGTAAAAATTATATGTAGACACATTTTTCCAATTTTCCACAATATGAATTATATTTAGTGGATTTTAAAAATAATTATTAAAATCAAAATATTAAATACATATTAATATTCATAAGGTCCTGAGATGGCTCGTTTGCTAGGAACATTGTTTTAACGTATTATTTTACTTCATTTCATTATCAGATTGAAAACTGATAGAGCTACAGAAAGAATAATGCTATATTCCTAACATTTGGTGTAAAAATAATATAAAATTATTTTTCCAATTTAGGTTTGTTGGTTTTTATTTCAGCCTCTCATGTATTCTGATATAGGTCATGGATTTTAACCCCTTCCAGGCCAGGATGTTCACAGAGTTTCAGTTTTATAGAAAACACAGCAAATTGGAGAGAAATGAAGATTAAAAACCAAATGGTCGAAAATGTTCTGACACCCCTAAATAAACCCACAGCAGTTGGTCGCTTCAGTTTCCTCAAACATTTATTCTTCCAACTTTGATAAATCAAAAATGCAACAGAAGAAATAGTTTCTGATAAAAGAACCAGACCTGAAGGTTAGCATCATTTCATAAGTTCCCCACACCGTTTCTGTGAAGCATCAGCAGCTTTACAAGAAAGAAAAACTAAAAAAATCACGACAAGAAGAACAAAAACAAACACTGAGGATGGATTTTACCTTCATACAGAAATAATACTTCAGAGTGGAGGTGAGTGGAGTGAATGGAGCCGTCCAGAGGGACGGCGGAGTGCAACAGGCGCTAACAGGAGCTAACAGATGCTAACAGGAGCTAACAGGAGCTAACAGCAGCGTCTCTGGTTGTAGCTTGGAGTCACTTCAGGATCAACAGAGGTCTGAACTACTCCACAAAACCTTCAGAGGGAGAAAAATACATGGCAACGCACAGATACATATGGCAACACCAAAAAGTGCAATAAAATCAGCTTAGAGTTAGTGTACGGAAACCCATTACAACCATAATCATCCCACATGTTAAATAATCCATCCCCGCTTCATTCTGCTGAAATAAAATCATCAGAACTGGTTCCTAAACTCCAGTGAAACAGTTGACTGGTTAGAGCTCAGGTGAGCAGTCAGTTGAACATGATGGACTCTGGATCCTGGTTCATCATCTGGGCCATGTGGCGAAGGACGTCCTTCTTGGTGATGATGCCCAGGAGACGCCTGCAGAGACCAGGTACCGTTAGCTAACGCTCTCATTTACATTTATCAGCTCTGTACATTTAATATGAAACATTTTGGGGACCTTTAAATGAGCAATTATGTGTCAACTTCCCTGTTTTAAAGATTTTAAACATAAAACTGTAATACTCTAATTTGTCCACCAGATGGAGCCGTTTAGCCTGTTTGTGGATTTGAGAAAGAAAAAACTTTTACAGGAATCTGAGAATTGGGAGCCAAAAAACCAAATACTGATCAGTTCATTCTGATTCAAGAGGATTAATATCAGAATTCATTTCCTTTAAATATTTAGTGTTTTCTGCCTTTAAACAATCAAAACCTTTCAAAAGATGCTTAATCAAATTACTATAGGCTGCCATCTGCTGGCCACAGCAGGACACTACATCACAGCTTGAGGCAGACTGACCCGCTCCTGGTGACCAGGCACTGCCGGAGGCCCAGTTTGCGGAAGATGTCCACCACCGTCTCCATGGGCGTGTGGTCGGTGACGGTGAAGGGACTAAGGTTCAGGACGCGCCGCAGCTTCAGCGGCTGAGGGTTGCTGGCCGGCAGCTGCGGCGCATCCTCTGTGAAATAGACCACGGAGCTGCTGACCACGCCGTCCTGCTTCTGACGGGCGTTTTCTGAGGACAGAAACCATGATCTCAGTATCTAGAAAGAGAAGCTCTGCTCCAGTTGTTGTAACAGACTCACTGATGGCCAGGGTGAGGTCCCTGCGTTGGACGAATCCAATCAGCCTCTCCGACTCCCTGGACACAACCACAGGGAAGCCGTTGTAGTCGGTGTCCTTGATGAGCGTCTCCACGTCCTCCACTGTAGTGCTGTCCTGCGTGAGGACGGCCAGCGGAGGGTCGTTCCTGCGGGGACGCATCACGTCGGTGGCCAGGGTGCGGTGGGTGAACTCGTCCCTGACGTCCAGGTAGGGGTAGCCGTTGAGCTGGATGTGAGACTCGTAGATGCCCTCCTTCCCAAAGGCGTCAGCCACCCATTTACTGGTGACGGCGGCGGCCATCAGAGGGACGATGTACTCCAACCCGCCAGTCAGTTCGAACATGATGACCACCAGGGAGACGGTCATTCTGGTTACCCCACCTGAACAGACCCAACAGACAGGTAAGACAGGAACTGGACATGTGGTGTCTTCTGTCCTCGTCGACTCACCCAGACAGGCAGCAGCCCCCACCATGGCGTAGAGTCCCGGTGTGACGCAGTCAGCGCCGGGCCGGCACCAGTTCTTGAAGATAATCCAGTCGTGGTGGTGGTACGCCATCTGTTCCACGGCGATCCCAACGATCCGACCAGCGATGGCTCCCACCGCCATGCTGGGAATGAAGAGTCCCGACGGGATCTGTGAAGGACAAAAGCAGCTCTGTCTCTACTCCGATTGGGTCGGACAATGAACAAGTGTGAGGAGGAGGATACCTTCATGCCGAAGGTGAAGATGGTGATGACGATTTTGAAGATGAGGGCGAGGGTCAGCTGCCACATGGCGTTGTAGACCCCAGGCCCAGCCGGACGGTCTGGAATGTCGTCCACCGGCCGACTCATGTTGGGGTTGTTGTAGTAGTCGCAGAGCTGCGACGACTCCAGAGCGCCGCAGTCGTTGAAGAGCTCAGAGATGAGCTCGCTGGTGCTGCGGCGGGTGTAGGGGTTGGGGTACGCCAGCAGGGCGGTGATTCCCGTCACGATGATCACCTCCAGGACCGGATACTTCCCCAGCTGGGTGGTCTTCCTGCGTCGGCACCAGGCGATGTTGGCCCGGATGAAGAGCGTCCCCCAGAGGCCGCCGAACACCCCCAACAGGATGAAGGGGACCAGCTCGGCCATGTACCAGGGAGTGTGGTACTCCACGTAGAACAGAACCAGGCGGCTGTTTCCAAACGGGTTGATGGAGCGCAGCGTGAAGGCGGCGACCAGAGCGGCGAAGAAGGAACGCCACAGAGTCTTCAGGGGGAAATAATAACTCACCTGCAGGAGACAGCAGATCTAAGAATGAAGCAAAGATGAGTCTGATCTGGTGAAACCGGTGAATGACTGACCTCCTCCAGGCTGAACAGAACTCCTCCGATTGGGGCTCCGAAGGCCACCGACACTCCAGCTGCCGCCGCCGCCGATAACACCTGACCACAGCAGGGGGCAGCTGTTATCTTACCCAAAGACTCAATAAACCATGTGGGACATTTGGTGACCTGAACCCTCAGCTGAACACTATTTATAAAGAATAAAGCAGATCTAATGGGAGATCCCAAAAGATGCTACTTTGTATGAAACACGGCGCATTAATCAGTGAATATGTCTGAAAAGAGATCAGTAGAACTTTCTTCACTCTGCCGTTCAGCATTCTGTGGTTCTTAGCATCAATCATTTCCTGTTTCTTCTTTTGTCTGGCTTTGCTGAGACTTTTAGCTATTTTAGATTATACATGTTTTATGTGAAGTAACTTTTACACAAACAATAAACTCAGTTTATTCATATCAAACCATCTGAATTCATTTCTGCCAAGAGCTGCTGTATATTCTCACCTGAACAGGAAACGTTTCATCCACTAAGTATTTCTGAAACCTTATATTTAGAACTTATATATAAAACTAAGTTTTGAATCAATGCTCTCATTAGGACTTTAGCAAGTTTTAGCTTTTATGTGGGTTTTTTTCACTCTGTGTGGATTGTGCAAAGAATTATGCTAGTACTAGCCTAGATGCTATCATTGTTTTTTTATATCTTCAGCTTTTTAGCTAGTTTTAGCTTTAGCAGGATGAAAAGCTAAAACTTTTAACCCCTCAGACCAGTAAAATACTCCACTCTACTAGTGCTAGCCTAGCTATTATTATTATTATTATTATTAGCTAGCTTTAGCTGTTTAGCTAGTTTTAGCTTTTACATGGGTTATTTCCACTCTGCATGGATTATGTTACAGTAGGTCAACATGCTAGTGCTAGCCTAGGAGAAATCAAGAGTATTTTAGCTAGCTTTAGCTTTGTGGATAGTTTTATTCTTTTTACTCTGCATGGAGGTCAACATGCTAGTGCTAGCCTAAATGCTATCATTACTTTCTTAGCTAGTTTTAGATTTCCAGCTTTTTTTTCCTTTTCCATGTTTTTTTAAACTGCATAGATTGTTATTGTTGGACAACATGGTAGCGCTAGCCTAGCATGCTGCCTTCCTATGATCAGTGTTTTAGCCATTTAGCTCATTTTACCAAACAAACTGCTGTGAACTTACTGTAGTTTAGTTTTGTTTCTACTTTTCTGCACCAGTTTCTATTTGATTTCTTGATTATTGAACCTTTTCTTTGGTCCTCATCAGTTTTTCTGCAGGTTCATGTTTCCTGCTGACTTACAGCAGGAAATACTTTTTTATCATTTATCATCAGGAAGTTCAGGTTTTTATTCCACTTTGGTATCAAAAATGGAATCAAATCAAACTTTGCGGATTATTGCTGGTCTGATTTGGACTCTGGCGGGTCGAGGACATCAGAACCAGGCGGCTCACCTCGCGCCTCTTGCCCTCATTCTTGCTGTACTTGGAGAAGAGGCTGCAGAAGAGGTTTCCACAGCAACAGGCCACATGGACCAGCGGGCCCTCCTTCCCCAGGCTGAGGCCCGACGACACGGCCAGAACCAGCGTGACGGTCTTTATCAGCAGGGTCCACTTCCCCAGGTAGCCCCGGATGATGAACCCGCTCAGGATGGTTTTGATCTGCAGCGGACCGGAACACAACGTTACAGCACCGACCCGAACCGCCCGCCGACCTCAGGGCGCACGGTACCTCCGGGATCCCCGACCCGCAGGCGTACGGGGCGAAGACTCGGACCAGCGACACGGCCAGGAAGGAGAACAGCAGGGCCCACAGGATGTACAGGAAGTAGTTCAGCAGGTACGCCCCGGCGCCCTGAACAAACACACGCCGTCACGGACCGGACTGGACCGCGGGCCGGAACCTCCCGCCCGGACCCGTCTCACCTCGGCGTGGCCCGTCATCAGCTCGGCCCACTTCTGCCACTGCGGACACTTGTCCCGGTCGGCGAAGGTGGTCTGGTTGGAGGTCCAGCAGCACTGCTCATGGCTGTACCAGAACGCCGACAGGCACACGCCCTCCTTCAGGTCCGTCATCCAGTCCACCGCCAGGTCGATCACCCCGGCCAGGGAACCTGGGGGGACGGCCCGGTTAGTCAGAACCTCAGAACCAAGACCAGCTCACGGCATAAACAAACTAAGCGGCCACTAGGGGGCGCTACATGGAACTCTTTATTTTAGTAATAATTTCTAAATGTTTATATTATCAAATTAATTCTAAAGTTATTTTATATAAAGTTATTTTACTAGAATATATTTATAATGTTTGTAGAAGAAATAAATACAGCTCTTGGGCTCCCCCTGGTGGTGAGGCCGGTCACACTGAGCTTTAACTGTCCACGAGTTGCCATGGTGATTCTGTATATTAC
Source organism: Xiphophorus maculatus (assembly GCF_002775205.1). NCBI lineage: Eukaryota > Metazoa > Chordata > Actinopteri > Cyprinodontiformes > Poeciliidae > Xiphophorus > Xiphophorus maculatus. Next base: position 14,443,314 of record NC_036466.1, on the reverse strand, counting down.
TGTTAATGACATTAATAATAATAATAATAATTTAAACTGGTTCATGTTTGAAACATCAGGAGCTGCTGATCTTTATTTTACATCAACTTAGAAGTTCGGAGAAAGTTCTGTTCAAATCATGTAGGGCTCAGAACCAACCCGGTACCGGTACCGGTCCACATTCTCAGGTGATACAGGATAATAATGGAACCATCACTATCAGAGAAGCAATAAGTTTCTAGCAGCTGTGTGAATCATCGGTCGGTACCAGAGAGTTAAAGAGAGAGAACCGGGTCAGAGCCGGAACCGGGTCGGTCGGTACCAGAGAGCAGGCCGATGAGCAGCATCACCACCCATCCGGACCAGGCGTCCAGGAGGCTCTTGATCAGCTCCCAGATGGACTCTTTGCTCTTACTGGTGATCTGCGGGACAAACACGCACACGGTGAGCGGGTCAGCATCGCCCCCACGCACCGAACCCAGCCCTCCAGAACCTTTCGGTGCCGGTCCGTGTCCCTGGACTTCTCCCTCAGCCAGTCGATGGTGTGGAAGTCCTCGTAGGTCCCCACGTCGGGGAACGGCTCGTCCAGGAAGTCCATGAGCGTCCCGGCCCCGTTCATCTCCTCCGTGGGAGTGGGAAGGCTGACACCTGTCCACGGAGGACATCAGCAAGCTGCGCTCGGTACCGTGTTGCCATAACAACGGGCCTTACCTTCTGCAGCCGCCATGTTGTCCTCTCCTCTGCTGGACGTGTGGACTAATCCCGGTCCTCCCGTGGAGGACAGCCGAACATCACGCAGGAAATTTACACAACAAACCCACGAACAGATCAGCAGCGACACAGACTACAGCACGAGCCCGTCAGGTCTCACGATACCTCCGAAATCTCGCGATACTTGACACCAAAAGCTCGTTCAGCAGTGAAATCAACAACAGGAAGCAGGTTATTTTATAAACTGATGGTCACAAATTTAATAGAAACATTTTATTCTGTAGAATAAATATTACATCTGATTATTGATGTTTGAATTTAACATTAGAAACAAAAACAGCGAAATAAAATCCTGAGTTATGTCTGACATCTAGCGGTCAATATCTGCAACTACGTCATCATTAATGGCCACAAATATTTAAATAAAACTGAATAAAAAACATGAAAATAGGTAGATATTAATTATTCTCAGAGTATTTGTGATTAAAAATGATGATTTCCATATTGATCCAGTATTTCTATTCATCCTGCATTAGAAGCTCCTTAGAGAATGAATGAATAGACTAATGGTACTTTGATTTGATTTCTTTATTTTGGAAACCAAAGCTGCGCCGCTCAGCCTCTGATGTTGAATTAATCACAGATTTAAATTCACAGCTTAGAGGAGAGGAAAACGGAGGAACTGAAAAGCCTGAAGGTTCAGTTATTATTCTAATTCCACACATTACACACAGATTCAAACATATTTTCATAGAAATTATTTAGTTTTATGTTTTAGTTCTTACTGCCACCTGGTGGGGAACTATCATAACTACAGATTTCCTTCATGTCAGATCATTTATTTATCTTTATTTGGTTTAATTTTCTCTTTGATCAAGTCACAAAAAATGAGCTTCCATTAATGTTGTTAAATAAGAAACACTATAAGTGAAAAGAAAACTAAACTTCAGTAAAAATACTCCGTAAAGTTTGACTGTTTGAGAATCAAGGGCTGAAAAAAATAATCATAAAAAATATATTTATGTTCAAATCCAAACAGCTGAGATCAGAGAATTTAGCAGGATGAAAAAACCTAATGGAGAAAAATTAAATGTGAAAATTAATACAGTTTAAAATATTACAAGTGGTGCGATTCAATTAAAATGTTACTTAGTTGCTGAGTCTGCAATGAATTTTTCACAATTAATCAAGAAACAAACATGAATTAATCTGTGAATAAATGTCTCACACACACATTAATGTTATGCTGCTGCTGTTAATGTTATTTAAATACTTTAATCTGAAATGATTGAAGAAAAAGGAAAATTATATGTGGGTGAGGAAAACCTCAGCAGAGTTTAATTTGCAGCTTTTGTGTAAACTTTCTTTGTTTCAATAAAAGTTAAATAGATTATTTCATATAAAAGCTAACAGCAAAATAACGCGTTTCTATGGCTCTTAATGTGAAAGTAATCACCGGAAGTGAATGTGGTTTGTAAACGCTCTAACTTTATCAAGTAGCTGTAGTTACCATCTGGGTCCACTAGAGGGCAAAACCCGCCCTGCTCCGTTATTAATAATAGTTCATTTCGCGGCTCTGCAGCTAAAACATCAACATGATTCTGAATGTTTCCAGGAAATTTAACTTTTCATAAATATTTTCCTACCTTCAGACCGGAAGCTCAGCATCTCACAGACTGGTATCATTTAGAACACCGAGTTGTTGCCCTCTGGTGGCCAAACGTTGTAACTACAACTGCAATAAAGCTGGAAATACGCTTCCTGTAAGGTCTTTCAAAATAAAACACTGGAAAGAATAATATTGCAGTTACAGTTTGAAGCAGCTAAACTAAGAAACTTGGAGGAAAAACAGTTTTGCACGTTCAATATTTGTAAACAATCAGCTGCACAGAAACCCACAAAGAACATTATTAAAAACTTTATTGACTCATCATTAAAAACCCAAGAACCCACATTACATTAGAAGAAATATGAAAATCATCATGAACCAATCAGCACATTATCCCAGTGATTCTCTGAGGTTTGAATAAACCAGTAAAATCCCAGTAAAGAGCCTGATGTGACACATCGAGTCCTAAAGTTCTCTAGAAAACTCAAAACATGAAATATGGAGTTAAAAAAGTCAAAACCAAAATATATAAAATCTTTTTTTTTCCAGGTTCCAGATGTTCCTGAAAACTGATCTAAGATCAGAGTTTCTGTGGGACATCCAGTTCTAAACTGGTTCAACTGGTTTCTGTGATGGAAGCTGAAGTTTCTCTGCAGTTTCCAGTAAAGCATCTTTTTATCTGTGGAGCTTTGAGGAACATTTTCATGTCAGCAGAAGGAAGAAGCAGCAGAGAAAAGAGGTTTGAAGTGTCTTTCATGGCTTCAAAGCTGAACTGAAAATGATTCCCATGTTTCCATTCTCAGACCATTTCTGGTTCCAGGATGAAAATGAATCAGAGAGAAAAAAGATCAACTTTCCAGTTGAATCCAGTTCAGATCAAAACTCCATGAAGCCTCTAAATGGAGCCCAGTTTGAATTGGATCTTTATTGATCCAAGGAGACAAACAATATCAGACACTAAATGACAACATGAGAAAATAAACAGGAGGGAAATCTTGGAGGTCAGAGGTCATCATCATGATCCAGTCAGAGTCTCTTTAGACTCAAACTGCTGCAGCTTCAACCTCTGAGGATCAGCAGGACACAGAGACCATTTTCTACTTTACTGAGATCAGAACCTGCAGAGAGAAGAAGGAAGGAGAGAGCAGATCAGTGAGTGTTTCCAGCCTCTCTCCAGCAGCAGTCAGTGACGCAGCACATCCACTAGATGGTTTCCAGGCTGCAGTCAGACTGATCTCAGAGCTGTGACCAAGATGAACCTGATCAGTTGTTTCCTGTTGAACTGAGAGAACAAACAGATCTGAGATCAGATCTGCTGCTGCCACAGTTTGATGGATGAGGACCACTGTCTCTAGACATGTTGGACGGCTGGACGCTGGAGTCCAGCTGGACTTCCTGGAGACATGGACACAGCAACAACACTCATCTTCACACCAACACAAACACAGGAACACAGCAAGCTGCTGCTCCTCTGATTGGCTGATTGCTGTCTCTGTGTCCAATCAGGAAGCCTGAACCATTCTCCTCCCACTGAGAAGCTGCAGCTTTACTGGGAACACTGGATCTTTGCTTTGATGCTAACTGGGTTTAGTTCAATATGCTGAGAGCAGCTGGACTCACTACAAACATTTACTTACTTTACAGTCTTTACAAGATCCTTCAGCTGCTGAACATCTGAATCCTTCAGGTTGTTTCTTCTCAGGTCCAGTTCTGTCAGACGGGTCGGGTTGGACTTCAGAGTTGAGGCCAAATAATCACAGCTGATCTTTGACAACCTGCAGTCAAACAATCTGAATAGAGAATAAAAGATGTGAGCTGAAGCCAACAGGATGCAGGTTAACCAGTCCAACAGAACCAGTTAAAGATTCTCATCAATATTAATGCCAACAAGCTGCTGCTTCAATAAAGACCTGCTGACCTCAGAACCAGAACCAGAACCAGAACCTGGTACTGGGTCATGTTGTGTTGGAGGATTTTAGTCAGTAAAATCATTCCAGGTTCTGATCAAAGTGTTGAAGCATCAATCATTGATTATTGATTTGTTCCTGTCAGATTCCAGGAATTCACTTTTCTAGACTGGGTTGAATGACCTTTGACCTGCTTCACATGAGGGGGATTTCTACACACTGGGGGTCCGAATGCTGTCCTGTTCTGACCTCAGATCAGCAGGTCCAACTCAGTTACACAGAGGGACTAAATTAAACTCTGGATCCAAGTCCAGGAACAAACTCAGAAAATATTTATTAGAACAGAAGAAATTAATTTGATTTATGATCAATTATATATAATTATTCACAGAAATATCAATAATTATATAATTAAAATACTTCAATGTCTCCAGTCTGCAGCCTTCAGTCTGTAGAAAACCACAGAGCTCCTTCACTCCAGAATCTCCCAGGTTGGTGACGCTCAGGCCCAGTCCTGTCAGATGGGTTGGGTTGGACTTCAGAGCTGAGAACAGAGAAGTCCAGCTGGTCTTTGATAAACTGCACATCAACCTGAATAAAGAATAAAAGATGTGAGCTGAAGCCAACAGGATGCAGGTTGATGATGATAATTTATTTCAGACGTTTCACCAACAAAACATAATAATAATAATAATAATAATAGTAATAAAGATTTTCATGTCTCTAAGTGTAAATATAATACTTTACTATCGGTTTACAAACTCAAATTCATGTTTATTCAGTGACTGTGAGTCTGATGAAGTTTAACTTTTATAATTAAATCCTTTTTATTCATTAATTCATAGAATAAATAGTATTTCTGTTTCCAACACAAAGAAAACAATAATAATAATAATAATAATAATAATAATAATAATAATAATAATAATATTTCCTGAACCAGATGAAAGTAATACATAGACCCATATATATAGATACACATTTACCTGCATATATACATAAATAATATTCACCCCCCCCAGTCATCCACATTCTGTAATTCATCATCTTGTTCATCTTTATACTTTTGAATATGAACCATTTTGAATCTTTTCTTAAAGTTCCTCATGTTTGGACTTTGCTTCAGCTCTTTAGTGACTTTATTCCAGATCTTCACTCAATGACAGAAATGCTCATTATTTTCATTCTTGGAACATATAAAGTTGTGAACTTGAGGTTTTCTCTATATTCATATCTAGTTATTTTAGATTGAACATATTTATTATCAGGTTTCCAACAGATCTTATTATGAATCAATATTATAAAAACTGAGTTTCAGTCACTCTCTACAGTCACTTTATCAATTATTATTTGTAAATCGCCTTTAATAATCCACAAATAACATAAACTTGGTTTTATCTACATTTAGTGATAATTTATTAATATTAAGCCACTTTTTCAATTTACATAACTCTAAATTCATTTCTATCAGAAGCTGCTGTAAATTTTCACCTGTATAAAAAATGTTTGTATTGTCTGCAAATAAAACAAAATGAAGTGTTTTGGAAACCTTTTCTATATCATTTCTGTATAAAATAAACAGCTTTGGCCCCAACACTGAGCCCTGAGGAACACCACAAACAATGTCCAGGCATGAGGACTGGAAATCACCCAGTTGCACAGATTGTTGCCTGTTGCTGTAATAACTTTCCATCCAGTGTAAAACTCCTCTTAGACCTTAGAGCTGGAGTTTATTGATGAATATTTCATGATCAATTGTATCAAATGCTTTTGAAGTCAATAAATCCCCATCAGCAGGTTTCTTTGTATCTAATGCTCTGGTCACCTCTTCTATTAAATGAAGATCTGCCATCGCTGTGGATCTTTGGGACCTAAATCCAGACTGACTCTCACTGAGTCGTTGCTGTTTATTAATAAATCTTTACAATCTAGCAACTAATATTTTCTCCAACATTGGAGGATTGTGGAAGTAAAGAAACTGTAATTTGTGAAATGATGTTTATTCCCAGATTTTATAGTGGGATGACTTTTGCCATTTTCATTTTTTGTGGAAATTTACCAGTTTGAATTGATAAATTATAAATATATGTTAACAGCTGAATAATTTCCACAATCAAACTCTTTATTATTATCATGTCAATACCATCGCAGTCAGCTGAGCTTTTATTTCTACATTTATTTATATATCTATCATTTCTTTTCCTTCCTCTGCTGTGACAAACATGGAATCTGGATTTCTACTAACTAATGTGTCATTTAGTGTTTCATAAACTGCAGGATTTCCTCAGCCAGTTTAGGCCCCACACTTACTAAATATTTATTACAATTATCAACTGTCTCTTCTGTGCTATTAAGGTTTTTATCAATATTTATAAGTGTTGAGGAAAGCTAGTAAGCCTGGAGATTATCCTAATAACACTGTTTATAGATTCCTTTAATATTATTTTATTTCTATCCAACTGTTTGCTATAATAATCTTGTTTTGCTATCAGTAAAATAACAGTAAATTTATTATTATATTTATTTTCAGCATCCATTGATCTTTGCTTTATGAGTCTCTGTATAGTTTGTTCTTTTTTACAGACATTTTCAGTCCCTTAGTGATACATGGAGTTTATGAATATTTATTTTTATGAATAAACTTTGTACTGGGACAGTTTTTATCATATAATGATTTAAAAATATTCAGAAAATGATCATATGCTTTATCCATGTCCTTTTCTTTCAATACTGACTCCCAGTTTTGTTTAGATAATTTATCTTTAAATGATTTTATAGATTCTTCAGTCCTTAATCTGTTAGAAATTAGATTACTCTAATCTTTCATTAGTTTTCACAAACAACAAAATCAGGTAAATGATCACTAATATCAATAACTAATAATCCACTTATTGTATTGTTATGTATTAAATATCTGATCTATTAATGTAGCTGTTAGACGTGATTCTGCTGGTAATTTGAGGGAAAAAGCTCAGACTGCATATAGTATTAATAAAGGTTAAACTGAAATATGAACAAATAAACAATAAAAATGTAGAAAATTAATTTAACTGAATGTAAAAGAAACTTGATGAACTGATTCTAACATCTGATCCAGTCAAACTGGTTTAAAGAGTCCAAACCAGCAGAACCAGAACATTTGATCAATAAAGAAACTCAAAGTTTTCTATCAGCCTGGATGAGGTGAAGATATTTCTGCTGCTTCCTGATAATCAGCTTTTTGTTCATCAGTAAAAACATTTTAAAATCAGAAAAACTGAAAACAAAGTTCAATAATCTCAAAGTCTGAAATAAGAAAATAATTTATTTATAAGGTAAAATGTTTTAGAGATTTTATTCTGACATTTAAACAGATTGTTTTAAAAGAAAATATATTAAATTAACTTATTGATTAAGCTAATGATTGAAGAATCAATGAATGATTTTATTGGATAAATAAAGAAAACAAACCCCAGAATCTTCACTTTACTGACTGAACTCTCCAGGATCTCAACCAGAGGCTTCAGATCAGCGTCTCCACCACCTTTAAATATGTAGATCTGATTTATTTCCAGTTCAGTCAGATCTGGGTTGGACTTCAGAGCCGAGGCCAAAACTTCACATTCAGCCTTTTGGATCAAACAGCCACCAAGTCTGTGATTAGAGAAGAAATAAATTCAGTTCTAATGAAATCAATCTGGATCATAAACAGACTAAAATATGATAACAGTGATGTCATCATCTGATCAACATCTGATCTTCAATTTACTGAGTTTGACCCCACAGAGAATCTGTGCAGGTCCTGGTTAAAGTCCAGGTTCTGGTTCTGGTTCTGGTCCAGGCTTCATGTCCTCAGACCTTCAGCTGCAGTCAGATGTTGAAGATCTTCTATCATCTGTGAAGGAAAGTTCAGTTTTCTCTGCAGCATCTGATGGAGCTGCAGCATCAGAGCCTCAAAGGAGCTGAAGCAGCTGATGAAGAGGCTGACTGAGCTGATGAAGGAAACTACTGGAGATGATGGAGAGGAGGAGGAACTGCTCACGGCTCGGACTTGAACTAGACCGTTTGGCTCCTTGAGATCTTCCACCAAGCAGGAAGTGAGTTAGAAATGAAGTGAGCAGAGCAGGAAGTCCAGCCTGCTGTGGACCTCTGGCATCTCTGGGTTTGTTTAGCCAATATCTGCTGCAGCATCTAGAATCATCATCATCATTAATAATAGTAGTATATTCTATAGAACCATAGTTCCCAGCAGCAGGTTATTAAATGCTGCCACAGAGGAAACTGGGAGCAGACCAGTATCATGATGCTCCCAGTTCTGTCTGATCTACTATAGTGATGATATGGATCATGGTGGACAGAACCAGAACCAGAACCAGAACCAGAGCGTTTGGGTCCATTTTTCATGGTGAAGCAGTGAAAGTTCTCCAGTACCTAGAAGAGGCTGGGATCCATTAGCTGCTGCATGGATCATAGAGAAGTCCCCTTATTGAATGTGTTGACAGTAATAAACGATTATTAGGAACATTTTGGACTCAAGGTATCAGATATTGATCTGAAGAGGAAACTGGAACATTCACTAAAATCATGTTCTGGTTTCCTCCAGCAGAATTAAAAAGTCTCAGACAAACAATTGACATTAAAATAAAGCTTAATGAATCAGGTTGGTGGATGTAAGGAGGGACTCGAACCCTCAGGACAAAAATACACAGTTTTTATTCTCACCAGTTAAGATTAGAATATTTCTTTATATCAAACCAACGTTTGATATAAACAGAATAATAAAATGTGACAGATGAGAGACATCTGATAACAGCTTTGAGGAAAAACAACTCAAAGATTATATGAACCAGAACAACAGAGGATATTTCTCCCTGTATTTTATGGGACGAATCAAAGACTTTAATTATCTGGTCCTATACAAAGAAAGAGAGAAATGTTTAAAAGATCTCATTAGAAAACTAAAATCTCTACAAATATGGAAAATAATAATGATCACACCTTACTACAAATTAGAGAAACAAGAAAAACTGTTTTTATGAAACCAGATGGAGGAAAAGGATAAATTTATTAAACTGAACTATTATGAAAACGGCCCAAAAGCAAAGAAACTGATGGCAGACTAATATATTTATCATTAAATTAAAAATCCAACAGATAAAGACATCGTTCTCTAAAGACATCAAAATCTTCTGAATGATCCTCCACTCAGTTCTCCTCTCAGCCTCATACAGCGCCGTCGTCCTCTGAGGGTTTTTCCTGCTGCTCTGGATTTACCATCGATAGGAACAGATCAAAATAATCCACTAATAACTGATTAATACAGTAATTTAAAAACTGAAAGGTAATCAGACGCCAGGTGAGGACGGCGACCCGGCGGAGCGGCTGCTTAAGGATTGATTTAATCAGGAACTTTGTGGAGGGGAAACGCCGCCATCTTGGAGAAGAGCAGAGATCTCAGTGATTCCTAAACCTGGTAAAGATCAAACTGAATGTGATTCATTCAGACCAACATCAGTTTTAAAAGACAGCTGTAACTCACAAGTGGTTGATGAGGAACCACCATCATCTTTGGACTGGAAGGAAATAATTAAGGAAATTCATCCAATGGAGAGACTGACTTTCATTAAGACTTTCTGCTGATAAATAAAAAATATTGGAAGAAATGAAACGTCCACCTGAACCTGGCACCAAATGTAGGATCAATGTAATTATCTCTTTTTTATTGTGAATGTTCTCACTTTGGGTTTTACCCTTTTTTATTATTTAATTGTCTTTGTTCAACAAGGTACTTTGCAGGTTTTGTTAGTGGAAATCTGAATGTTCTATGTATTTATATCTCTAAAACTGCAAAAATAACAAAATATAAAGTTAAATAAATAGTCCAGAGGATGAAGGAAGTAGTTAAAGACCAAAAACATCCAGAAGCAGAAGAAGAAGAAACAGGAGGACAATAGAGCTGAATCAGCATTCACACAATGAAAACATCTGGACTCACCGAGCCTTTCTGCAGTTCCTCACAGCTGGAACCAGTCTCCGTCGTCCTGATTCTGATGTGTTGTACTTCTCCAGGTCCAACTCATCCAGAACCTCTGACACCTGCAGCATGAAGGCCAGAGCTGAACAGTCAGTCACTGAGAGCTCCTTCCCTGAATCCAGCAGCCGTTGGATCTCCTGATAAAATGAGACGTCGTTCATCTCCACCAGACAGTAGAAGATGTTGATGCTTCTGCCAGGAGAGATTCTATCAGTGTCCATCTTCTTCAGGTTGGTGATGATTCTCTGGATGGTTTCTGGACTGTTCTCTGTCTGACCCAGCAGGTCTTCTAAGATGCTCTGGTTGGACTCCACAGTGAGACCATGAAGGAAGCGGACAAACAGGTCCAGGTGGCCATTTTCACTGCGGAGGGATTTCTCCATGACTTTCTCCATGAACTCATCTAGAGATGTTTCTCTGTTATCTTCTCCCAGAAACGTCTTGATCACCTCTGACTTCCTGCTGGTGAAACAGTGGAGCATGTAGACTGCAGCCAGAAACTCCTGGATGCTCAGATGAACAAAGGAATAGATGGAGATGTTGCGCGTCCCTCTCTCTCTTTTAAACATTTCAGTGAACACTCCTGAGGACAACGCAGCATCTTTGATGTTGATGCCGCACTTTTTGAGCTCTTTGTCATAGAAGATCAGGTTTCCCTCCAGCAGCTGCTCAAAAGCCAGTTTTCCTAGAGACTCAATCAGCTTTATGTTCTCTGGATCTTCTTCAGCTTTTCCAAAATACTTTTCCTCCTTGATTGTGAAGTTAACCTCCAGGAACTCTATGTACATCTCAGTCAGGGTCTTGGGCAGCTCTCCTCCCTCTATGGTCTCCATCACATTCTCCAGAACTTTAGCAGTGATCCAGCAGAAAACTGGGATGTGACACATGATGTGGAGGGTTTTTGATTTCTGGATGTGGGAGATGATCCTGCTGGCCTTCTCTTCATCATCTCTGAATCTTTTCCTGAAGTACTCCTCCTTCTGGGGGTCAGTGAACCCTCTGACCTCTGTTACCATGCCAACACACTCAGCTGGGATCTGATTGGCTGCTGCAGGTCGTGTGGTTATCCAGAGGAGAGCAGAGGGAAGTAGTTTCCTCCTGATGAGGTTTGTCAGCAGAACATCCACTGAGCTGGACTCTGTAACATCAGTCAGGATCGGATTGTTGTTGAAGTCCAGACCAAGTCGACTCTCATCCAGACCATCAAAGATGAACAGAACCTGAAACGTTTCAAAGCTGCTGATTTCTTTGGTTTTAGAAAATAATTTATGAATCAGTTCTAATAAGCTGAACTTTTCTTCTTTCAGCAAATTCAGCTCTTTGAAAGTGAATGGAAATATGAAATCAATGTTCTGGTTGGTTTTGCCTTCAGCCCAGTCCAGAGTGAACTTCTGTGTTAACAGTGTTTTCCCAATGCCAGCCACTCCCATGGTCATCATTGTTCTGATTGGTTCATCTCTTCCAGGTGGGACTTTAAAGATGTTTTCTCTTCTGATTGTTTCTTGTTTCCTGGATGCTGTTTCAATGTGTCTGACCTCATGTTCCTGGTTGACCTCTCTAGTTAACCCCTCTGTGATGTGGAGCTCTGGGTAGATCTGGTTCAGAACGGTTTGATTTCCAGGTTCAGCGACGCCTTCAGAGAGACTCTGGAACTTCTTCTTCAGAAACTCTTTAAGGTCAGGCTGATACAGACCAACAATATCTGAAAAAAGAAAGAAAAACAAACAAAATAAAAACAATTTGCAATATTCTAACAAGTAACTGGACTAACAAAGTGGCCAGTTTGGTTCTTCTTCATAAACTTCTATGAAGGAAACATAATTCAATAATTAGAGAAAACTCAATGAAAGTTATTCCAACATCAGTCTCAGGGCCGGCCCAAGGCAAAAGCAAACTAAGCAGCCGCTTAGGGCCACCAAGGGGCCCCTCAGTGGAGCTGAATATCTTTTTAATAACAATTTCTATGTCATCACAATAACAAAAACACACAATTTCATAAAGAAGTGATTTGTTTTTACAATGTATTTGATAATGTAAGTAGAAATAATTATTTTATGGACAAAAAGAAAAACAAATTGCTCTTGGTTCCCCTTGGTGCCGCGGTAGGTACCGCAGCTTCACCGGTATCATGAGCTGCAACGTGCAGAGGGGATCCAATCGTCCAAAGCTCCGGTCAGAAGATAAGTTGGCAAAACAATGTCTCAAAAAAGGACTTATCCTTCAGGGAGAAATAAAAGAGGAATAATAGAAAAAAACAAGATAAAGGTTTGTTTAAATGTTTTTTGATAATGTAATGTTTGTAAAAGAGATTTGTGAAGCTGCTAATAGAAAATTAGCTTGATAACAACCTGGAACGGTTCAGTTCAACAGCCAAACATTTATGCTGCGTCTTTGTGTGAAGCTGAGTCTAAACTTGAAATGAGTTGATTCTCCTGCTTTTCTCTGTATATTTCTGAGGATTTTTGGCTTCAAAAAGTCGTGTTTGATAACGTTTGATAAGAATAATTAAAACTTCTCAATGTTTGATATTGACTAGCAAAATGTTTTCCATCAGGCTACATGGCTGCTGCATTAATGTATCAATAAGCTGCTCTAAGCTTTAGTTGGTGATATGATGTTTGCTGCTGATCATTTTGTGGCTAAAACAAACAATATTTTTACATCAACTTCTAAGTTATGTGAAACTTCTGTTAAAATCATTTGGAGGCTCAGAATCAACCTGGTACTGGTACCGGTCCACATTCTCAGGGGAGAAAGACTCACCTGGTGTAAATTAAATTTTTAGCTATTGCAGTAACGCTTAAGAGAAATTAATTTAATCAAAGAAGGTCATGAATATGTGTGTAGGGCTGCACTGATTGCAGTTTTCTGGCCGGTTACCGATCTTTAAAAAACCTGACCTGCCGATTTTGATTTTGGCCGATACCGTTTTTTTTGTCTGAAATTTTGCTAAATATAGGAAGAAAGTCAGTGAGTTGGCAACAGTGGGGTGAATATTGTTAACTGTAAACATTCAGACATGACCTGGTGGGCCGGTCTGTCAGTCAAACCTCTCACTGTAGAGCATAAAAGGACAGAGGCTGATTTTTAAACCTTTGCTGACGAAAATAAGATCAGGGGATAAGATGGGCTTCACTTGTAAGTATTAGCAGATCACGATCCCCCAAAATTAAGGAAATCGGCCCCAGAAATCAACTGGGCAATAAATGTATCCTATATTATTCATGCATAGGACATAATGCAAACAGCACCATCAGAGATGCAATAAGTTTATAGCAGGTGAGTGAATGATCTAATATTCTAACTGTTGATTGCAGCCAGTCCACATTGTTAGCAGAAACAAAGGGCCCCAAAACCAAAGTTCGCTTAGGGCCCCATGGAGGCTTGGGCCGGCCCTGGTCAGTCTACAACGTCTGTAGTCTGCAGTCTAGTCTGTAATCTTCTTTTGTCAGCCACCAAAACCTTCAGGATGCAGCCCCATTGAGTGAACTGGAAACTCAGTCCCTGTCTGACTGTGAAGTGTCTGCAGGATTAGCAGCACATGATGCTTTGACCAAAGAGCAGGGTGGTTTTGTGTTCAGCTAACAGTTATTTGGCAATCAATTTGATTGAATGGTTTCCACATACATAAATTCAAAGTTTTTAAATTATTTAACATTTAAATGCAAGATTTTAAGGAGCTGGCAAGTTTACTTTGAAAAAGTTAAACAAACAGTCTTCATAGTTAGATTGTTTGGTTACCATAGCAACAATCTGATGTGTTTTTAACATGCGCCACAAAAACTGTTTTGGTTTCTGAATTTATGGAACAAGATTTTCAGATCTCCGCACAGCCGTGGGAAATAACTCTGACTAAGTAAACAAAGCATTTAATAAGGTTTGATGGATCATATAACAGGAAAAATAATATAATAAAATAAAACCAGCGTGATGTGTGGCTCTGAGGCGAAGCTCCTTTACTGATGTTGCACAAGTTTTAGTAAAGTAGCAGCAGCAGCCGAACAAAAGCTGCTGGTCAGATGTGTGCTAATGCTATCTCTCCCTCAGTAATGTTTATAACATTAAAATACTTTTAACTGTTTTTGTGTTGCATAAAAATGTAATGTCAACTGTTTCTAAGTTGATTTAAAGAGTTTGTGTTTGGTTAGAGTGAAACATTGTTGCTTTTATGAAGTTTGTCTGAGATTTTCCCTCCAAAATGTTTTTCTAGGACAGTGTACAGGATCTGCCTACGTTCTGCCCGCTGGCTGAATGTGTCCCCCTGCTGGAGATTATAGGTATGTGCTAAAAACACACTGCTACCTGTTGTGGTTTTATATCTTTTTATTTCTGCATTTTAGAATATGCCTCTTATGCATCTTTTTACAATTTGAGTGACATTAATACTGTCTTAATATTAAATATACTCATTGTATTATTATCTTTGTTTATCTGGTGTTTAGTGAAATTTCTTTATTATATATTCATTTGGTTCATTATGCTGGGAATTATTTTGCCTTTATTGATTACAGTGATATGATTTAACATTTTTCCTATTTGTTGCTGTTGACCTACAGTATATTCCCAGTAACAGACTGGTTTAGAACTATGGCCATATAGATGGTTGAAGTGGAAGCTGATACATGAAACTTCATGGTGTGTGAAAAGGTCAAAGGTTATGAGTTGTTTCCATCATGAGGTGAGGTCCCAGAGTTCTGCTGGGCTTCTGAAGGGCGTCTCAGAGTCTGGAGGTCCGTATTCAGCAGAGATCCTCTCTATGGAGGCCGGAGACGATGCTGTGCTGCAGCTTGCAGAGATCTTGGTAAAGTGCAGCTTGATGAGCTGAACCTGCAGTAACCTCACTAAGACAATCAGCTGTTTGAGGTGAAACTGAACGTTGACAGCTGGTGATAACAGACTGATGGTTCCCTTCATCTGCAGCTGATCCACAACAGCGACTGATGCAGGAGGAAAACATGCAATGATGTTGATGAATGTTGTGATAAACCCTGCATTGCTTCCTCTTAATATGCATATTGCATTCATTGACATTGGGACTATAACAGAAGAGATAATTTTACATTTAGAGTTCTTGCCATGTTGGAAAATGTTTAATGCACTTAGCTTCCCCTAAACCAGTGCTTCTCAATTCCAGTCCTCAGTCCTGATGTTTTAGTGTCTCTATTTCAGAACAGCTGATCCAAATGATTACATGAAATCTTCTGCAGTCATCAAGTCCTGCAGAAGCCTGTTAATCACCACAGATTCAATCCAGGTGTGTGGCAGAAGGGGAAAACCTAAAACATGCAGGGCTGGAGGGCCTGAGGACCAGAATGAGAACCACTGCCCTAAACTAATGTTTCTTCAGTAAAGTTTGTCTGTGTTGCAGTTTTGGTTATTCATGCTCTTATTTTGAAGTGGCTAAAGAATGTTAAAGCAGTTCTGTTTCCTGTCTAGATATTTCGGGTTCTCAGCCTGCAGAATCAAGCGGAGGCCAATGCCAGGCTGATCAGCTTCTCCTAGCAGATCAGGGAACCCTGTTGTTTTCCCATTCATGTTTCCTTTTCCCTCATTTTTCTTCTACCCTGAAACTCATATTGCAGCCTGAAATTTATTACAACTTTTATTTATTATTTGGGTTCAGTACCCACACCACTCTGGGTTTCCCCCAGTGTATCATGGGCCTGGCAGCCCACCATGCTTTACATGCCCAGCTGCCAGGCTAGGCTTTGTGCGTTTTTGTTTTTATTAAAAAGAACAAAAATATTTTTGTTTAATATATATATTCTTTAATAAACCTGACTGCAAGTGTCTCTTCTGTGGTGAGCATTTTACTGGCAGGGCAGAATTATTCCTGAAAGAAAGATGCGTTTATAGTTTTTAATAGTAGATGAATTGAACAAGGAGCCACCAATCAGGCCGCTGGAGAAACTGCTTCACAAGGTGTCGCGGTTTGATCTCTGAACTTTACAGGTGGCTCATATAGGCTGACCTATATGGACATTTATATCGACCACCTGTGAGGATGAGAATCCGTGTTTCTTTTTGAACTTATCAAGGAAGAAGTCAAGTTTAAATCCATGGCTTTTGCTCTGTTCACGCAGCTCAATGTGAACCGTAAATGTTCACAGTGAGCTGCTCTGTGTTCACAGGTACATTTAGATCAGGGGTCACCAACCTTTTAGAGACTGGGAGCTACTTCACGGTTCCAGAGCAACACGAAGAGCTACTTGTTTCATACAGACATAAATTTTCTTGGCTCAGCCTTTATAACAATAGTATATATATGTATATATATGATTACAGGCTGTCTGATCATATTAATGTTAGGGACTACTGACAATAGTTATCAGTAATAATTTATCATGGCAGATATGGTTAATTGCTATTATGTGATCAGAAGTTCTTAGTTCAGAGTTTTAAGTTTGATTCCCTTTTGGAGATTTTCTGTGTGATTCTAAATTTCCCACAAAGTCACAGAGTTTGAATTGTTGCAGCAGCAGCTGCAGCTGAACAGCTGGACGTACTGGGAGATTTTCCTTTAAATAAAAAAAAAGGAAAGAAAATTATTGTATTTTTTATAATTCAACCCTCTTTACTATTAACAAAATTGTAGAGAGAAGAAAAAGATCTTTTGTGCCAAAACATCTTGTATGTAGCAAACAGTGTGAGTCTGTGGGGGTCAAAGGGCAGCCAAAGACTAAATCTGATTGGTCAGTTTGCTTTTTCTGTGAGCTAAAAATGATGAGTGGAGTTTGAACCTCGTTGTTCTAAGATCCTGCCTGAGCTTTTTTTTTTTACACAAACGATGCTAAATAATAAAGACATGGAAGCGAAGCCTATAAACCCTGAGATCCACGGAAAGAGGAGGATGTTGATTCCCAGGTTCAGGTGGAGTCAGACGTCCAGAGGAGGAGAAGGTGAAGCAACAATGTTTGCTTAATTTTTACTCTTGTGGGGAATGTTAGAGATTTTTTGGTATTATCATTTTATTTTCTTACTCTAGTTCACATTAAGTCTATAGATCTTTGTGATTTTCTGTTTAAAGTGTTCTCTTCTTTAAATGACCTGGAGGTCACTACTGTCTGTTCAACTTTACGAGAAATAGATAACACTGAGTTTCTCAGACTTTAAACCCTTTTGCAAGAATACCTCCTAATTTAGTAACCACCTGTGAACAGTCGTATTTTGTTTTCTTGACAGTATTGACCGAGATTTGAACCGGGCTCAGACCTTTGATCAGATATCACATCTGGACCTGGGTTGTTAGTTGTTTGGGTTAGAAGCTTTACGACCTCTGTTGTGTTTCCTGACTGCCCCCTTGCCTGTTCTTCTTTGACAATAAAAACAGGAGCTCATGTGAGAGCAGATCAGAATGCTCTGTGGATTCCTCGGAGGAAAGGTTCTCAGAGCCTTCTCCTTTTGCAAAAGCTCTACATAAAATTCATATACGTTGTCTGTGGTTCTTTCTTTTATTTAGGTTCGAAAGGAAAATACCTATCAGGGAACGTTTCCACTAGATTAAATTGTTTAACTCGCAGTCTTAGCGCGACGCTCAGGAAGAGCAGCAGATGTCAGCTGACAGGTGACCCATCAGCTCTCCAGTTCTGGAAACATCAAAGAAGCTCAGAAACCGACGACCCACCAGAACCACAACAGGGATCCAAACCGCTCTTAGAACTACGGAGGTTCAAACTCCTGTCATTCATTTTTATCTTACAGAAAAAGCTCCAAGCCACCAAATAAACAAACTGACCAATCAGATTTAAGCTTTGGCGTGCCCTTTGACCCCCACAGACTCAGACGTGCGCTACGTACAAGATGTTTTGACACATAAGATCTTTTTTTTCTCCACAATTTTGTTAATTGTAAAGAAAGTTTGATAATAAAACTTTCAGAAATTATTCTTTTCTTTTCTTAGTTCAAGGAAAATCTTAAGGTATACAGAGCTGCTGCAGCCGTCCAGCTGCAGGCGCTGCTGCCCTCCGATAAAATCCTGCAGGCGTCTGCGCAGTTCTGAACTTTAACCATAGAAAAGAGTTTTATGCATAAAGCAATTTATTTTAAACATTTTTTATCATTTACTTTAAAAACATCTATATATAAACAAATGTTATTAATTCAATGTAAATACATTAAATTAAATCATTTCTTTGGCAGTGCTCCCTAATGACAATGGTTATTTTTAGAACTTGCCCCGCGGGCGACAGGGTCCCCTCGGGCGACAGGGTCCCCTCGGGCGACAGGGTCCCCTCGGGCCCCGTGTTGGTGACCCCTGATTTAGAGCTTTGCGTTGAGCATGTGGTGAGAATGTGCAGCCTGTGTGTTTGCGTCTCAACATGCTGACTCTGTGTTTCTGCTCTGGTAAAGTTTCAGTTCCCGGTTAGCCGGTGCGTTATGACCAGCCCATTTATCGGTGCTGATTTCCTTAATTTTGGGAGATCGGTAATCGGCCGATTTTTACATGTGAAGCCAATTTTATGCACCGATGTTATCAACCTCAGCAAAGTCTAAACATCAACCACTGTGCTTTTCTTTTCTCCTGTGAGAGGTTTGACTGACAAATCAGCCAACCAGGTCATATCTGCACTTTTACAGTTAACAATAATCACCCATTGTTGCCAATTTAGCAACTTTCTTGATAATATAGAGCAACATTTCAGAAAACAAAATGGTATCGGCCAAAATGGAAATCAGGCAACCAAAACAGTCTCTGTGGTGCTTAATAAAAACTCAATAGACACGAAATGGAAGAGCTACTAAAGCCACATAAATTAAATCTCCTGTTTGTCCCTCTACATCCAGCAGCAGAGATGCCTGTGCAGCAGGTCTAGCTCATCACGCAGGGCCGGTCCAAGGCTTTATGAGGCCTTGAGCAGAATCTGACTTAGGGGCCCCTCTTGCTGCAAAGAATATCAGCACCACTAACAACATTTCACCATGAATTTAGTGAAATCTGGGAGAGGGGGCCTGGTTTGGTTAACTTAGCAGTCAAAGGTAGTTGTAGTTTACTAAGATGCATTAATGAACATCTGAAACCCAAAGATTAATCTGAGAGCATCAGATCGTTGCTATAGTAACAAAACAATGTAACTATGAAGATTGTTCTTTGCATTTTTACAAAGTAAACTTGGCAGCTCCTTAAAATCTTAAATGTTACACAAGGAGGAGAGATGCTGATTCCTCTCCAGGTAACGTTCCAGGCGAGAGGCGGGGTCACCTGGACAGGTCAACAGTCTGTCGCAGGGCAACTCAGAGACAGACAGGACACACAACCATGCAGACACACACACACCTAGGGAGAATATAGAGAGACCAATTAACCTGGCAGTCATGTTTTTGGACTGTGGAAGGAAGCCGGAGAACCCGGAGAGAACCCAGCATGCACAGGGAGAACATGCAAACTGTGCAGAAAGACCCTGGGCCCAGAATCGAACCCAGGACCTTCTTGCTGCAAGGCAACAGTGCTACCAACTGCACCACTGTCCAGCCCTTTACAAAACTCAACAAATGGCAATTTGTTGTTTTTTGGAAAACTTTTCCAACATGTTGACATCAAAATGTTCAGTCAGACCAAAAACAGCTGATGTCGTCCAGGAGGAGCAGAGATTCCTGCCAGAGGGCGATTCTGCCAAGTCTCTGGATCCTCTGAGATCCTGGACAACCACAACACCATCTATCCAAACCTCTTCCACCTTCTTTACAACCTCTTTGCTCTCTAGCGCCATCTGGGCCGTGTGAGCTGCTGTTTTCTGCAGCCGGAGAATTTTATCAAAAAAGCAAAACAGACTCGATTTCAAAACGTTGGAAAAACTTTTTTTTAAACAAAAATAAAATCCAGTCCACATGCTTCCTCATTCACAACATGTTCGCTGCTACCAGGCTGCAGGAACTTCAGTTCTGATGGTTCTGACCCGTCTGGTGGTTCTGAACAGTAACTGGTGTCTCCAGCAGGGGACACTGTCCTAGTCAAAGTCTCCAGCTGCTTCTTCAGGACTCTGGTCCCTGATTGTCCTGAACCTCCTGATCTGGTTCCTCCTCTTCCTCACTCATTACATCACATTAACCTTTGACCTTCTAATCAGCCAATCATCGCTATTGATCACCACCAATCATCTGATTGGAAATATCCAACATTTATACCACTGACCTTTGACCTGGAGATGAACCCGTTTCATCATCAGGGTGACTCCTTTCCTGACTCTGCAGGTGTAGATCCCGCTGTCTGCCACTGAGGGGCGTTCCAGAGTCAGACTGAGGTCTTTAGTCTTCAGTGGGTTTTTACCCATCCTGGTTCTGTTGCTGCTGGTCAGGTTCTGTTCTTCAGGATCATCAGAACCGTTCGGATACACACAAACCGTCCTGTTCTCTCCGTCCCTCCACTCCACTCTAGAGCCTCCAGGAAGGTAGACGCTGGTTCTGCAGGGCAGCAGGACAGACTTCACCCATGGATCCACCTTCAGTGGAGCTGAGAGACGACAGAGAACAAGATGAGAGACAGACAGACAGACAGACAGACAGACGATGAGAGAGAAGTGGAGCAGATGATGAGCAGAGAGTTGATATCGTCAGAGTTCCTCCTGGACCAGTTTGGACCCATCAGGTCAGAGACCATGAAGGTGTTTCTGGTGAAAATGTTTCCTTGTAACTGAGACGTTCAAGTCAGAGAGAAAAATCCGACAGCAGTGTTTCATCCTCAAGGCAGTTTGGGGATGAAACTGTTCTGAAGGCAGAACTGAATTGTAGTTTCTAGCTTCACCACTAGGGGGCGCAGCCACTTTGTGAGCAATGTTTTGTTCAGATGTGAAATAATGTTCAGGAATCGGTGCAGATCTGTTGAAGTTGTGTTTGTAGGTAGTTTATGGTATTTATGACCATCAGACTGGTAAGATACAGTCTATTAGTGTTTAAGAAGAAAAATGTTTGTATTTTATTACTTTAGACCAAAGTGGGTCCTGGAGGGCCGACATCCTGCAGGTTCTAGTCTCTCCTGGTGGTAGAAACAACCTTTTCAGCAGGTCAATGTTCTTCTAACGAGCCTCATTGGATCCAGGTTTGTTAAACCAGGGAGAGACTAAAACATGCAGGTTTCGGCCCTCAGGGGCCCACTGTGGCCCCCACTGCTTTAGACATTTTCTGTTTGCTCATTTTGCCCAGAAGAAGCTGAGTTTTACTTTAAATGGTGAATTCTGTTATGTTTAGTTTTTCTCTTTTACTCTATTTAACTTTATTAGTAACTAATAAAACATCCAAACTCCGCCCACTTCCACAGTCCTTCACTGAGAGGAAGAGACTTTAAATCCTGCTGCTAGTTTATAAATCACTGAACGGATTAAAGATCTGCAGCTGCTGGATCAACCTGCTGGTTCTGGTTCTGCTCTACATCCAGAACCAGAACCAGTCATGGAGAAACAGCATTCAGCTTCTATGCACCATAAATCTGGAACAAACTTCCAGAAAACTGAAATACAGCTGAAACACTGAGTTCCTTTAAATCTAACAGACTGTAGAGACAGCAGCTGCTGGTTCTGGTTCTGTTCATGATGTTTCTAACTACACTGCATTTGATCTGAACATGAATGAACAGAAAGATCTGAACTGACAACAAGATGAACCGTTGACCTCTGACCCCCAGAACAGGTCACATGATGTCTCACAGCATTCTGGGTCAGAAACATTCAGACTCACCTGGCAGGAAATAATCTTTAAAATGATATAAAACGCCTGCAGAGACGATGAGAACCAGAACCAGCAGAACCAGCAGAGCTGTGGCCCAGGATGGAAAGGGTTCTGTGGAAAAACAGAGAAAGATTGACCTCACTCTGACCTTTGACCTTCACCACCAGCTCTGACCTGATGCTCTGACCTTTCTTTACATATTTCAGAACCACAGTGTGTCTCAGGACGTCCTGGTCTCTGTAGACGGTGCAGACGTAGCGTCCATCGTCTCCGTCTCTGGGATTCCTCAGGGTCAGGCTGACGTCTCCGGTCCTCAGGAAGTCTTTGTCCATCTCTGTTCGGTCGCGGTAAAAACCGTCCTGGTTTCTTTGGTTGCTGCTGTGAACCATCATAAATTCTGGTTCTGACCGGGTCCACTCCACTGATGTGTCCTCAGGAAGGTGGGATGATGTTCTGCAGGGCAGGATGACAGAATCTGACCCTTCAGTGACCTCGACCTCCTGCTGATCAACTGAGAGGAAATAAAATGATCAGAAACAGTTTGGATCATTTTCTGGTTTGATGTCATCATTCAGTTTCTGTCTGCAGGGAGAAAAATCATTTCTTTAATGATCAACATAAAATCAGAAACTTGAATCCATCAGTGGTTCATGTGACAGTTATTGATGCATCAGAGGGTTTGATCTATACATAGCAGATCTACAAAACCTGTTAGTTCTGTGGAGGCTGAAGATGAGAAACACAAATATTAATTATTCCTGGAGATTCATCCTGTAAATGTTCAGTTTATCCAGCTGGTCAAAGATCATCAGAACATAAATAATAGTGTAAAAAGTGAAAAAGGTCATGATAAATCATGTTTTATAATCTTAATAAATATAAAGTCTTTTAAGAAGTCATAAAATGATGCTGAATATTGATCTAATTCATTCTATATTTTATTTTTATTGATATTAACATGAATGTGTTTGAATGAAGCTGCTGTCATTAAAGAGCCATTAACTGCTTTACTGTTAAAGACTAAAATAGTGACTGAGGTCAGTTATGGAGACTGAAAGAAACATGAAATATTAATGAAAGCATTTCCATTTTGTTATGAATTAACAGCAGGTTTATAGGAAATAAATCTGTTTCCATAGTAACTCAGATTATAGAAATTATTGCATTAATAATAATTTCATTATAGAAATAATCCATTCATCCATTCCTTGGTTATTCTGAGTTATTCTGGGGATGGTCTCCATGGTTACAGACACTATGAACAATTATTAATTTTCTCATTTCAATAAATTCATTCATAGCGTAGAACTTTAAAATAGGGTGTGCTGCTTGTTTATCTGACCTTTGACCTTCAGATGAATCTGTTTCAGGTTCAGTTCTTCCCTTCCACCAGAGATGCTGCAGGTGTAGTTTCCTCCATCAGACTGCTGAGGTTTCCTCAGAGTCAGGCTGAAGTTTCCAGTATCCAGAGCGTCAGGATTCATGGAGGTCCGGTTTCTGAAACGCTGGTTCTGGTTCTTAAGATCGTCACCGTTTTCTCTCCGTAGGTGGACGGAGTTAGGACTGAGATCACTGCGAGTCCAGATGAGGAACGGATCATCAGGTAGTTTATCAGAGTAAACGCAGGGCAGCAGGACAGACTCCGCCCCCTCATTAACCTCCACCACTCCACCCAGAGCATGCTGGGAAACTGAGGACACAAGATGAGGGTTTAGTGTGTAGAAATACTGATCAGTTATTCACTAGTGATGAAAGATTTCAGTCTGTCTGCTAAACAGCTCAGTAATACTGAACTCTGATTGGGCAGCAATGATCTCTGTTCATGTAATATGTAACTCACATTAAGCAATAAGTCATAAAACTGATAAAAGTGCATTAAAATAACTGTTAAAATTTAAAAACTGAAAGATTGAAACAGATGAAACTCAAAACGAGTTGGTAGCTTCTTTGTTGTTATTTGCAGAAATCCTGCTGTCAGTTTTCAGGTTGTTTTATCTCATGAACTGATTTGATAATAAAGATTTTTGTTTTAGTATCTTGGTGATTGTTGGGGCAGATTCTGTTTCTGTGACTTCCTGAAAAACTAAAATTCTTCTAACTTTATTTTTCTGGGATTTCTGCTCCTGATTCTTTATAGTTACAGAATTTAAACCTTCCAGTAACTTTCAGTCAGTTTCTGCTGTGAAACTGAAGCGTCTTTGTTGATCAAACAACAATTTGGAAACTTCTGTATATTCTACATATTTTTATTACTTCAATAGAACCTCATTGTGAGCGATCATCTCAAAAGGAGCTTTTACACAATTACAGTCTTAACCCAGATATCTAAAAATGTAATTCTAGTCATAAATACATTAAGATATTTGTTAAAGGATCCAGGATTAGTTCAACATGTTGCAATAAATATGTTGCAGTTTTCCTGTTGACTAAAGAATTGCTGTTTGTGATACAAAAACTCATCATCACATCCTGAATATCATCCATAGATCAGGTTTGGTTTTATAAAACCAGTAAACCAGAGAAGAACCGGACCCACCAGAACCTGATTCTCCATTAATGGTCAGACCAGCATCATGCATCAGCAGCAGAACATTATGACCACCAACCTGTGAGACCCAGGTGAATTCAGGAGAAACAAACTACAAACTACAACCACCCAGGCGGCCATCTTGGATTTAAATGAACATTTATGTAGATAAACTGAAGACAGGAAGGAAAAGCAGAACCAGAACCAGAACCAGAACCTTCAACATCTGCAGACATTCATCACTGGTTTCTGAGGTTCATGTTTCTGGGAGCTAATGTCCAGATTACTGGTCTGATTGGGTCTCAGTGGTTCTGATGCTGACAGAACTACAACCTGATAGAAAACATCAGAACCAGATCAGCTGCTGAACCCAAACCAGAGAAATTAGATCCAGACAGGAAACGGCAAAGTGGAGCCACTGGTTGGATGGAAGAGACTAGAATCCAACAATAAACCAGTGAGATCTACTGGGAGGACTGGTGAGAGACGAGTGGCTGGAACCAGAACCTGAGGTTCTGATCCAGAACCAACAACCAGCTGAGGTCACCAGGGGTCAGTTAGAGAGAAGAATGGACCAGAACCAAGAAGCTCTGAGGCTGATCAGCAGCTTGCAGAGACTGGAGAGGATGAGGAGCAGAGAGAGGAAGGTGATCTTACCGAGCAGGAGGATCATCATCATCATCATCATCATCTTCCTCTCAGAACCACAGAGAGGCTTCCATCAGATCCCAGCAGCGGATCACCTCTGACACCAGATCAGCGTTTCTACTGGAACCAGCAGAGACACACAGGAGGAAACTCCACTGCTGATTGGCTGATCCAGATGCTGCTGAACCGGTTCTGATCCAGATCAGTTCTGAGGAAAGGCGTGGAGCTTCAGTTTCCTCATAGTTTTGTTGGAGTTCATTCATTTCTGTCTCTGAGCTCCACCAGGTCCGTTTACCAGTGTCAGAACCCAACCAGAACCTCTGAGTGTAAATCACCTTGAGAAATAAAGAGATTTGGTTATTTATGAAAACAGGATTTAATGCTGAAAATGATCAGGTGTTACAAGCCATACATGTGATCCAAATGGATCAGAACCAGAGTTACATTCACCGTCCAGCCTGGGAAACATTTAGCAAACCTGATGGATGAAACCAAGTCATTTTTCTGCTTGTCCACCTTTATGTTAATGAGGAGAGCTGCCTATGACCTCTACTATCGGCCAATAAAACTCTGGAACCAAAGTCACTGCGTCAGACGTTGTGGGACGTTTACGTCTCGCTCAGTTGTTCGGTTCCATCTTTACAGCCCACAGACCAAAACAAACTTTATCCCGGTGTTTTTATTCTGTTACTGACCGCAGTGATTTTAAGTTTGATATTGGATATTCCAATATCCGCAGAGCAAGCGGCGTTTAGCTCAAGGTTGATTCGATTTATGAACGCTAATTTCGGCCAGCCGTTCTCAAGCTCTCAGAGGTTCAATTAGGGACCAGCAACAAATGTCCGAACCAAACATTCCTGTCAAACTAATGTTAATAAATGCCTTACCCTGCTACCAACTGATAAAAAAAAGTGGTAATTCATGCTTTTACATGAGACACATAACCTCTATTAATATTTAAAGTCATATTCAATAGGGGGGGGGGATTAAAAACACTGGGATAAAGTTTGTTTTGGTCTGTGGCCTGTAAAGATGGAACCGAACAACTGAGCGAGACGTAAACGTCCCACAACGTCTGACGCAGTGACTTTGGTTCCAGAGTTTTATTGGCCGATAGTAGAGGTCATAGGCAGCTCTCCTCATTAACATAAAGGTGGACATGGAGAAAAAGGACAAGCAGAAAAAGGAGAAGGAGAAAAAGAAGAGGAGGCAATGACAAAAGAAGGAGGGCTTGTATTAGGAAGACAAAGCAAAATATCTACTTTTCTTGATGAAAACACGTGTAAGGAAAAGTAAAATTAATATTTTTTGATGACAGCACATGTATAAAGGAAAGGAAAAACAAAACATATAAATTTCTTGACGACAATAAATGTGTAAGGACAAGGAAAAACTAAATATATATTTATGCTTTTATTTTTTATTATGTCAGTTTTGGTCCTCCATAGGACTGACATGAAGGTTGACGAATAATTTGGTTGAAAATCTGAAAAATGTTCATCAGTTTCTTTCCACTTCATAATTATGCAACAGCTCATATAATACTAATAATATAAATTAATATATTACTTTGTTTTGGTCTCTGGAACCTGATAAAACATGATGTTTAAAAGGTGTAAATACTTTTGTACGGCTTTGGATTTAAAGTCAGACTTTAAGCTCAGTTTCTGTTTTAAAAGTTTAGATTTATTTTCCAATCATGCCACTTATTACATCAAATAAACTTTAATATTTTACTAATAAAAACCAGTAAAGTGAATGATCTGTTTCTCCTGATCTCGTCACACCTGAGGCTCCGCCCCCTGACTCACCTGAGGCTCCGCCCCCTGACTCACCTGAGGCTCCGCCCCCCGGCTCACCTGAGGCTCCGCCCCTCCTCACTACCAGTAGCTGTCGCTTCAGTTCATGTTCCAGTAATTCTACACTAGATGGCGCTGTTTAGTTATTTTTCACCAGGTGATTTCAGTCAAACACATTTACTAGTTTTAGAAAAGGGAAAAGACTCACTGCAGGAAGGAACCGAACCACAAGGGTCAAAGGTCAACATCCTGCCACCAACCCAGAGAGGAAAAGCTGCAGTGATTCTAAAGAGACTCTCAGTTCATTTATATTACATGAACAAACCCAAACATTTAACACTGAACAAAACAAAACATGTAAATATTCACAGATAACCAGACTGTGGAAACAACAAGCAGATTTATTTAATTCAGCAGGAAATTTGATTTTAGTTCAGACTAAAGGAGAAAATGAAGGCTGGAAACATCAGGTAGAGAAACAATTCACTGATTAAAATATAGAAAACAAACCAGGTTTACTAGTAAGAGTTTGTAAACAGTGATGGAAATTATCACTGCGATTCAACCAATAAATTCATAGATATTTGTGATTTCCTAAAACATTTAAAAACCAGAAACACTCAGAAACAGAAAGTTCATCATGGAAAGTTTCCTTCATCTCCACATTAAACAACATGATTAGATTAAATAAATGAATAAAAATCCAGAGAGAGGAGGAAAGATTTATTAAGAGTTAAATATATGAGATCTCCAGGACTAATGTGACATTTTTATTAGATTTTTAAAATTAGGTTTTCCTTCTAAAGTCAAAGTGTAAAAAACAACATATTTGATCCAAAATGGCCGACTTCCTGCTGGGTGTGTAAATCGGGTCCAATAGTCATTTTTATCGGTTCTGATGGTTTGATGTTTTAACTCAGTTACATAGATTTAAATAACAGCAGTGGGTGGGGAGGATGTTTTTACATACTCTAGGGGGCGCTGTGTTGTTATTTCACCATAATCACTTATTATTGATCAATAATTGATTGAAATGTGATCAGCTGTCCTCTGTCACCACAGACTGATTCAATCTGGATTTTCTACTGATAAAAGCCCAGAGAAATCCTCTCTGATCAATAAATTATTGACTTCATATTGAAATATTTTCCATCCACCAACCAGGAACCCAGATATCTCAGCCGGGCCACAAACACTCAGAACCTACTGGTACCAGTTTGACTCCACTATGAAACTGGGAGCAAACTCAGCTTGTTGTCTGGGTTACAGATGAAAACTCAGAGAAAACCAGAGTTCCTGATTGAAACCAGGTGCTGCAGCTCTGCATCATAAACAGAACCAGAACCAGGCCCAGTTCTGGTTCTGGTTCTGTCCAGCAGCTCAAAGAGAGAAAACCCAGTCAGGACTGGAAACCAGAAGAATGTGGAGTTAAAACTCACCTGATCAGATCTTTGCTTCTCCTTCTGTTCACACAAACCGAGTCGGAGCGACTGGAGAACCAGACCTGATTCTCCAGAACTTGAACCCGACCCACCTGAGGCTCCGCCCCCTCTCAAAGCACAGGTGTGATCAGCTATTGAAAAGACAAGAATCCTGTCTGATCATCGTTACCAGGAACTAAATGTTTTAAAAAAAAAAACTAATTAACATTTTAGTTTAAAGATTCTTTATGTTTAAAAAATATTTAGTTTTTTAAATCAATATTTTATTAAATTAATGGAGATTTTTAGCTTCATCTATAAAGAAAGTTAACAACCAACACAAATTTCTGCTCAGAAACACAAGAGCAATAAAACTAATAATAGTTGCTTCTTGTTCTGAGTCCAACAGAACCAAGAACCTTCATGTTTCTCCACATGTTGACACGACCATCTGTTAATATGTTCATATTTTATTAAATACAGATTTTATGAATTTATGTAATCATGTTTAATGTTGATATGAAGGAAACTTTCCATGATGATTCTCACCTGATCCTCCCTCCTTCATTCCTGAACAGAAAGTTTTTTAAGCTTTGGCCTCTTTTAGCCTGGAGGCTTTAAGTTTTATAGCTGGTTTGTTTCAAACGTTTCCAACAAAAAGTTAAAAACCTGCTGAGTTCCAAACAGGTTTTAACTTGCCGTTTACTGGAAGATGTTTCTGAGTTTCTGTTTCTGTTGTGCAGGAATGTTCCCTCGTTCTTCACTGCAGGAATGTTTCCTCGTTCTTCACTGCAGGAATGTTCCCTCGTTCTTCACTGCAGGAATGTTTCCTCGTTCTTCACTGCAGGAATGTTCCCTCGTTCTTCACTGCAGGAATGTTCCCTCGTTCTTCACTGCATGAATGTTCCCTCGTTCTTCACTGCAGGAATGTTCCCTTGTTCTTCACTGCAGGAATGTTTCCTCGTTCTTCACTGCATGAATGTTCCCTTGTTCTTCACTGCAGGAATGTTTCCTCGTTCTTCACTGCATGAATGTTCCCTCGTTCTTCACTGCAGGAATGTTTCCTCGTTCTTCACTGCATGAATGTTCCCTCGTTCTTCACTGCAGGAATGTTCCCTCGTTCTTCACTGCAGGAATGTTCCCTCGTTCTTCACTGCAGGAATGTTCCCTCGTTCTTCACTGCATGAATGTTCCCTCGTTCTTCACTGCAGGAATGTTCCCTTGTTCTTCACTGCAGGAATGTTTCCTCGTTCTTCACTGCATGAATGTTCCCTTGTTCTTCACTGCAGGAATGTTTCCTCGTTCTTCACTGCATGAATGTTCCCTCGTTCTTCACTGCAGGAATGTTTCCTCGTTCTTCACTGCATGAATGTTCCCTCGTTCTTCACTGCAGGAATGTTTCCTCGTTCTTCACTGCAGGAATGCTCCCTCGTTCTTCACTGCAGGAATGTTTCCTCGTTCTTCACTGCAGGAATGCTCCCTCGTTCCTCACTGCAGGAATGTTTCCTCGTTCTTCACTGCAGGAATGCTCCCTCGTTCTTCACTGCAGGAATGTTTCCTCGTTCTTCACTGCATGAATGTTCCCTCGTTCCTCACTGCAGGAATGTTTCCTCGTTCTTCACTGCATGAATGTTCCCTCGTTCCTCACTGCAGGAATGTTCCCTCGTTCTTCACTGCAGGAATGTTCCCTCGTTCCTCACTGCAGGAATGTTCCCTCGTTCCTCACTGCAGGAATGTTTCCTCGTTCTTCACTGCAGGAATGTTCCTTCGTTCTTCACTGCAGGAATGTTTCCTCGTTCTTCACTGCAGGAATGTTTCCTCTTTCTTCACTGCAGGAATGTTCCCTCGTTCTTCACTGCAGGAATGTTCCCTCGTTCTTCACTGCAGGAATGTTCCCTCGTTCTTCACTGCAGGAATGTTCCTTCGTTCTTCACTGCAGGAATGTTTCCTCGTTCTTCACTGCAGGAATGTTTCCTCGTTCTTCACTGCATGAATGTTCCCTCGTTCCTCACTGCAGGAATGTTCCCTCGTTCTTCACTGCAGGAATGTTTCCTCGTTCCTCAGTTTGGGTCGAGGTTCATCTGTCACACAGACTTTTAACTCTACAATATTTTAATTAAATGTAGAAATGACTTTGCTGCATTTTCTAACAAACTGCTTCTGAAAAATCTTGACATTTAAGAGCTTGATTTTCTCTCTATTGGTTCTGGTTCTGGTTCTGATCAGGACCGATCGTTCAGATTGATGGTTTTCCAGCCTGTCGGCTCTGCAGCCTCCAGTTCTTAAGAAAACAAACTTCATCCACCAGTTTAACCAGTTTGAACATTTATTTATAACCTGAGAAGAAAACAGAGGAAACATTTTCATTACTGCAGATTAGTAGAAAGATTAAAGGTAAAAAATAATAATGAAGGACAAAATCTAAAAATGAAACATTACTGTGTAAAAGTTTTAAAGCCGTCAGTTTGTTCAGTTTTCTTTCCCTCCAAAGATTCGATCTTTGTGTAAAAACGCTTTTTGACTGTGATCACCTTTACAGGAACATTATTATCTCCTCTGCATTTCCACTGTTTTTATCAAGATAAATAAATTATCTGGGCAGAAGAAAAAGACCCAGAAAGGAGGAAGTAAAGTTAAAGTTTGTCAGTCGGATCCATCCAGGCTTCTTTCACTACATGACCGGCTTCAGTCCCTGATCCAACTGGCTCTAAATAGTTTCTGTTCACTTTTCTAAATAAAAAAGAAATGATGCTTAATAAATTCCAAACATTTCAAAATAACTCAAGAACCCTGGCCTTCATATATCTGAGTCATGATGATATTTGAAGGAAACGCAGGAAGGTCAAAGGTCATCACAGACGTTAATTAGCATTAGTGTGACCGGTGTGTGTGTTATGTGGTGATTGGACAAACCACAAAACACCAAGTCTGGGTTTGGAGGCCGTCTCCGTTATTTAATCTCTCCCCAGTGGAACGAGGAATAAAAGGGAAGAGGAAATGAACAACTTAATATTTATAGGACCCTGAACAAAAGAAGAAGAAAGCAGGGCGGAGCTGGAGGACCAAACCCCTTATAGCAGGAACAGAGGAACAAAAGGACAGGCAAGTATAAGAGGACAAATACGTTAAAGAAAACATTTTGTGAAAATATACAACTATTAATATAGTTACATTAGCATTAGCATTAGCTAACGACAGTCAGCTGGTTCTCACTGAGGGTCCAGCTGCTGCACTTACCATCATTACTCTTGTGGCTCTTGCTTGTTCAGTTTTTCCTTCCACTAAACCTTCCAGTCAAACGTTTTTCTCATTATTAATATTATTATAAGAGAATCTGTAGACTTGAGCCACAATAATGTAAATGAACTAAATCTTTCTTAATGATCCAGATGGAGATGGATCTGTACCGAACCTCCAGTTGGTGGCAGTAACCCACCAGTTGGTTCCGGTCCAACACCAGAGCAGATCGGGTTCTGATCAGGAGTCTGAAACCGATCAGATTGAATGAAATCCATCATGTGTTGTGATTAATCCAGAGTCGGAGCTGCTCTGTAGCCGTTGTCCTGGTGGCTAACAGCGGGTTAGCACCGTTAGCCTGCAGCGGCTAACTCATTTTCACATTAAAAGTCGCTTTTAGCCGCAGCTACAATGGAAACAACAGCGACGAAAAGACGAGACAACAAGAAATCCCTGCGGGTTAAAGTCATCAGCCTGGGGAACGCCGAGGTGGGGAAGGTACGACAGTTTCTGACTATTTCACATCAAATCTACATGGAGACTGGTCCGGTGGAGCTGGACGCGCCAACACGGACTAACCTCACTGCTTTATATCATAATTAATTGTTTATTACACGTAAATACATGTAGAAACTGCTGGCAGCCTGGATTACAAACCCTTTCTTAATGATACTAAGGCAATATAGCGATGCGTTTAGTTCTGAGGTCAAGACGCTATTGTTTATGGTAGACTTCATTTAAATAATACGTTATTTTATTATTCCTCATAATTTCTGTAAATTTCAACATATTTGAATAAATGTCCAAAAAGGCTGATAAATGCTCTACTATTCGGCATACACCTCACCTTTATAAATGCTTTATATAGATATTATAACGTATGTCATTCAGGAATATTACCTGATGCAGTGGGCTAAACTAAGTTAAAACGGTATTTTTATTTACAGTCCCTCAATTTTTAAAATCTATGAGTAAATTAGATTATTCTACCCTCTGATTCTGCAGTTCCTAGAACCAATGAGGCCTGAGTAAAGTTCTTTAGACAGTTGGTACATCAGACGTTTAGCACAAACCTTACAGTCAGTTTCTAGGTAAACTGATCATCATTGTTGACAGAACAGAAGAACCACTGATTTATTAATGAGTATGAAACCAACAGGCAATGCCTGGCCACAAAATGGAGGTAGGAGTTGAACATCCTGGTCCTTGACGTTAACCAGAAACCTGTTTGTACCTCCAGAGCTGCATCATCAAGCGCTACTGTGAGAAGAGGTTTGTTCCAAAGTACCTGGCAACAATCGGCATCGATTACGGAGTCACAAAGTAGGTCCTCACACCGCCCGCTGTCCTGAACCAGACGGCTGTACGTCGTAGTGATGTGTGTGTTGGTGTGTGTCAGAGTTCAGGTCAGAGACAGAGAAATCAAGGTGAACATCTTCGACATGGCCGGACATCCTTTCTTCTACGAGGTGAGACCGTTCAGGACGTCACAGGCGAAGGTCTGGACTCTTTCAGCAGGTGGAGGCTCAGCGACTCGTTTGTCCCGCTCTGCGTTTCAGGTCCGTAACGAGTTCTACAAAGACAGCCAGGGAGTGCTGCTGGTGTACGACGTGGGGCTCAGGGAGAGCTTCGACGCCCTGGACAGCTGGCTGGGGGAGATGAAGCAGGAGATGGGCTCTCAGGCCAACATGGACAGCATCGTCTTCGTCGTCTGCGCCAACAAGGTCCGACCCGATCAACAGCCAAGTCACCAATAACATGCTGAACAGCTCTGGGTCAGTCCTTCTGGTCTCTGGCCTCCTCAGGTGGACCTGACGAAGCGGCGGGTGGTGGATGAAGGCGAGGGTCGTCTGTGGGCGGAGTCCAGAGGGTTCCACTACTTTGAGACGTCGGCGCAGAGCGGCGAGGGCATCAACGAGATGTTCCAGGTAGTCCTGACGTCCTGTGAGCCGCAGAGGTTGGTAGAGATGCTCTGAGGTTCTGCTGGTTTCCTCCGCAGGCGTTCTTCTCCTCCATCACTGACATGTGTGAGAACGGCGGGAAGCGGCCGGTGTCAGAGGTCAGCGTGGGCTTCACCAAGGAGCAGGCCGACACCGTTCGACGCATCCGCAACAGCAAGGACTCCTGGGACATGCTGGGGGTGAAGCCGGGCGCCACGCGGTGAGTCCGGATCCTCGCCGAGGTCCGACCTGCGGCGTCTCCTGACGCTGACGCTGTCGTCTGTCTGCAGGGAGGAAGTGAACAAGGCGTACAGGAAGCTGGCCGTCCTGCTGCACCCGGATAAATGCGTCGCCCCCGGCAGCGAAGACGCCTTCAAGGCGGTGGTGAACGCTCGCACCTCGCTGCTGAAGAACATCAAATAACAGAGACAGAGAACCGCCGCTGCTCCAACACGGCTCCTTATTTATCTGGATATTTAGTCTGTCTCTGTGCCACAGTGCTGTCTGCCAACCCTTAACCTTTAACCTTTAACCTGAGGACAGGCAGGTCTGATGATGAGGACGGCAGAGTCCACCAGAACCAACCAGGTCCATTTAGAGATCTGAGTCTGTCACTGAAATATTATTTAGATTTAACATCTATTATTTAAATATTTTTATTCTTTTCAAATGTTTAGAAAAGTTTCCTGTTTTTTGTAAAAATTTTAATTTCCTTTAAAGTTATAATTTTCTTCCATAAACTTGTAAAAATGTGTATTTTAAAATCAAAATTAAATATTTATTATTTTAACATCTGAACTGATAAATTAATATCAGGATTCTTTTAAAATGGTTCCCTAGTATTATTATTAATAAT
Organism: Xiphophorus maculatus; assembly: GCF_002775205.1. NCBI lineage: Eukaryota > Metazoa > Chordata > Actinopteri > Cyprinodontiformes > Poeciliidae > Xiphophorus > Xiphophorus maculatus. The sequence goes on along the minus strand of NC_036466.1, from coordinate 14,409,009 downwards.
AATCTAATTTTAAAAAATTTAACTTCTTTTAATATGTTACACTTTCTGTGAGCCTCCACATATGTAAATTAGGTTCACAGATATTTAGGGAATAAATTCTTTTTAGAGTTTTTGTTTAGTTTTATCAAATATTTAATTTGGTTATTTATATATCACAACATTTTTAAAAATACTAACACTTCATAAACATTGCACTTAGCTTGCAAAATAACAAAAAGTGAAGTTTACTTTAGCCAAAAAAAAAGTAATTTTTTTTTTTTAAATGCCAAAATTATAAGGAATTTTATGTAGAATTGCAGATAATCCTTAAATTCTTTTTAGAAATTTGAGAATTACTTTAAATGTTTAATATGGATTTAGTGTTATATTAATAATATTAAAATGTTTTAAATTAAATGTTCCAAATTCAACGTTTATAAAAATATTCCTAAAGAGTAAATGTCACTTCCTGTTGCTCTCATAATGTTTGTGTTCTGCAGCTGATGGACCGGCTCGGTTCTGTTGGTGTTCTGTTCATCAGAACCTCAGCGTGTTTATAAAGGTTCCCAGGTGAACAGGTCATGTAGGGTCAAAGTGCATGCTGAATGTTGAGATGTGATCCTTTCTGTTCCAAACAAACTACCAGAACCCGACCAGAACCAGACCGGCATGGCGCTCTGTCAGAGCAGGAACCAATCAGGAAATCTGTCCAATTACCCATAATTCATATGGAAAGTTTATTTACTCAATAATTTATTTAATTAGTTTTAACTTGGGATTTTTAAAGTTACACATTTTACAGTCATTTGTTCACCTGATATTCATTCATTTATAAATGTCAGTTTCAAACTAAGTTTTATATTTAAAAAGCTAAATATTTAGTTTGAAGCTAAGCATTTAGCTTGCCAACTAAATATTTAATTTTATACAAAATATTTAATTTGGAGCTAAATAGTTAACTTGCTAACTACATATTAGGTTTATAAACTATTAGCTTACCAACTATATCTTAAATATTTAGTTAGCAAGCTAACTAGTTAGCTACAAATTAAATACTTAGTTTGAAGCTAAACAGTTAGCTAGTGAAACAGATAACATATAAATAGATATTTAGATAAATAAATAGACTTGTCACCTTCATATTAACTCATTTTCATCAACAATTTTCATCATTTTATCTGAAATCTTGGTTTAGTTGGTTTAATTTGCAAGTTTAGTGATTAGAAAACATTTCTCTGAAACTATTTGGATGTTTTTTTTGCAGAGGTTTACCAGAATATTTAAATTAATATTTTATTTTCCAGTGAAATGATGAGAATCAGCCTCTAAATTCTCCTTATTTCCACTGCCAAACGTTAAATCCTGTCCTTTATTGTTCAGTTTTAACTGGACTTTCTTCCCTTACGTTGCCATAGAAACGGTCGTCATGTTTCCCCCTGAAGGTTTACATGAAGGATCCAACAGAACCATCTGTGACTGTTTACGGACTTTTATCAGGTCGACTGTTTGATGACAGCTGGCATGGATACATGTTATTATTCCAGTTTTATATTTTTACATGTTTGTGTCCACAGGAATGAATAAAATCAGCCTGAGCTTCCACATGTTCAATCAAACTGATTCATTGTTTCATTTTTCTAATTCCACTGAATTTGTTTTTTTCTCCAGGTTTTTAGTTATATTTGTGATTTATAAAGTGAAATAAGTCCTGATATGGATGATTACCAGGAAATACCTTCATTACTTTACATCCAGTCTGGACATTAAATACAGTGAAGAGGTTTCGCCACCAGGTGGCAGCACACTAAACCTACATCAGTGGATCCATTTTTAGCTCCCTGATCAGATACTTACAGTCCATCTTCTCAGGTTTCTGTCCATCTGTGAAGTTGCCGTCAACATGGTCACACAACCCGAGCACACAAACACAACCTGGCCTGGTTGGAGGCCTGCCAATCCCATCAGGCACCTGAACGGTCAGACACAGCCACATGCTTAATCTGGCCGATTAATGAGCAGCCTTTTGTCCATTCGAGGGGTTCCTGATGGGATTAGTGCAGCACTGGGACATCTGCTGGTCAACTTCAGCTCATTACACCAAGCTGCTGCGCCTCACTCAGACCTGCAGTTCAGGAGCTACAGGTTCTGGCTGTGACCCGAGAGTACCGTCCGTCTTTACTCACCGACACCATGACGACTGGACGCTTCCTGCTGACGAAACCTTCATGAAGAAATGAGGAGCTTGGAAAGTGTGTTTGTTTCCTGAATAAATCATGATGAGCTGAACAAGATGGACCTGAGATGAACAAGGAAGCAGCAAGGAAACAAAAACAGGACAAAGACAAACCAGAGTCCTTACTGGAGATGATCAAATCAATTCTGCAACCAGTGAGTACAACTATGACTCCGTTCAGTTTTTCATCCTATAAACTAATCTTCAGAGGATTCAATAAAACCCTTTACCTTTTCTTACCTACTGATTTGTTCCCATTGAGCCAATTTAATCCAGAAGGTCTACCTTCAGTTTGGTGTAAAGCAGGAATCCTCTTTCATGGTTCTGGATACTTTAACATGGTTGAGTCAACAGGAAGTTGAAGTACAGCATGGCAGCATGGCGCTGGCCTCACCTGGCATTAGATTAACACCATCTGCTTCATCAGCACTGACGGCGTCAATGGAGGCCTCTGCTAATTACAGACAAGAAAACCGGAGCATTATGATCAGACACAACGTAGAAACCACTAAATAAATGGAAATAGAGAATAAGATGCACTTTTAAGCATAATAATAATGATAAAAACTGGTTATATCTGTCAACGTTAAATCCTCTAGGAATCAACAATGTGCAGTTTGAGAAAACCAAAGAGGCAAAGAGTAGAACCCTGAGGTTCACCTCAGAGAAACGTTTGGCCCATGATTTAAAAACCATAAAGTGGAAAATGAAGGGACCTTTCAGATTATTATTGAGTGACTGCACTGATTTGGCATAATGGACAATGGTCTGGCAGAGATCCTGACTGAAATCGTTTTATGGTTTCTGCTCCGTACCTCAGTCCTACCATCCACATAACCATGACTGAAAACCACACCACTCTGATAAATGGCGACTGTGAGTCAGCCAGACAGCCCAGTGACATCACCTTCAGTGCGAACATCAGCCCCGCCCAAGGTCTACGAAGGAAACGTCTGCTGTGGCAGACCGCCGTCAGGAACATCATCGACCAGCACAACCTGTACTCTCTGAGGCTCGCTGGCGGCCTGGAGAGAGGCAGACACCGCATCACCGTCACAGACGCCTACATTGCTGACATCAACAGGTACGACACCTGATGCCATCACCTGATGCTGATGGCATCAGGTCCCAAAACCAACACATTGGGATGTTTGGGTCTTTAATTGATTCCTTTCTGTGGCTCTGCAGGCAGATACGCAACAAGACGTCTCGTGGCAATTTTTGGCAGAAGCGTCGTTCGTCTGCAGCTCGAGTTCATCCAGCAGCTCCAAGGATTTCTGTACAAACACAAGTCGCACAACGTTTGCTTACCGATGCCGATTTCTTTGTGTCGTACGGATCGACGATCCGAGGCGTCTTCATTCCTACCATGCAGCTGACATTCAAGTAGAGAAGCACAAACAAAAAGGTAAAACAGTCTGATGTTCAACAGTTTTTAAAACTTGTGTCTCATCTGGACCACCAGGTCTGCTGACCTGGAGTTGACCTACCAGCAGTTCTCCTCAGCTCAGCGAAGAACCTCTCTGGTTGTCACCAACCTCATTGACATCTTCATCCGACTGTTCATCTCCCTGGTGATGTGGCCAACAGGCTGGGGGGCGATGGCTTGTGACTGGCTGACCGGCCTGTCGCTCGTTCTGTGGGCGGGGGTCTGTGGCCTGGCAGTGGCAAACCAGGAGGTGATGACTTCACCACAGTGGCTCAGGTATGTCTGAAGCTAAAGGCTGTTCACCCTCTCAACAATATTTGACGACCAACTGCTAAAAACAGGTCTGGACTTGCTGTCCGTCCTCTCAGGTCCCTGTCGGTGCTCACCTGGGTGTCTCAGACCGTCCAGGTGTTGGTCGGTGTTTTCAGCTGGGCTGAAACCAATCACTCCTGGTATGTCTTCTTCACTCTGTTCTCCACCTACACCCTGTTGCCGCTGCCCCTCCCATGGGCGATTGCTGCAGGGACAATCACATCCACCCTGCACCTCCTAGTGGATGTCTGTTGGCACTACAGTGACCAAATTCTGATCAGAAGGGTTAGAAAACTTTTATACTTTCACTTTTTACTGTCATATGATTTCCCTTTTCATTCTAAATGCTTTTCCACCTGCTTTATGTTCTGTCCTTTGTCCAGGTGTTCTCAAAAGGCTTGTTGTACCTGGCGATGAACACCGCCGGTATCTTTATGAACTACCTGTCTGACCGGACTCAGCGGCAGAGTTTTCTGGAGACACGGAGATGTATAGAAGGACGAGTCCGACTGGAGAGGGAGAACCAAAGACAGGTAAAGTCTTCCCCACTTAGGCACATTTACTCTTATGTAAGACAAACATAAGAGGTCTTTCTCTCAGGAGCGTCTGGTAATGTCCATCCTACCACGCTTCCTGGTTCTGGAGATGATTGCCGACATGTCTGCAGTGGACGAATATCTGCTGCCTCAGCAGTTCCACAAAATCTACATCCACCACTACAAGGACGTCAGGTAGCCAAACACTTTCTGACCTGAAGCAAACAGATTTTATGTGACCTACAGCTTCTGACACACCAGGAAACATCTCTGTTTGTCCAGCATCCTGTTTGCAGACATCATCGGCTTCACGTCTCTCTCTTTGATTCTTTCGGCTCAGGAACTCGTTAAAACTCTTAACGAGCTTTTTGGACGCTTCGACAGGCTGGCTGAGGTCTGGTCACCTTTTCTAAAATAAAAACTGTAACCCTCCTTTGAGGACGAGGTTAAAGTTTCTCTCATGTGTGTGCAGGAGCACCAGTGTTTGCGGATAAAGATCCTCGGCGACTGTTACTACTGTGTGTCTGGAGTCCCAGAGCCCCAGCGCGCCCACGCCCGCTGCTGTGTGGAGATGGGCCTCAGCATGATCAGCACCATACGGTAAGAAAACAGACACCCCAAACACCAAGTGCGCAGAAGTTTCTGTAACTCATGAACATGTTGTTGCAGGTATGTCCGTCGGGAGCTGCAGCAGGAACTGGACATGCGAATTGGCGTCCACTCGGGTTCTGTCCTCTGTGGGGTGTTGGGTCTTCAGAAGTGGCAGTTTGACATCTGGAGCTGGGATGTTGACATTGCCAACTGTCTGGAAGCTGCAGGAGTTCCAGGGTCAGCACCTTAAACCAACACCTGGGTCTCCCCAGAACAGCTAAAACCAGCTCATGTTTCCAGTCATTGGTAAAGAGATGACTTCCTCTCTCAGGCAGGTTCACATTTCACAGGCCACTCTGGACTGTCTGGGTGGGATCTATGAGACAGAACAGGGCCACGGCCAGGACCGGAGCGAGTTTCTACGGAAACACAACGTTGACACTTACCTTATCCGCCCGGCAACACGGGAGGAGCCCCAGCCCCCTAAAGCAAGGCGTCCAAGTTATGATGAACTGACAACTTGGAGTGCTGAGTTGCCATTTGGAGACATCCTGGGAATGAATTTCGTAAGAACATGAAATATAGTTGACAAAAATCTGGATATTTCAGGAGTCATGTCATTATTTCTTCCCTTGTCCTTCCTATAGATCCTGGCCACTTTCACCAATGGCTCTCTCACCCAGCTGCCCAATCACATCGCAGCTCAGCGTTCCGGTTCACGGGAAGTGAACAAGAGGATCCGTCAGGCAATGGAAGTGCGAAGCAGCGAGCGAATGAGGAAAGAGCACATCACCACTTTCACTCAGGTGTTCAAGGACTCCCAAATGGAGGGAAAGGTAACTTCCTGTTTGGATATTGGCTTGTTTGTTTCAGGTGTGATGGGCAGGTGACTGATCACTTCTTTTTCAGTATTCTCAGATGAGAGATGAACTCTTCAAGTCTAACATGGTTTGTTCCTTCATCCTACTAATACTGCTGATGGCCGTCCAGGTGCTAATTCCTGCACCAAGGTATGCTTCTCCATTAACCAACAGATTAATTCCTACCAAAACGTTTCTAATGACATAAAACGGGTTTTTTAACTGAATTGTTTCAGTTTTATTAATATTTAATGGTACACTGCTCCTCACAGACTTCTGGTATAAACAGAACATCATCAGCGAAACGGGGAACGCTGAGTATTTACCCTCGTTTACCAGACCGGTGCTGTTTCTGTCTTTGTTGAGGTGGAGTCCGATGGTGGCCCAGTTCACCATCAGTGGCTTTGTCTACTTCCTGCTCCTGTTGTTGACTCTGGGGGAGGAGTTTAAACGTTGCCCCTCCCCCCTACAGTCACTCTGCTGCTGGGTTCATGAAACCAAGTATGCACGAACTGTCCTCATGCTAACCGCCATCACCGTCAACTCTGTGATCGCCTCTGTGAACATTGTAAGTCTGAATGTTTTGATTTTAGTCATTTTGACAGTCAACCCACAGAAGGTCATTGGCTTCATGCTGTGTTCAGGGCTGCTGGGAAACTGGATCCGCTGCTGTGAAGGTCAAAGTTTAAGCACTGAAGCAAATGAAGTTTCTTCTTCTTTCAGCTCTGGTGTGATTGGTCAGAATCCGGCGTTACTGAAGCGTTTGTGACTCCACCTCCCTCCAGATGGTCAGACATGAACATCTGTACTCATCCAGAGGTGAGAACTCCTTCATTCTGGACTCCCAGAACATGAAGCTGAAAACCTACAAAAGTAACCTGCAGCTGTAGCCTGTAGCACTAGCCTGTAGCACTAGCCTGTAGCATTAGCCTGTAGCACTAGCCTGTAGCAGGAACATGACAGCGGCCTTCAACCTGTGCAGCTTTTCGTTGACAGTTCAGTGGTCGCCATGGTTACCTGTGCAGCTTTTCGTTGACAGTTCAGTGGTCGCCATGGTTACCCGTGCAGCTTTTTGTTGACAGTTCAGTGGTCGCCATGGTTACCTGTGCAGCTTTTCATTGACAGTTCAGTGGTCGCCATGGTTACCTGTGCAGCCTTTTGTTGACAGTTCAGTGGTCGCCATGGTTACCTGTGCAGCTTTTCGTTGACAGTTCAGTGGTCGCCATGGTTACCTGTGCAGCTTTTCGTTGACAGTTCATGGTGCTGAGCGCGGTGGTCGCCATGGTTACCTGTGCGGTGTTCCTCAGGCTGAGCTGCATGCTGCAGCTGGCCTTCCTGCTGCTGACCGCCGGGTTCTACACCTACATCATCGAGACTCAGAGGTACGTTCAGGTGCCGTGGGACGTCTCTGAGTGGACGGACGCCTCACGCCGTCTCCTGTCTCACCTTGTCCTCCCTGTTGATCTGAGGTCAGCTCCCAGCAGCTCTGCCAGGGGGGAGTTTGCCTGGTTCTCATGACGATGTTCGTGGTCGCAGTCCTCTACAACAGCAGACAGGTGAGGCCAGCGGGACAGACTGCTCACCTGAGCTTCTGTCTTCAGCATCTTATTCTCGCTCTTCTTCGTTGGTAGCTGGAGGCCATGGCGCGGCTGGACTTCCTGTGGCGCCTGCAGGCCGGGAAGGAGGTGGAAGACATGAAGGAGCAGCGTGAGCACAACGAGTGTCTGCTGCTCAACATCCTGCCGTCTCACGTGGCTCAGCACTTCCTGGAGAGAGACACCAACGACGAGGTGACCGCCTGGGCGGACCGATCCCATGATGCATCAGTCTGTCTCTGTAGCTGGATGAACCAACCTGCCGCTGTGTTTGGACGCTAGGAGCTGTACGCCCAGTCGTACCAGCGGGTCGGGGTTCTGTTCGCCTCGCTGCCCAGGTTCTCTGACTTCTACGAGCAGAAGGAACTGGTCCATCAGCACGTCGAGTGTCTGCGGCTCCTCAACCACATCATCAGCGACTTTGACGAGGTCAGAACGGCTCAGACCCGGTTCATTAAACTTTATACCAAAACGGGCAAATTTAAAGCATAAATTCCCTAAATTAAGAATAAAAAAATCTAAAGGAACTCCGTGTTTCAGCTTTTAAGAAATTATTGACTTAAGACAAACTCCCATATCACATGAAAAATTACGTGAGTCAGTTTTTCCTTATGTTTCAAGTGTACTAACATATCAGTTGTTCTCTATTGTTGTTGGACAATATATATTTTTGTACCATTCTCGACTCGTGGTCAGCGGCTAAACAAAATCATTTCGGGCCTCAAACGGCCCCCGGGCCAGACGTTGGCCCACCCTGATTAACCCGCCTGCCTGTCGCTGCAGCTGCTGGACGAGTGTTACTTCCAGGAGGTGGAGAAGATCAAAACCATCGGCAGCTCCTACATGGCCGCCTCAGGCCTCTCACCTGACAGACAGGTGAGTGTCCTCCTGCCTCGGCTCGGTGCTGCGGCCGGTTGCTAACGGCGATGTGTCCATCAGGACAGCGACGACGGCTGGCGTCACCTCAGTGAGCTGGTGCTGTTCGCTCTGGCCATGCAGGAAACACTGCGGCAGATCAACACGCAGACTGGGAACCAGTTCCAGCTCAGAGTCGGTGGGACAGAAACACACACACACACAGAAAACACACAGAAAACACACAGACACACACACACAGACAGAAAACACACAGACACACACACACAGACAGAAAACACACAGACACACACACACAGACAGAAAACACACAGATACACACACACAGACAGAAAACACACAGACACACACACACACACAGAAAACACACAGACACACACACACAGACAGAAAACACACAGACACACACACACAGACAGAAAACACACAGACACACACACACAGACAGAAAACACACAGACACACACACGCACACAGAAAACACACAGACACACACACACAGACAGAAAACACACAGACACACACACACAGACAGAAAACACACAGACACACACACGCACACAGAAAACACACAGACACACACACACAGACAGAAAACACACAGATACACACAGAGACAGAAAACACACAGACACACACACGCACACAGAAAACACACAGACACACACACACCGACAGAAAACACACAGATACACACACACAGACAGAAAACACACAGACACACCCACACCGACAGAAAACACACAGATACACACAGAGACAGAAAACACACAGACACACACACACAGACAGAAAACACACAGACACACACACACAGACAGAAAACACACAGATACACACAGAGACAGAAAACACACAGACACACACACGCACACAGAAAACACACAGACACACACACACAGACAGAAAACACACAGACACACACACACAGACAGAAAACACACAGACACACACACACAGACAGAAAACACACAGATACACACACCCAGACAGAAAACACACAGACACACACACACAGACAGAAAACACACAGATACACACACACAGACAGAAAACACACAGATACACACACACAGACAGAAAACACACAGACACACACACACAGACAGAAAACACACAGATACACACACACAGACAGAAAACACACAGATACACACACACACAGACAGAAAACACACAGACACACACACACAGACAGAAAACACACAGATACACACACACAGACAGAAAACACACAGATACACACACACAGACAGAAAACACACAGATACACACAGAGACAGAAAACACACAGACACACACACACAGACAGAAAACACACAGACACACACACGCACACAGAAAACACACAGACACACACACACAGACAGAAAACACACAGACACACACACACAGACAGAAAACACACAGATACACACACACAGACAGAAAACACACAGATACACACACAGACAGAAAACACACAGATACACACACACACAGACAGAAAACACACAGATACACACCCAGACAGAAAACACACAGATACACACACAGACAGAAATAATTTCATTTCAAATTCTCACCTTATTTAAAAAACTATTTTCATATATTTGTTTTTGTTTCTTATAAATTAGATTTTTTTTATTTTATGTATATGTTCTTAGTTTTTTCAATTCCAGTATTTCCCATTTCTTTCTTTCTAAATATTAATAACTCTTAAAGTCATTTCAAATCTTCATGCAGTTCTCTCTCTGGCCTGCAGGTGTCGCCCACGGCCCGGTGATCGCCGGTGTGATCGGCGCCACCAAGCCGCAGTACGACATCTGGGGGGCGACGGTGAACATGGCGAGCCGGATGGAGAGCACCGGGGTCAGCGGGAGGATCCAGGTGAGCGCACCTGTCTGTGGGAGGAGCTTATGCAGCCATCATCTTCATCATCTTCATCTCTTTCAGGTCCCAGAAGCCACCAGCTGCATTTTGGTGGAGCAGGGCTTCCTACGGCAGCTCAGAGGGGACATTCATGTGAAGGGCGTCAGTGAGCGACATGGAAAGGTCGGTAGTTCAGCTCCAGGTCGCGGCGTCAAGGTGAAGCTCTGACGCGTCTCCTCCTCCAGGTTCGGACCTTCTTCGTGAGTAATCGGGACGAGCGGTCCAGCTTCGTGGAGCGCGGCGGTGGGCGGGGCTTCAGCATGAACAGGAACACGCTGGGAGCGGTGGTCTACAGCCTGGTGCAGGCCAGGAAGAGGGAGAGGCTGAGGGAGGAGAACGGAGGCTTCCACCTGGTCCAAGCCTCATGATTTTCAAAATAAAAGCCTTCCTGCGACTGATCTCAGCAGAAGCACTGAAGGCAGATTCACACATGAAACCCAAAGACATGTTCAGACGGATCTTTTACCTCAAAGTTCTGACAAGCTGGTCCTTCCTGACCCGACCCAACTGGACCTGACGAAGCCATAAAGACACATCGCTCAGTGTTAGGTTATTTTTTACTGTTTGAAGGAGCTATAGCGCTGAAATGTAAATGTTTGGAGCTTATTGTTGTATTTTTGTAACATTTTAATTCCTAAAATGTAAAATAAAAACGTATAAAACGTGTAAGTGAATTTATTGGGAGTGGAGTCCCTCAGGGTTGCGTGTTCGGTTCCCTGCTTGTAGCTCTGACCAGTTAAAGGTTTCACATTAAAACGCCGCGCTGCATCGTCTCCATGGTAACCAGCAGCAGAGTCTGGATGTTTCTGAGCTCTGGAGGGCAAATCGAATCGATTCGAAGCCGTGAATCACATGAAGCTCAGAGTGAAGCGACTCTGATGTGAGTCAGGATCCAAACGGGATCCGACCTTTAATACGGAGGACAGAAAAGAAAATTAAAGATTTAACCTGAATCAGAGCGGGTCAAAGGTCATCCTCAGTGAGGTTACAGATCCATCAGCAGGATTATGAACACATGATTTTAGGTTCATTTTACACACAGGATCATGTTTTATTAAATTTAAACATTTTTACTCAGATTATCTTCGTCTCATATTGAAATTGATGATCAGAAACTTTAAAATTGAATAAAAAAAGTAAAGAAATCTGAAAAGGTTCAGATATTTTTTTATATTTCTGTGTAAATATTTCACTTATTGATAATAAAGTGTGACTGGATCTGTGCATTTAGTTTGTTGATGGATCTAAAGAACATTTTATGATTTATTAGTTTTTTCTGCATATTGAGTTTTATCGTATTTTTATGATTAATAATCGTCGTTTTTACTCTCCATGTCTGCAGCATGTGACCTCACGCCTCTGAACCCGTTACCTAAGCCATACCGTCCTGACCTTTGACCCCCAGCTGTGAATAATTAGCCTGCAGGGGCGTGTAATAAGTTTATGATCAAAGTTCTGACTGTGGCGGGTCGTCGGCCCGACTGCAGCATCGCTTCTCCTCACGTGACTGGAACGGATCCGACTCCCGTTGGACCGGAGGTTCTGGGAGGAGGAAGAGGAGGAAGAGGTGGGGCCTTCCTCTGAAGGAGCTTCATTAGCACCAGCAGGATGGAGACCAGCAGGAACAGAACCATGGCCGACTCTCAGAACCGGACCGGCTCTGATGAGCTCATCTTCTTTGTGAATGGAAGGAAGGTAAGACCGGGTCGGTTCTGGTTCTGGTGGAACTCAGGAGTTCAGTCTGATCCCATGCTGCATGTTGACCCACTGATACCAGGCTCGGTTCTACTGACCCGACCCGAATGGAGAAATCTTCATTAATCATCTGCAGTTTGGAGAAAACAGAAAATATTGAGAAAGGATTTAACTGATCTGAGCTGGTTCTGGTTCTGGTTCCAGACCCAATCCGTCCTTTACTGAGGCTCCAGTATGTTTAGTTTATATAAACAAGGTTTTAATATTGAAATCTAGATTTTATTTGTTTTATTTTCATTTATTTATTAGACTTTTCCCTGATTTAGATCTGTCATTATTTTTATTTTTTTATTATTATTTGTCCAGTTATTTTAATTAATTTATTATATTTTAAATGGTTTTTATTAATTCATTACATTCAAGAATTATTTTTTGTTTTAAAATGACAGAACTGGTGATACACACAGGATTTTATAAGTTAGATTTTAATTGGTAGTTTATTTATTTATTTGTATTTAATTTTCATTTATTTATTTATTTATTACTACTTTAAATTATTTCTTCATTTTTTTATTTGTTTATCTTTTTATTTTAAAAATGTTCAGAAATTAAAACTTAAATCTTAATTTTTATTTGAATGTAATCTTATTTATTCTTAATAACCACCATAATATATTTTTATTTCATTTATTTTATTTGTGTATTTAATATTTTTTAATTCTTAAAATGTTCAATTTAATTTCAGTAAATTAATTTTAATAATTGTTGTTCTTTGTATTTTTAACTTACATCACTTTAATTTATTAAATACAATTTTTAAAGTTATTTTTATAGTTTTTTTAGGTTTTTATTCTGTTAACTGTTGCAGATTGTTGAAAAAAACCCAGATCCTGAGACGACTCTGCTGACGTACCTGAGGAGGAAACGTAAGATCCGACCCACCTTTCATCATCAACCAGTTAAATGTTTTTATATCAACTTCCTGTCCCTGAGGAACCCCAGAATGAAGTACAACTAGAAAAAGGTCAGAGGTCAGAGAGAGACTGATGGAGAGGAAGGATGGGTCAACAGAACCAAAGAGACCCGCTCAGTATCTAGTGAAAACCTTCTGGGTTTTATGGTAAAAACTGTTTGTAGGAGACAGCAGGTCAGCAGGACGATGAATCAAAACGGAGTTTGAGGAGAGACATGATAATTAGCATCATGAGAAGGACCAGAGATCGTGACACGATGTTGGACATTATGAGATTTAAGACTCAGACTGTGAAAGGTGATTTCCCTTCAGGTCTCTGGTTGAGTGAAGACGTTTGGACTTCCTCTGGCTACTGCTGATTTAGATCAGGATTGTAGTTTTGAATCTTAAACATTGAGTACATGAGCAGTCAGGAGGTCAGAGTGAAGATTTGACCAGTTCTGCCAATGATTCCCTGATTTCCACATTAACTCACGGTGTGTGTCCCTCAGTGGGGCTGACAGGAACCAAGCTGGGCTGTGCTGAAGGGGGATGTGGCGCCTGCACCGTCATGCTGTCCCGATACCAGGCGGAGCCGCAGCAGCTGCTGTATCCTCCGCTGGGTGAATGAACCGTGCCTGGACTGCGGTCATGTGCTTCCATCTGACTTCTGAGACTCTCCACACCAACAAACTGATTTCACAGCTGCTCAATGAACTGTTGTCTTCAACTGATCTCAGACATTACGCCGTGAACGCCTGCCTCGCACCCCTGTGCTCTCTACACCTGGTTGCCGTGACAACGGTGGAGGGAATTGGCAGCGTGGCGAGGAAGCTGCACCCTGTACAGGTGAGACCAGGTGTCACCGTCTGAAGCGTCATCAGTGGCATTAACGTCCGTCTCTGTTCAGGAACGGATCGCCAGGTCTCACGGCTCTCAGTGTGGTTTCTGCACTCCGGGAATCGTCATGTCTATGTACGCACTGCTGAGGAACAACCCCACTCCAAACATGGCCGACGTGGAGGAGGCCTTCCAAGGTTGTTGTTAATGGAGGCATCAGACTCTGACTCTCATCTTAATCTGAGTCGTTCTCACTGCAGTAATGAAAATAATCTTCACTTTCAGGAAATCTGTGCCGCTGTACAGGATACAGACCGATTCTGGAGGGATACAAAACCTTCACGGTGGTACGAATGGATGGCTTTGTGTTTCTGGTTTCAGTAACTTTAACATGTCTGGACCAACGTAGGGACCATAAGCTGTCACCATAGAGACAGTAACAACTAGCAGGTGTAAAAAAACAAAACAATGATTCATGGTGTTTACCATGAGACAGCAGCAGATTCAGCTGTCCACATGAAGACAGTAACAATTTTAACTTGTGTTCTTCTAGAAAGGCGGATGTTGTGGAGGCAAAGGACAAAATGGCTGCTGTATGACCAATGGGAACGGAGCTTTCCAAGGGTCAAAGGACAAACCAGAGGCAAGCCTCACTAAAAGCCGACTTCAGTACGAATATCTTTGGTTTGACCAGCATTAAATGTAGATTGTTTCACAGGAGGCAACATCTCTGTTCAACCCAGCAGACTTTGAGCCTTACGATCCCACACAGGAAGTCATCTTCCCCCCTGAACTCATGGTGAGGAACACAACACCTCTGGAGATTCATTCAGAGAGGTTTCAGGAGTTAAACCAGGCAAAGCACCATGAATATGTTACATATAAACCTGACTATCATCTGCGTATGGTTGAACATAGGCTTTTGTTTCAGCCAAAAATCTAAACTACACAAAGGAACCAGAGCAGTCCAGGTGTACTACAGTACTACTACAGTACTACAGTACTACAGTACTACAGCTGTAGTATCATTACGTTTAGTCTAATTTTACACTTTGTGTGAGAAAATAGTCCACTACCAAGTTATTTTAACCCTTCGCTGATTATTTGATGAATGACTTAAACATTTCTTCTTGCCTTTCTTCTCCCGTAGAATCTGTCTAAAGGTCAAAGATCATCACGTTCTCTGTGTTTCCATGGAGACCGGACAACATGGCTGCAGCCAGAGAGCCTGGATGAGCTTCTGCTCCTGAAGTGGAAACATCCAGACGCCCGACTGGTGGTAGGAAACACTGAAGTGGGTGAGTTTTCTGCTTCCCTACCGCCATCCATCCATCCGTCCATCCATCCATCCATCCATCACCCATCATCCATCCATCCATCCATCATCCATCCATCCATCTGTCCATCCATCATCCATCCGTCCGTCCATCATCCATCCATCCATCATCCATCCATCCATCCATCCATCCATCCATCCATCCATCCATCATCCATCCATCCGTCTGTCCGTCCATCCATCTATCATCCATCCATCCATCCATCCATCCATCATCCATCCATCCGTCCATCCATCCATCATCCATCCATTCATCCTGTTCCAGGTATTGAAGTCAAATTTAAAAACATGGTGTACCCTGTGGTCTTGGCTCCGGGTTTCATCGCTGAGCTGAACGCAGTGACTCACACTGAGGATGGTGAGAATGATTCTTCCTAAAGTAGCACAAACATCTTAAACTTCATTCATTTTAACACTAAAAGTCCAAAATATACAACACAAGACGTGACTAAGCATCCTCTCTGGTCTGTAGGCGTCGTGTTTGGTGCAGCATGCACCCTCAGCCACATGGGGGCGGTGCTGAAAGAGGCCGTTCAGAGTCTTCCTCCTCACCAGACTCAAGTCTTCCAGGCCATCTTGGAGCAGCTGCGATGGTTTGCAGGACAGCAGATCCGTAACGTAGCTGTGAGTTTCTAAAGTTCAGATGATCTGAAGTCATCACAGGAGTACAGTCTGTGTAACTGGTTGTGTTTTCAGGCCATTGGTGGAAACATCATGACAGCCAGTCCCATATCAGACCTCAACCCTGTGTTTATGGTGGCGGGCTGTAAACTCACCCTGAGGGACAAAGGTAGAACTTTTCCTCCTGGTTTATCTGGTTCTGTTTCTGTGTGAAAATCATCCTAAAGATGAAGCCACCGAGAGACAAAACGTCCTGATGTCACACTGTCTCTGTTTGTCAGAGGGGGCGGAGCTTAGGCGACCTTTAATCAAGAGTCCAAACTGGATGTTTTTCTGAATGTAAACAGCCTGTTACACAAGTTTTCACCAGAACTTGTGCAATGTGCAGTGTTTATTGTTTTCGGACTCATGAACCTTTAGTCCTTTAGGTTTCCTGTTCCACAGGACAAAAGGTTGATGAGTAATTCAGTTAGATCTTCTCATTCAGGTCTTTGCAGATGATTAACAGCAAATCCCACATTCATCTCTGTAATGATCATAATGGGTAAACCTTTGTTCTTCTTGCTGCTTCAGTAAAATCTTTGATGTGCTGCAGAAACAGGAAGTTCATCAGTTTGATGAAAGACCTCAGATCTGGTGTTGCCCAACTACCCGGGTCATCTTCAAGTCCATCAATTAGCAGACAATCTGTCCTCTGGACAGATGAGACCAACATAGAGACGTTGGACCATTATGGACAGAACCAAGAGTCAAGCACGGTGGTGGAAGGGTGGTGTGGGTTTATTGTACAGCTACCGGACCTGAACACCTAGTGGTCACTGAGTAGACCATGAAGCTCTCTGGAGCCAAATGTCACAGGAAATCAAGAAAACTTTTCCATTTTCCTATGACTGCATTTTAATTGCCACCCTTCTCTTCTCCATCCACCAGATGGCAGTCGGGAGGTTCAGATGGATGACGGTTTCTTCACAGGTTACAGGAAGACAACTGTACGACCTCAGGAGATCCTGCTCTCTATACTCATCCCATACAGCAAGAAGGTTGGTGTCACATCAGAACTATGGTCTCTCACCAAACTATCATGGACGTCTCGAAGCCTAAACCTGAGTCTGGTTGTCCTCCACTGATGACTTTCTCTGCCTTCTTTCATCCTGACTCTCTCCTTTGAGGCCGCTGACCTTTCCTCTCTCCATAGTGTCAGTTCGTCTCAGCCTTCAAGCAGTCCCCACGCCGTGAGGATGACATCAGCATCGTCACCGCGGCGATGAGCGCCATCTTCTCTCCTGGGACTGATATAGTTAAAGACCTGAGGCTGAGTTATGGTGGCATGGCGCCGGTGACGGCACTGGCCAAAAAAACGGCAAACCGGCTGCTGGGAAGGTAAGAACTGGAGGGTAAAGATCAAACCGTTAGAGGAAGACTGGATTCAACAATGTGCTGCGTTATGCAGGCAGTGGGGGGAGGAGCTTCTTCAGGAGGCTTGCTCCTCATTGGCTGAGGAGATGAGCCTCGACCCCTCTGCACCCGGTGGCATGGTGACGTACCGGCAGACCCTGACCCTAAGCCTTTTCTACAAGTTCTACCTGACGGTTCTACAGAAGCTCAGATTGCAGGTTTGTCTCGTTGAGTTCAACTTCTTCCATCTAATGAAAGTAAAACCAGACAGTCTTTAAGATTTGTTGTTCTGTCAGGGTCTGAGTGTTCAGGAGGTTAGCTCAGAGTGTCTGAGTGCCACAGAGATTTACCATCCAGAGACACCGTCCAGCGTTCAGGTCTACCAGGTACAGCAAACACACCTCCACCACGCAGACAAACACATCTAATGTCCAGGAGTATAATTCTCTGCTCGACCTCCAGGCGGTGCCAGAGGGGCAGAACCAGGATGACATGGTGGGCTGTCCCATAATGCACCTGTCAGCCTTGAAGCAGGCCACAGGTGAGGCGGTTTACTGTGACGATGTGCCTCTCTACGAGAATGAGCTTTACCTGGCCCTCATCACCAGCACCAAGGCTCACGCTAGGATACTGTAAGACACACTGCGGTCACACCTGGACAGTAACACACACCTGGACAGTAACACACACCTGGACAGTAACACACACCTGGACAGTAACACACACCTGGACAGTAACACACACCTGGACACCCCCACACACCTGTCTGGTCTCACCTGCTGTGTGTTCGCTGCAGCTCTGTGGATGTATCAGCGGCAGAGCGGTGTCCCGGAGTCGTCTGCTGTCTTTTTGCCAGTGACGTTCCCGGCAGTAACGTAACTGGAGTAAGACAAGACGAGACAGTCTTCGCCGACGGCCAGGTGTGTTTCTGTCACACCGATCAATCAGGTGGTTCTGTCATGTTCAGGTTAATGATGCGTCTGTTGTTTTCACAGGTGACCTGTGTGGGTCACATTATCGGTGCTGTGGTGGCCGACTCTCAGCTTCATGCTCAGAGAGCTGCCAAAGCTGTGAGGATCCAGTATGAAGAGCTGAAGCCCATCGTCACCATCCAGGTGAGACCAGAACCACCTGGACGCTCAGTAATCACAGTAGAACTCACTGAACCACATTTTTGTTTCCTTTAACAGGAAGCCATTGCCGCCCAGTCCTTCTATGAACCAATCAGAGCCATCCAGAATGGAGACATGGAAGCAGGCTTTAAACAAGCTGATCACATACTGGAGGGTACAACAATCTGCCCCTTGACCTCCATCTGACCTTGGTTAATTAGATGGTAATTAGCCAATGACTGTCTCTAAGGTGAGATCCATATGGGAGGTCAGGAGCATTTTTACCTGGAGACAAACGTCACTCTAGCTGTTCCCCGAGAAGAAGATGGAGAAATGGAGCTCTTCATTTCCAGCCAATCACCTTCTGATTCTCAGGTAACAATCAGAATTCAGTACCTGTGTTATGCAGAGTCCATAACACAGCTTCGCCTCAGGAAGCTGTCAGCCATGTTCAAAAACTAAAACCACAAATAACCTTAATCCTATTTCTAAGTTTAAATGTTCACTTTCATTCAGAGTAGAAAGAATCGACCCTCCTATCTGACACATTTTGTTTGTCTCTTGTTCTCCAGTCTTTTGTAGCAAAGGCCTTGGGTGTCCCAGCTAACAGGGTGCTGGTACGAGTTAAGCGGATGGGTGGAGGGTTTGGAGGAAAAGAAAGTCGGACCACTGTGTTGTCCACTGTTGTTGCCGTGGCAGCAAACAGGTAGGTGTCCCCTTGTTTCATGTTAAAACTCTGAAACTCTGGGGCGTGCTGTGGTGGCGCAGGGGGTTAGCACGCCCCACGTTTGGAGGCCTTAGTCCTCGACGCGGACGTCGCGGGTTCGACTCCCAGTCCCGACGACCTTTGCCCCATGTCTTCCCCCCTCTCCTCACCCTCCTTCCTGTCTGCCTACTGTAGAAAAAATACGAGCCACTAGCGCCGCCGAGAAAAAAAAACTCTGAAACTCCAAAGATTTAAAGAGTTTTGTGTGTTTCAGGTTGAAGAGACCTGTCAGGTGTATGCTGGACAGAGATGAGGACATGCTGATCACTGGAGGTCGTCATCCGTTCTACGGGAAATACAAAGTATACATAGTTCCCCTAAGCTTCTGATAGAGGTAACATTATTGGGAGGATCTGAGCTTCACTCCTTGTTTCTGTGGTAGGTTGGTTTCCTCCAGAGTGGGAAGGTAGTCGCTCTGGATGTGTCTTTCTACAGCAATTCTGGAAACTCCATGGATCTCTCCCAGGCAGTGAGTTTCATCCACAACCAGGATTTCTCCTCTTTTCATCACACGCTATGCTGACGATACTTTGCTTCTTTGTATTCATTCAGATTATGGAGCGTGCTCTGTTCCACATGGAAAATTCATACCGGATACCAAACGTGCGTGGCCAAGGTTTCATGTGTCGCACCAACCTCCCATCCAACACGGCCTTCAGAGGCTTTGGAGGACCTCAAGGCATGATGGTAGCTGAGAACTGGATTACAGATGTGGCTCATAGTCTGGGCCGCTCACCTGAGGAGGTCTGTCCATGAATAAATGTCTGAGCAGCTGGACTCTGGTGTAGGAGAGTCCAGTTAACGTGTCTGTTCCCCTACAGGTGCGCCGGTTGAACCTGTACTTGGAGGGAGAGTCAACGCCCTACAACCAGATCCTGCATGGCCTCACACTGGATCGCTGCTGGGACGAGTGTCTTTCACGGTCTGAATACGAGCAACGACGAGCTGCTGCTGATCTCTTTAACAGGTAAAACTACTGAATCTGAAGGAAATGTTTAGCTCCAAACTGACAACAACTAGACTGATGGATGTTTCTGACTAGCTTTGACCTCCTTTACCTCCGAAGTTTAACTGACCAGAGTAAAGTTGTGAATAAAATGGTTTTTGTGTTTCATTTCAGACAGAACCGATGGACCAAACAAGGACTTGCGATCGTGCCCACTAAGTTTGGCATCAGCTTTACAGCCACCTTCCTCAATCAGGTTTGCTCTACTGGGCAGTGATCTGCTGCAGGTCAAGCAGTGTTTGAGGAATCTAAGGAGTTTATTCATGAATAAGTTTGACCTACGGTGTTCTTTGTCTTCAGGCTGGCGCTCTCGTCCACATCTACAGAGACGGCTCTGTGTTGTTGACTCATGGAGGGACAGAGATGGGACAGGGACTTCACACCAAGATGGTCCAGGTGGAGAACTGAAAAAACAACAACTTGTTAACACACAACCCTCTTTAAATCATCAACCACGTCTTCAGCTGCTGATTTGACCTTATTTCAGAAGGAACTGCCCCGCCTCAAAAAACAGCAGCTTTCTAGAAAAATAAATTATTGTATAAAGGCGCTATATTAAAATATGTAAGGAAATCAGTTCAGCATCATGTGCATCTGAACTGTGTCCAGGTTGCCAGCAGGGTTCTGGGTATTCCCTGTTCAAAGGTTTTCATCTCAGAGACCAGCACCAACACCGTGGCCAACACCAGCCCCACCGCTGCGTCCGCATCCACCGACCTCAACGGGGCGGCCGTTCAGAACGCCTGTGAGACTCTGCTGAAGCGCCTGGAGCCGTTTAAGACCAAGAATCCCAAAGGATCTTGGGAGGACTGGGTGAGAAGAACAAAGAAGTCACACGACCTTGTTGTTTCTTTTTCTTTAATCTAGATGAACCCAGCATCTTGGGTCTTTTAAATGTCCCAGTGTTGGTTTGTGTTTTCTAGGTGAATGCTGCTTACTTCGACAGAGTCGACCTCAGTGCCAACGGCTTCTACAAGTGAGCTTTCAAGTTCAGTCACTGCTTTGATTTGAGTTCAACCAAACTGGAAGGGTTTCCTTTGCTTCACTAGGACTCCAGATCTGGGCTATGACTTTGACACCAACTCAGGCAGAGCCTTCAACTACTACAGCTACGGAGTGGCTTGTTCAGAGGTGGAGATAGACTGTCTGACTGGAGCTCACAAGGTGTGTACTGTCCTTATACTTTAGCCCTCAGATTAAAGTATAAGGAAGGCTTTTTGACTTTTCTCGTCACTTTGTGTGGCAGAACTTGAGGACCACTATAGTGATGGACGTAGGTCACAGTTTGAATCCAGCCATCGACATCGGACAGGTAAGTCATCAAACACTCTGCCGTGGTTTAACCGGATCCCCGGTCTGGTCTACATCTTCTCCTGTGGGTGCAGGTTGAGGGGGGCTTCATGCAGGGTCTGGGCCTCTTCACGCTGGAGGAGCTCCATTACTCCCCTCAGGGGGTCCTCCTCACTCGGGGTCCTGGTTCCTACAAGATTCCAGCCTTCGGCGACATTCCCACTCAGCTGACCGTCTCGCTGCTCCGAGATTCTCCCAATGAAAAGGCCATCTTCGCCTCCAAGGTAACATCGTTGACCCTGCAGACAGAAACATCCCCGCTCTCATCCAGAGCAGGACGTTTTAAACCGACTCTCTCTCTACCAGGCGGTGGGCGAGCCTCCTCTCTTCCTGGCGGCGTCTGTTTTCTACGCCATCAAAGACGCCGTCAGAGCCGCCCGGGCGGAGTCACAAATGATGGGACCCTTTAGGCTGGACAGCCCAGCCTCAGCAGAAAGGATCCGCAACGCCTGTTGTGACCAATTCACCAAACTGGTATGAAAACCTCCAGGAAGATGCTTTAGTGGTGCAGAAATAAAAACCTTCCTGATTGTTTGGTTCTGCTGGTTTCCTCCCAGTGCCCTCCAGCTGAGCCAGGAACCTTCACGCCCTGGTCGGTACGGGTTTAGAGGACGATCTGGTCTCAGTTTACAGACGCCGTGATCGTCTCATCATCCTGGCTGTGATGAACTGCTGGGGTTCTGTTCTGGATCCTTCTGATGATACAGAGAACCGCAGAGGTTCTGGGAGGATTTCCACAAATCTGCTTCGTCTAATTTCACCATCTGTAAGGACCAAACTGGAGCTACATGACGATGACTGTGTCTGGAGAAAATAAAACTTGATGAAACCTGCTTGACTTTCTGTTATCCTTCAGAATAAAGCTGCATTCTGAACTCTGGCCAGCAGGGGGAGCTGCTGTTTGAGAAAGCATCAGTTTGGATGCAGGGAAGGCTTTATGAATTCATAGATGAGAGATCTGTAGTTTTAGGTGTAGGAAGATTCCTCCTTCCATCAGGTGCTCCCCTCAGTGATGTCACTTCCTGTTTTAGAGTCACAACAGCTTAAAAACACATTTTAAACATGAAACTAGCATCTTCAGTGACCATATAAGGTGTTCCTGACAGCTGCATCATGTGATGTGGTTACCAGGTGATTTAGTTCAGATCAGTTGGTTTAGTTGTCCACAGACAAACAGTTTGATTTGTGGAGGTCTGATGAGACTAAAGGAGAAATGTTTGGTTATAATGATCATTGTTACGTTTAGAGGAAAGCAGGGAAGCTCACCATCCACACTGTGAAGCATGGAGGTGGCAGCATCATGCTGAGGGCTGTTTCACTGCAGGAGGACCTTCATAACATGACACCATGAGGAAAAACCATTATGTAAAAACATTTAAGGAGCATCTGAAGACAGGAAGTAAAAACCTGGTTGCTGATTAAATGTGAACTTTTGAGTTTGAAGAAAGAATTAAAAGATGTTTTAGCTGCGATTTCTGCTTAGCAAACAGAAAAACCTGATGTAATCTAACTGACCTAGAGGAGGGGAGGTTTGGTCTGATTTAACTTCAGTCAGTGACAAACAAATCGAGGATGTTTGGATTTATTGGGAACTTTGTGTAAAGTTCTGGTTTCAGTAGATCCAGGTACCATCTGGGCTTCCTGTGGCTGTTCATATTCAGAGGTGGATCATAAGGATGGATATTCTGAGACACTGATGAGACCTAAAGAACAGAACCTCCTCCGACCCAACAGAACCTCCATGGTTCTGCTCAGCAGTGTTTCTAACTTTGATCTGATCAGATCTTTGTAAAATTCAAACTAGATGAACGACTAGCGTCTCTCAGGAAGTCATGTTGGACCGATGCTCTTTTCAGACCTGGCTGGTGTCCAGAACCAGGTCCATTTCCTTTGGGGTTGTTGTTTTGAGGCCCAGTTCTGTAGAACCCGGTTATGGCCTGAAGCTGGAGCAGCAGCGGTTGGTTAAAGCCGTGGTTATCGGGCCGTCCTGGACCGAATCTGGGCGTAAAAGAACAAGAACCTCTGTGTTACTCTGGCCGTGTCTGCGGCCCAAACACCACCTGCGGCAAACATCAAGCAGAGTCAGAACTGGACCTCGGTGCCACTGAGCCTTTAATGTGGCGCTCCAGCAGAACGTCACGCGGACCGTACTGATGACCCGGTTTCTCTCTGGTTTCTGTCCCACTGAGGGCTGGTCTGTAGAGGAAGCACCATGTGACCATCATACTTCACACCGCGACCACACAATTCACACGGCGGTGAGGGGGGGTCTCACCCCCACCTCACACCACCCGACACATTCTGGACGTTCACACGTTCATCTGCGTTCACCCAGAACCCAAACTGATCCAGAACCGCTCCGTAAAAACTCTAAAAACAAACTTTAACTGTACTGATTCTGAAGAATCCCTGTAACGTTCGAGGATGTTGCAGTTTTATTTCCCTCCAGCAGAGGGCGCCGTTTGACGCGTCAGAGAGCCTTCATCAGCCCATACAAAGACAGAGGAAGAGGAGCAGCGGGTCCAGTTGAAGTCAGACTGATGATGGCTCCCAGCAGGATGGAGACCAAACCGGTGATCTTCATCCTGAAGACGCTGCTGCTGCTTTACTCCTTCATCTTCTGGGTGAGGACCTTCCTCTTCCTCCTCTTCCTCCTCTGGCAGGCTGAGGAAGAGGAGCAGAGTTTACGTTTCTCCTTCTGCAGGTAGATCCTGGTTTCTAGAGGCAGGTAGGAGCTGAACCTCCACGCTCAATCAGATAAATTAATTATTTAACATCTTTTATTTTGTTAATTGAAAGTAAAAAGACAGAATATTCTGACTTTATGACTTGAGATCAAATTAATAAATTAAATTAGGCAACAAAACCAATAACTTTTGGCATAAATAACCAGACCCATTATTTAAGGAATGTAATGATTTGATTCTTTTGGACCCGGTCCGCCTCCCAGACGGTTTGTGCTGCTGAACAGAACCTTTTCCTCCTGCTCTGCTGAACCACAGAGGATCAGATTCATCTACATTTCCCCACATTATATGAATTATTGTTATTTCTCAGTTTTTGGGGCTTTGTAACATTTTTCCTGTCCCAGCAGAGGAACAGAAACGAATCATTAAAGATCTGAATTATCTGGTTTTAAATTCACCTTCCTTCAGTGAACCTGAGCCGTTAGCATCACTGCTGCTGCTGCTCTGGTTCTCGTCTGTTTGTCACTTTGTCACTTGGCTGCCGCCGTTCGCTCTCAGTCATGTGCTGCTGAATCACGACCCGCCTCCTTCCTGTGACTCGGCCCATCTGGTCCGGTTCTGATCCCACAGAAAAACAGATAATCAGGCAGGTTCTATCGTCTGGAAACAGAACCAGGACCTGAGATCAGGAATCATGATTTATTTAAAACCAGCAGCTGATTGGCCGTCAGTCTGACCGCTGGCTCCGCCCCCTCAGGTGACAGGTGTGGTCCTGCTCTCGGTGGGGTTGTGGTGGAAGTTCATGTTGGGGCCGTACATGCTGCTGATCTCCAGCGGCCCCTCCAACGCGCCGTACGCGCTGGCCGGTACCGGCGCCGCCATCGTCCTGTTCGGACTGTTCGGCTGCTTCGCCACCTGCAGGGGTCGACCCTGGATGCTCAAACTGGTGGGAGATCTCTTCAGATTACACCCTGAGGGGACACAGATTAACATGATTACAGGAAGCAGAATGTCTCATCTTGACCTCTGACCTCTTCCAGTATGCAGTGTTTCTGTCTCTGGTTTTCGTGATTGAACTCGTCGCTGGAATCTCTGGGTTCATCTTTCGTCACGAGGTCTGAAACATTCCAGTTCATTTCAGACGTTTGACTCGGTAAATCATCTGACCGGCTGTGTGTCGCCAGATTAAAGGAACATTCCTGACGTCGTACTCTGAGGCCGTCATGTGGTACAACGGATACGATGAGAGGAGCATGGCAGTGGACAGCGTCCAGCGCACCGTGAGTACAGCAGAGTTGAACCCTTAGCTGGTCGTAGCGTTCCTCAGGGCTTCTGCTCAGACCTTCCTAGTTTCTTGTTTTTAATCTTTTTATTCTCTGTCTCTGTCTTTGAAAGAACAACATCCACATTTATCAATTAACGGCCTCTCTACATTCACCATGGCAACCTGCGGATCACACCATACGCAGACGATGCACTAGCTTACTCATAAGAAAACCAAAAACAGAATCGGCCTTTAAACGTTGCATCTTTTGTCTTTCTGGATGTTTCTTCAGTTACACTGCTGTGGAGTCCAGAACTTCACCAGCTGGTTCAGCAGTGTGTATTTTCCTGCCAGCGGTATCCCTGCCAGCTGCTGTGTTACCTATGTGGAGTGCAGCAAAGCTGACCTGAAGAATGTGACTCTGGCTGCACACAAAGTCTACAGACAGGTCAGGAGGTCACCAGGAGAGTTCTGACTGAAGCTGACTGAAACCTCCAGGAAGCTGCAACAATCCAGTCATTCAGGCTGAGCTCAGTTACCTTTTACTGCCTTCTTTACTTTGATCTTTTTTTATGCCTCAACCCTAACCCTATTTGTAACCCTATACAATTACAGGAAACATCATGTAGCAAGAAAACTTTAGAAGTAAAAACTAAAACTTTTGGTCCTAATTTACCTATTAAGAGGTTTATGGATGGATGGATGGATGGATGGATGGATGGATGGATGGATGGATGGATGGATGGATGGATGGATGGATGGATGGATGGATGGATGGACTGCTTGACGACCTGTCTCTGTGTCTCTGCAGGGCTGCTATGAGCTGGTGGTGTCCTTCATAGAGAACAACATGGCCGTCATAGCTGGCGTGACCTTTGGCATCGCCTTCTCTCAGGTACTGACCCCTGACCTTCACAGGTAACTGATGTTTGGACCCAGTGTGACCCGGTTCTGTCTCAGGTGGTCGGGACGTCTCTGGCCTGCTGCTTGGCCCACTTCATCAGCACCAACCAGTATGAGATGGTCTGACAGGTGAACTGAGGACAGGTGTGTCCTTCACCTGGAATCCTGTCTGACCATCTGCTGTCTCCAAGACAACGCATCAGGAGGACGTCACCATGGAAACCCGCAGACACAAACACACCGTCTCATTGTTTCTTGTATTTATTCTGTTCTATGAGGATTTTTGCAGTTTTAGCTGGTTGCAGTGTTTCCCTGCGCCCAGCAGAGGGCGCTGCGGTATTATTACTGATGATGACGCGCTGGAAGCTGCAGACCAGCTGCGGCCTGTTTGAACCCAGAGCAGGTTTAAGATCAAACTCACATTTTACTCCTTATGTTCAGAAAATAAAATCTCTCTGTGGGACTGAAGCTGTGTTGATCTGATTAACATTAAATGTTTCATTTAAGCAAATATTCAGATGTAAAACTGAGATTTCTACCGACATTTACACCAACAGATTCTCCTCACTGCATTATGAAAATGATAAAGTCAATAAATCCTCCCGTTTATGACAGTTTCCACCTTCAGACTCTTAACTGAACCTAAACTACACTTCCTTCAAAATAAAAGCCTCTTACAACTGTTGTTAATTGCTGAGGCTAGCAACGCTATTCTTCTCTCGATTATTATATAAAAATATATGATAAAAAGAAATAATTGTTATATATATTATATAAAATACACCAATACCAATAATTGCTAATATAAGGACTGAATAATAATAAAACATAACTTATTTAATATAGTTAAATAATCGCTTATAAAAAAGCGAGTCAAATGATTATTTATAGTAATAATACTTAATTATGAATTTTCTTCAAAATAAATAATTGTGCTTAATATAATTAATTAGTAATTGCTGACCCTAAGAATTTATAGTAATTGAATGTTATTAAAATACTTCATATAAAAGTAAATTAAACTGTTTCTTCTAGTATTTACTTCATAATTAATCAGTTTAACAATCTAACATTTTCCAACGTTCCACCTGACGTCATGCCGTGTATGATTGGCCATCTTCTGCGTACCTCGCTGTGATTGGCTGTGGCTCATGCTTCCTGAGATCCTAAGCCCCGCCCCGCCGCCGCTCCGCTACACCCTTGTTCGGACAAACCCGCCGACCCTCCCTGAGCTCATCGCTTACCGGACCGACAGACGACCGGAACCCGGTGCTCCACACCCGGACGGCAGCCAGGAACCACGGCCGGAACACGGTAAGCCCTCCGGGCCGACCACCTGCAGGGGGTTTCCGGTTAATGCGGCGCTAGCTAGTCAGATAGCGGGACCCGGAATTACCGCTGGTCTGGAGCGCAGTACCGGCTGTTCTGACCCGAATCCCGCAGAGAGATGTTCCGTTAGCCTCCCCGTAGTGAGGATCAATTGGATCAGGATAACCGAACCTCCTGGGGTTCTGGTGAATTTGTTCTGCTGATTTTCGGGGATGTTTGCATTGAAAACCCACAGGGTGATGCTGGTTCCATCATCGGACAGTTCCTGTATTTCATCAGCAGTTAGGTTCCTCAGAACCGACGGCTGCCGAGCCGAACCGAACCGATTCTGATGATTGTTTTCATGTTTAGAGTTAAATAAAGGCTGAAGTTATGTTTTACAGTTTGAAGAGAGTTTATGTTTTTATTAAAAGTAGCAGCTTTTTTCTGCCATGTTGTGTTTAATCTGAACCTCTAGATGAATGTTGGGTTCTGGATTATTATTCCAGATTATTCATCTAGATGGCTGGATCATGTCTTCCTGCTTGTTTCCAGGTGGCTGGTGGACGTCTGGAGTCCTGCAGGACCGACCCGGCCCAGAGTCTCCCTCCTGACCCGGGATCAGGCTCCAGCTCCGTCCTAATCCCCCAAAGAGCATTAGCGGGCTAAGTTTGGTCCTGGACGGCGCCGGGCGGTCAGAGCGGACGTCACCATGATGCAGATATCGGACTCCTACAACCAGAAGAACTCGCTCTTCACCGCCATGAGCCGCTTCATCGGCGCCGTCAACAACATGGACCAGACGGTGATGGTGCCCAGCCTGCTGCGGGACGTCCCCCTGGAGGACGGCGAGGACCTGAAGGCCCCGGAGTCCGTCCCGGAGTCGGCCCCGGAGTCCGCCCCGTCCACCAACGGCTACTTCCAGCCGGACGGAGACATGTACAGCTCCTACGTCCTGCTCAAGTCCATCCGGAACGACATGGAGTGGGGCGTCCTGGGCGACGAGCGGCCCAAGGCCGAGGCGGAGCGCGGCGAGGCCGGGGACGACGACCTGGAGAAACAGTTCCACTTCCACCTGAACGGACTGCAGGCGGTTCTGTCCAAGCTCACGCTAAAGGCTAACACGCTAACCAACCGCTACAAGGAGGAGATCGGCTGCAGGAACTGACCCGGCCCGGGCGATCCGCGGCTCCGCTTAGCTCATTACCTACAAAAACTAACACCCACACATTAAAAAGCCAGATTATTGACGACCTTTGACCTCTGGTGTTTCTGTTCAAGGTTAAATGTGGAAAAATGAAGCTCTGCTTCACTTCCTGCTAAATTTGCCTTCATGTCTGAACAAGTGTCCTTAAACGCACCATCAGCTTCCAGCCGCACCAACCGGATCAAACTGGTTGGTCTGCTAACAGTTTTTGTAGCTAATGAGCTAAAGCTAACCCTACCTGTGTGACAGTTGGGGTTAAAGGTCATCATAGAGGAAGCTGCTGTTTCCTCTCTGTTTGCTGCCTTTTCCAGTGTCAGTCTGTCCTCATGTCCTTCATTTCATCCTGCGGACTAAACTATGCAACGAAGCGACAAACGCACAAACGTCTCTAAATAATCCTCCAGAACCACCAGAACCTCCATCTGGACCGTTCTGATGGACTCAGTTTGATGGATGAAGTTGTTTGTTTTGAACTGGAACTCCAGACGTTTTCAGACTGATTCATCCTGTTTGGATCAGCCGATCAGAACCTGTAGAACCAACAGAAATGATTTAACGACGCGTTTGTTTAACCAGAGGTCTGATGTTTGCTTCTCGGCTCTGGATGGTTTTTATTTAATGTTCAGCTTGGTAATAAAATGTTCTGATGAACGTCTCCATGGTTTTATTTTCAAACCGAAGCCGATTGGTGCGCTTGACTATGAAATCTGAACTGTCTGCAGAAAGTGGGCGGAGCCTATGCAGCTCACAGAAAACATTCAGTAAACCTGATTAATAACCAAAAAACTAATCGGTAATAATCAATATTGACTGATGTTTATATCATGATGTTTGTCGGCCATATTGTCCAGTATATAGAACAATAATTCAGGAGTTAATCCAGAGTCAGATTAAGATCCATCAACAATAATAATCCTGAGATTACTGAGAAGTTTGATCCAGAATGTCAAGAGTTAAATCAATAAATTTACTCAAGTCTTATTTTAATAAGTGATCAGAACCAGCAGCACTTTGGTTCTGACTCTATGATCCAAACCTGGTTCTGCTGAGAGTCGGTTCATCTCTACTGGATCCTCAGTTCAGCTGATGTTCTGGTTCTGGTTCTGGACGTTTGACAACAAAAATCCCATTAATCAAGATTTCTAGTCTTTTTAAAATATATTTTAAACATATTTAAATATTAATAAACCATTATTTATTAATTCTGATTTAAATTTTAACTTAAATAATATTTAAAATATTTTTAATTTATTCTTTTGATCCTGATGTGAAACTGGAGGAATTACAGCAGCAACCAGCAGGGGGCGCTGTGGTAACACACATCACTGCTGCAGGGTGTGTGTGTGTGTGTGTCAGTAGGCTGCTTGGTGTGTGACAAGGTTAGAGCAGGAACACACACACACTCCTGCTCTGATTGGTGTGTGAAGGAATGAGTCAGGTTAAAGGTCAGACCTCGTTTCCATGACAATCACCCTCCCTCTGATTATCACCTTCCAGATGTGCCTCCTGCATGGTTGCCGTGGTTACTGTGGTTTGAGTGACAGCTGGGTGATTCGCTGCGCTGAAGGTTTTTCTTTTAATCACTGAGTTCATGTAAAAAGCTGCAGCAGTTCCTTCAGAGGCCACTAGAGGCGCTACAGCCCAGAAGAACTGCTGGATTTTACCACTGCGTACGCTACACTGATCCTCCATGTGAGGGCGCTCTCTGTCCCGACCCAACAGGACAGCAATGGCCGCCCTGCTGGAGAAGAAACCGGCTAGCCGCTCAGCTAGCTCATGAAACGTGCTAGCATCCATTCTGATAGCGGGAAATGAAAGAATTAGCCAGGAGAAACGTCCAATCAGCACGCTGGACCAGAATTCACTCAGACCGGCTCAGTTCATGGAACGAAAGGTCAGGGGTCAAAGGCGTCACCAGAACCACGTGACCATCGACACGCCGCCATCAGGATGGAGGTTAAGGTTTGCAACAAGTGCTGATTGTGAGGGAAGTGATGCATGATGGGACATCCTGACGGAACCAGCCGGATAAATGGAGAGGAGGAGGAAGGGGGGATGAAAGAACGAGGAGACGAAGAGGAAGAGTGACAGATCTCTCCATCTGTTGAGGCGTAAACGAGGCGAGCGACTCGCTTTTCCTCTGAGCTAATTTGAATAATGAGGTGGTCTAATTTCCTCACACAGGCGGAGCGCCGTCCTGGTTTCCTGCGTGTGTGTGTGTGTGTGTGTGTGTGTGTGTGTGTGTGTGTCGCTGCACAGGCTCGTCTCTTCCAGAAAACACAGAATCCTCTGGATGCTGCTCAGCTAGGGGGCGCTGTGGCATCGTTGAGTTAAACCTGATGGATGTTGATCCTTCACTGAATCTTAAAGCCTGGCCTTTTTGAAATGTAATACCCAGTCTAGTCCAGCAGGTGGAGCCCAACACGTTATTTCGGAGAGAAGTTTGCGAACGTTTTGCTCTCTGGTTGGTTTTTGTGTCATTTCTCTCACACACTCCGACACACACACACACACACACACACACACCCCAACGAATAGGCTGAATATTTACATCCCTCTGTGCTCCACTAGAGGGCACTGCTGCACCATTTAACATACATTTAACACAAAAATCTCTTAATTTCAAGCAATAATTAATTCCTGAAAGTTAAATTTAGGAGAGATTAATTAAAACAGCAGTTTATCATTCATTAGGTTAAAGTTACGTCAGAAAAAAATGATCTTTTAAGACGATTTAGCGTAGGTTAACGGAGCGAGTCGCTTCATCATCGTCAGGGGAGACGAGTGAGGAAGAGGAGGAGGTGAGAAGACGAGGAACACTAATTGATTTCCTCGTCTTCCTCCTTCTGAGTGCAGCGCTGGGCGAGCGAGCATCCGCACAGAGAGAAAGTGCTGGTGGTGAAGCGTGAAAACGAGTGTGTGTGTTCCTGTGTGTGTGTCAAAGAGAGAGGCAGCGAGGGCGAACGAGCGAAAGGGAAGGGGAGCCTTGAAACCGTCTCTCTCAAACACACACACACACACACACACACACACACAGAGCATCAGCCTTTTTCTTCTCCTCTCTTTTGTTAGCGCATTTTTCTGAGGTCGACCGCCGAACTTGGACTCGTCTTTCAGAACTAAACGGAGATGTTTCTTCTACCGCAGCATTTATAAATACCTTTAAATTGATTTTTGGTACAATCCTCCTGGATCTAAAATAATCTCCAGATTAAATCCAGATTTTTATTTTAAGTTGTTCAAATTAAATAAATACAGCAGACGAACCGGAGCCCTCCTGGTTGTAGCAGCTTTCATTCCATATATAAATCTCATTTCTCCAGGTTTATTCACCAAAGTCCTAATAAAACCAGTAATTCCTACATGTCTGTAGGATAAGAGGCGTGTTAGCGTAGCAGGTTGTTATGGTCAACCAGTTTAATTCAATGCCAAACAGAGACTGATAAGGTTATTGGACTGGAAAAGCAAAGTGATTTTTTGCAGATTTTGACAGATTAAAAGTCTGTTTTTTCTTTTAAATTTATTTGTCGTAGTGTGATTTATCGTAGCGTGATTTATCGTAGCGTGATTTATCGTAGTGTGATTTATCGTAGCGTGATTTATCGTAGTGTGATTTATCGTAGCGTGATTTATCATAGCGTGATTTATCGTAGCGTGATTTCGCTCTGACATTAAGCTAACTCTTGAGTGGCTCATCGTGCCTCCTGATGTCTCCTTCCCCAGAAGTGCTTGATGAGTTTGCAGACTCAGACAAACCTTCCCGTCTGATAGTTTGGTAGATTCGGTTTGATTGGGACCAAAATGTAAATATTTTTTACATTTCCAGTTGCTGCGGATCGTATTCACACTGTTCCCCTCCTGGCCTGTGGGGGCGCTGCACCAAGCGCCACTGGAGGAAACAACACAAAAACTTCTGAAGATGCTGAGCCCAACTTCCTTCTTAAAGAAATGGAAACCAAAATGGAGGCATTGGATTTTAGCGGATGGAGGATTTCTCTTCATCTAGCTAAAGACCATGAGCCATTTCGGCTGCTAGCGAAAGGCTAGCATGTTTGTTCTGTTTGTATTTACCCAGAATTCCCTGCGCTGCAATCCGCTTACTGCTTTTGGAACAATCTCCAGTTCGCTTGGTGTTCACATATGCATTCAAAAGAGTTCGATTAGCAATCATGGCTCCACAAACGAACCGGACTGGAGTTGGACTGAAGCGAACTGAACAGGACCAGAGCCCCAGACTCCACCAGAAAGCGTTTCTTCCTTAAAGCGTCTGTTTTAGGTGATATTTGGTCAGAACCAACCACAGACTTTCTCCTAATTTGTTCACAGCTGGAGGATTTTGCGTTAGCAGGAAGTGAACGAACCTCTAGAGCCACCATGACCCCGAACGGACCTAAACATGGAGCAGGAAGCGCCGCCGTGACCTCTGCAGGAGCCGATGAATCTGAAGTTTTTAAAAGATCTAATGACAAACACTTTTATTCCCCCACTATCCCGCCATGACAGGGAGAATCTCTGCTTCCTGCCGCACATCCAGACTCGGGTCGAGTCTCGCCTGGATGCCGGCGGTTTCCAGGGCTGTGTACACAGACAGCCCATTCATCTTCCCCTTCAGCAGCATCAATAAATGATGGCTGCTCTGCCTCTCTCTGGTTAAATATTCATCGGCAGCGCTGCTCGTCTCGCTCGCTAAACAGCCTCGCAGCGCTGCCAGCCAGCAGCACACACACACACACACACACACGCCTCCACGCAAACACACACACACTCCCTGCGGCGCATTAGCAATTCAATCCGGCGTCTTCAGCATAGCTTCAGGCAGCCACACCATCACAGCTCTGCATGGATGAGTGTTTATTACAGCGTTTATCGCCACTTCTAGGAGCCCGGTCCGTCTCGTCAAAGTTTCCTCACAGCTTGGTGAATCAGAACCAGCTGAAACCCAAAGCTCCAGAGCTGGTTTCAGTTTGAGAGGCGTGTGGTTGGTTTCCTGTGACACGCCACCGCAGCAGGAAGGAGAGGTGTTGGCGGTTTGTCATCAGGCCCGATAGAAATCAGTCACAAGTTGTAGAGGAAGCAGATGGCAGTGAGGTTGGAAGAAACGTGCAGCCGATGTGTTTGTGGTGATCGTCGCCATCTGACCCGCTACCAGAACCAGAGAGTGTTTTATATGAAGCCCCACAAAGCGACATTTCTCTGGTCAGAGCTCCTGGTTCCTGTCTCCAAAGTTCATTGGGTCACCAGGTCAACCAAACATGCAGACGCTCCAACCTGAAGGTCATTTATTCAGACAGATGAATTCTCCAGTTTGGACTAGAGGAGGAAGTGGTAGTACCTCATAGGGTCACTTTTCAAAGTCGTGCTGTTTATTTGTTTAGCAAAGTTTCAAACCAAATTTGTTAGCACTACTTAGCTAGCTAAATATTTTGCTGATATGTTAAAAATATTTAGCACCAAATTAAGCATTTAGCTTGTTAATAAAATATTAGGTTTAGATCTAAATATTTAGTTGATCAGCTACACGGTTAGCTAGCTTGGAGATAAGTATTAGCTAGCCTAGCTAATACTTTCCTAATACTTAAAGTATTAGAGCTAACTCAGTGTTAGCTACATTAGCTCTGAGCTAGCTAAAAACTTATCTTCAATATTTAACTTGGAGAATAAATATTTAGGTTAGAGCTAAGTATTCTGATAAATTTAGCTAACAGGTTTAGCTTGGAGCTGTGATGAATGAATAACATGGTAAAAATATGAAGCTACATATTTTACTACTGACTGGCCAAATAACCCAAATTATTGATGTTCATTTTTGATAATGTAACTTCACAAGTGCAAACCAACAGAACCAGTTCAAACATATTTATAATCAAATTCATGTGAATAATTTAGATGGATGAAGGAACATTTGGACCAACCAGTGGATGCTAAGTCCCTGCTGACCCTGAAGTGAGCTGGACTTTTCCCTCTACAGCAGAACCGGAGGATAAAACTCTAAAGTGAACGAGGGATGACTCATCCCTCGTTCTCTGCTGGATGAAAGGGTGTGGGCGACCGAATGAGACGAGCGAGGACGTGCGAGGCTCCACAAAACACGGAGAGAGAGAGAATCCAGTACGCATGAATGGTTCTGATCTGGGTCGGTTTACAGAAAACGGTTTGGCCCAGTTTCTATGGGAATGACTGAGTCACTCACTCAGACAGGAAACGCTCATTGACTGTTTTCCTCTGGCTGGACTTCAGGAAGCATTCAGAACATTTATTATCCATCCGACACCAGGAGGTTCTGATCAGCAACAGGAACCAGGAGAAAAATCTCCAAACCGTTCCACCCAGCAAATCATCCAAGCATGTAGTTGATAGAAAACCCAACAGACATAAAACACCCAACAGCAGACCCAGATCAGCTGAACCCACTGATCAGAACCTTCTGACTGCAGGTTTAAACATTTTAAATCTTCTTCCTGTTGATTTAATATCTCGTTATCTAAGGAAGCAGCAGACTCACCTGGTTTATCCTCCACATGCAGGAACCACAGCTGAGCCCAATGCGTCCAAACTGTCGGTCCGCCTCAAGGAAATGGGCTCCAGCTGCAGTAAACCAGGATTCCTCCTGTAGCTGTTACTGGTTAGCGGGCTTCAGGATGGTCTGCTTTAGGTCAACAGTCTGACATGAAGACAGAATGATCTCGGTTCTTTATTTTAACACAACATGAAGGAGAAAATCTTAAAAAGACAAATATCAGTTCAAAGAGCCACTACCTTAAAACCTCTGCACCAGTCGTGTCCAGTGTCCTGCCTGCTTAGAGTAGGGACAAGAAGACGGATACCCTAGTCTAAGTACTCATGATGACATCTTATAGTCAAAGTAATCCAGCAGACATGACAGCAGACCTAAAAGATGCTTAATCCTTCGGTTGTCCTTCAACATTTTGGTTTGACCTCTGTTGGACATAGAGAGCATCAGAAATCTGAGGGATAAACCATTGGCGGCTAACAAAACTCTTTCAGTTTGGTTTCATTCTCAGTGAACTGCTTAGCGAACTGGTGCTGAAGAAACTACCCTGGGCTGAAATCCACTGACCTGTAAAGCCTTGCAGCTGTTTTGCAGCTCGTCTGATGTTAACTGCTGATGCCAATGGCTAAAGATGCGCCAGAGATGTTTCAACCGATTCTTTAGTGAGCTTTTCACTTCTACTTACTGGTCTAAATATGGCTGAAGAGGATCCTTATTACCGCACCGTAGCTTCGTCTGACTCAATGGGTCAAGAAAATGCCATCAGCCGTCTCTCTTCCCAAGAAGACATGGGATGTTTGGTCTGTACACACACCGTTAATCCTCAATCTCTACAACATCAAGTACATCAAGATACGGCTAGCTAGAAACGTTATGGTGACAGTAGATAGAAATGAATGAAATACCTTGTGAACCCGGTGGTTGTTCCTCTGAAGGATGTTGAGTCCTCTACCAGACCCTCCGATCATCCTTTGCCTCGGTCATGTTGGTCCTACTGGACCCTGGCGGACTGAGCAATAACTCATGTATTCAAGGTTTCTTTGTGTCTTTGTTTATTGAACAGTGACAAAAACCAACAGGATGCCTGAACAGAGCCGGCGCTCTCACCATGCTAACACAGAGCCAGTCATATTTACATCAGGTCTCTGCCCATAAATAAAAAACCTTTACAGTTTACAGTGAACACATCTGACAGACAGCCAGTGAACACGATCCAGAGTTTACAGCCTGTTTTACAGTCATTTCCACATCATTGGCTACCAGTTATTCCTGGTTGGTCGTCCATCATCTCATGACCTCGTTTTGACCCGAGAACCCTTCCCCACCACTTTCCCCGAGTCCTTCTTAATGTCTCTCTGAATGCTGGCAATTTTCATCCCCAGGTCTCTGATGTGGACTCTGACGTTGGTCAGGTTCCTCTGCCAGGCAGCGTCCAACTTTAAGGAGTTACCTGCCAGGCTGAGGCCCTGGCAGGTGTTGGCGTCTCTCTTGGGCGTTGTGGTGGTTCCACCAGTTCTCTTTGTTTCCTGAGGATCCCATGAGTCCAGCTTAGAGCGGCTGGAGATCTCAGACTTCTTACTTTGCTGTGGTACTTCAGACTCCACATCGGTTCCTGCCTTACCGCCATTTTTCCAGATGTTTGAGTTCATTTCTTCTTTTAAAAGTGCAGGATTTGAACTTCCTGTCTTCTTGTTTCGAACTGGAGCTGGTTTCCATTCCTCCGTGACCGTTTTGGTTTCAGCGTCTCTACTCCTCAGTCGCTGTTGTTCCCACACCTTTCCTCCATCCACAGAGTTCAGTTTAATGGATGGAAGTCCAGGATCCAGACCAGAATGTCTCTGTGGTTCCCACCAGCTAGCGGTAGCTGTCATTCCTGGCTTTGCTGAAGTTGTAGCCTCAGTTTTTTGTTGATCCCATAAGCTGGACCGTCCTGAAGGTCCTGAAATGGACTCTACAGTCCTGGGACTCCTGTCCTCTTCCTGCTCTGCCGGTAAAGCCTGTGTAGGACATGGAGGTTGCCCCGGTGATGGAGGCGGTGTTGGTGGGGGGGAAACATCCAGAGAGTCCCAGCGACTGTCCACAAACTCCAGGGAGGAGCCCAGCATGCCGGCCAGCTCCGGGGTGGCCTCCACCAGCTCCAGAGGGTCCTTCACATCCGGCCTGAAGGAGGCCAGTTCCTGCTCATCTGGACCCGTCAGCAGCTGGGACAGGGACGCCTGCCGGTAGAACTCGTCTTCAGCGACGGACTGAATGTTGAGCTGTGGGAAGAGGCGCCGGAAAGAGCGAGACGCCATCCGAAGTCGACCAAGAACGTCAGCCAGGAGGAGCCAGTTTCTGGATCTGGAGGGAGGAAGGACAAGAACATCAGCGAGAGGAACCGACCGAGCCAAAGACTTTTCTCAGAAAACACTTTATGTGTTCTGCAAAGGTAACGGTACCAAGCGGAGTGGAACTGGTCCAATGAAGGTACCGACAGAGCCAAGTGGGTTTCAGTAAGACAACCGATGCTGCCAGAGTTTAGACGTTAAGACGATGTAAAACTGTTAATCTGCTGTTGGAACAAAAACCCAAATCTGAAAAGGCAGAACCAGAACCAGAAAGTGTCCTAAATGTCAAAGCAGCAGGAAGAAGAAAAAGAGGCTGCTCCGCTTTTATATATTCTGCTGCTGAAGCTGAAAACATCAATCCAGGTGTTATTGATTCACAATGTCTATCAATGTGTGTGTGTGTGTGTGTGTGTGTGTGTGTGTGCGTGTGTGTGTGTGTGTGTGTGAAGGGCAGATTAGTGTATACACCCCCAGCGGTAGACAAGGCCACATGTTGCTTTGCAGCCGGCCGCTGCCTGAATGCTAAGCAGCTCGGCGAAACGCGGCGCCGCCCGGCGGCCTTGTTTCCAGGAAGACCCATTAATACGACATCAGACGGCGCTGAGGAAGAAGAGGAGAAAAAGAGAGGCGGAGAGGAGCGACAGGGGAGGAAGACAGAGTGGAAGCCAATTAGCTGCGTCGCCACGGCGATGCAATCCTTGTTAACGACCTCTCCGTCTGTCCTCCCTCTGCTCCTCGGAGGATGTTTTTTCCTCTCCCTCTCACCTCACCCCGCCCCGCGCTGCCTCCTCTCCCTCGTCTTCTTCCTCCTTCTCTCCTTCTTCTCCCTCCTCCTCTCCTTCCTTTTCTCCTTCCTCAGCCTCTTTCTGCAGCCTAATTGGTGTCTGGGTGTGAAAAGACACGTTAGAACAACAAGCAGGAGCGTGAAGGAAACACAGAGTTGGTAGGAACCGTCTTCCTCTGGACACACTCCTTTAGCACCGCCAGGCAGGAACCAGACCGGAACCAGACCAGAACCAGACCCAAACCTGACCCAGTGGTTTTGTCTTCCACCTTCATTTGGCTGGTTTTGAGTTTTATCTACTTGTTTCTGTAAAGATGCAGACTGAACGGTCCTGGAGGATCTCAGAGGTTCTGGATGACACACAGACCTTCAAGCTTTGGTACCGGGTCTATTGGGCAGAAGATGCTGGTAGTTTAAGTCTGAAGAGGTAAAGTACTGAGCGATTACTCAGGTCTAACGTAACCCAAACATTCACAACCTTGGATGATTGGTTCTGGATGAACCTAATCAATCATCCATTGGTAAATCTGAGTGGATCAATAAACCAAAGCTCTACAACATGAGGTTTGGATCGTCTTCGGTCTCAGTCCCAAATCATCACGTAGTTTGAGTTCTGGGCCAGCGGTCCAGATGCAGCCATTTGACCCAGGTGTTGCCTCAGGTAGACGACTGACAGCTGCAGGAAACTGGACCTTCAGGCATGGAAGTGAGGACCGCTGCTCCAGAACAAACGGTTCTGGTCTGGACTTACAGGATCCAGCTGTTAGAAAAACCAATGAGCTCATTTTAAAGATGGCTCCTTTGTAATGGAAGGAGTTCATGTTGGTGTTAAAACGAAATGTTTTGTATGAAACACTGAGCTGATAGCAGCTCTGGATTAGAAATTAATGCAAAACTTATAATATAATATAATAAAATATTCCACTAATGTAGGAAAAACTACATTTTGCAAATAAAACCACTTCCTGTTGTCTTCTTCGTCTTTTCTGTCAGTAGTAACATCTGGTTGTTGATCAAAACGTACGATGTGATCAAAGTTTCACTGAGCCAGAAACTTATAGAAAAACTTTCAGTTTTTCTAAATTGCCGTGTTATAAATTAAACAAATTTATTTTTAATTCCAATTTGAGTTATTTTAAGGTCAATGGAAATGCAGACAGGTACAGCAGGTGGCTAGCTCAGTTAGCATGCTAGCCTAGCATCCATTAGCATTGTGGGAAATGAAGGAATTTGTCACAGCAAATCGGTAGCCTTGACTATGAAAACTCAACTGTCTGCAGACACTTTGCAGGAAGTCGAAGTCTGAAGGTCGTTGGACGGTGACCTTTGTTTCTTATTTCTATAGCTGTAGTTTGTTGTTTCTATGGCCGTAGTTTATTTCTAACTGCCGTAGTTTGTAGTTTCTATGGCTGTAGTTTATTTCTAACTGCTGTAGTTTGTAGTTTCTATGGCTGTAGTTTATTTCTAACTGCTGTAGTTTGTGGTTTCTATGGCTGTAGTTTATTTCTATAGCTGTAGTTTGTGGTTTCCATGGCTGTAGTTTATTTATATAGCTGTAGTTTCTATGGCTGTAGTGTATTTATATAGCTGTAGTTTCTATGGCTGTAGTGTATTTATATAGCTGTAGTTTCTATGGCTGTAGTTTATTTATATAGCTGTAGTTTGTAGTTTCTATGGCTGTAGTTTATTTCTATAGCTGTAGTTTGTGGTTTCCATGGCTGTAGTTTATTTATATAGCTGTAGTTTCTATGGCTGTAGTTTATTTATATAGCTGTAGTTTCTATGGCTGTAGTTTATTTAGATAGCTGTAGTTTCTATGGCTGTAGTGTATTTATATAGCTGTAGTTTCTATGGCTGTAGTTTATTTATATAGCTGTAGTTTGTAGTTTCTATGGCTGTAGTTTATTTCTATAGCTGTAGTTTGTGGTTTCCATGGCTGTAGTTTATTTATATAGCTGTAGTTTCTATGGCTGTAGTTTATTTATATAGCTGTAGTTTCTATGGCTGTAGTTTATTTAGATAGCTGTAGTTTCTATGGCTGTAGTGTATTTATATAGCTGTAGTTTCTATGGCTGTAGTTTATTTATATAGCTGTAGTTTGTAGTTTCTATGGCTGTAGTTTATTTCTATAGCTGTAGTTTGTAGTTCTATGGCTGTAGTTTATTTCTAACTGCTGTAGTTTGTAGTTTCTATG
This sequence comes from Xiphophorus maculatus, assembly GCF_002775205.1. Taxonomy (NCBI): domain Eukaryota; kingdom Metazoa; phylum Chordata; class Actinopteri; order Cyprinodontiformes; family Poeciliidae; genus Xiphophorus; species Xiphophorus maculatus. The sequence continues at coordinate 14,368,429 of NC_036466.1, read as the reverse complement.
GCTGTAGTTTATTTCTAACTGCCGTAGTTTGTAGTTTCTATGGCTGTAGTTTATTTCTAACTGCTGTAGTTTGTAGTTTCTATGGCTGTAGTTTATTTCTAACTGCTGTAGTTTGTGGTTTCTATGGCTGCAGTTTATTTCTATAGCTGTAGTTTGTGGTTTCCATGGCTGTAGTTTATTTATATAGCTGTAGTTTCTATGGCTGTAGTTTATTTATATAGCTGTAGTTTATTTATATAGCTGTAGTTTGTAGTTTCTATGGCTGTAGTTTGTAGTTTCTATGGCTGTAGTTTATTTCTATAGCTGTAGTTTGTAGTTTCTATGGCTGTAGTTTATTTCTATAGCTGTAGTTTGTAGTTTCTATGGCTGTAGTTTATTTCTATAGCTGTAGTTTGTAGTTTCTATGGCTGTAGTTTATTTCTATAGCTGTAGTTTGTAGTTTCTATAGCTGTAGTTTGTAGTTTCTATGGCTGTAGTTTATTTCTATAGCTGTAGTTTGTAGTTTCTATGGCTGTAGTTTATTTCTATAGCTGTAGTTTGTGGTTTCTATGGCTGTAGTTTATTTCTATAGCTGTAGTTTGTAGTTTGTCCCTGGTTTCTCGTCCTGCAGGATGAATGGCCTCCGCCCTGGTTTCTCACTCACCCCTGTGACGGCGCCACCTGGATGTTGTAACACGGGAGCAGAGGCCGGTCCGAAAGCTCGAACTCGAACACCTCCCTCCTGACCCGGTTCTCCTCCTCCATGTCCTCCTCTTCATCCTCCTCATCCTCATCCGGTCCAGGCGGGTCGGCCAGGATGTTGTAGGCTCCTCCTTCGTAAGTCGGCTCTGGAGGAGCAACAACATGACATTCAACTGGTTAGTTGGTCAGTCCTGTTGGGACTGAACTGATCAACTCTGGTTCTGATCCGAGGTTCTGGTGGATCAGCCCTCTCTCCTCCTCAGCCTTTCATCTGAATCTCTTGTTTTGTCCTGATTCTTCCTTTCTTTAGTTGTGGCAGATGAAAGTTCCTGAACCTTCGTCTGCGGTGGAGCCGGTGTGTGTGTGTGTGTGTGGGTGTGTGTGTGTGTGTGTGTATGAACTCACCGCACACAGAGCTGCCGTGAAACTCCCAGCAGATTCCCGGATCGCCCTCCGACCTTCCCTGGATGTCAGACAGATAGTCTGCAGGCAGAGAGAGAGGCGCAGCGTTAGGGGCGATCAAACAGGCGACCAATCAGAGCGGACGAAGGCGGCGAGCCGAAAACAATGGAGCCACACACAGCGAGAGACGTGGAGGAGAGTGTGAGCGTTCAGACGGTGCCGACTCGGCGCTGAGTAGACGGAAGCTGGCAGGAGTGTGTGTGTGTCGGGGTGTGTGTGTGTCTGTGTGTGTGTGTGTGTGTGTGTGTGTCGGTGAGCTGCTCCGGGATTCAGCAGCCGAGCCTCATTAAGCTCCTCTGGAGAGAGCGCAGGAAGAAAGAGAAGGGAGAACAAATACAGGCGGGGATGGTAATCAGAAAGGCTGCCGAGCGAACGCTCACTCACACGCACACACACACCCACACACACGCACACACACACCCACACGCGCGCGCACACGCCCCCAGAGCAACACACACACACAGCCTGCTCCACGCTTTACTCGAACAGTTTTCGTTCGCTCTATATTTATTAAATATCCTAAATAAACGTCTTTTACTGTGATTTTTCTCTGAACCTGATAAACAGGAGTGAAGCTGCAGATGGAAGCAGCAGGTCAGTCAGACAGTTGTTGGTTTGATTCCACATGTTGATGAGCCTTTGAGCAAAGCGGTTACCCATCAGTGTGTGAAAGAGTTCCTGGTTCTCCAAAATACATGTTGGACTGAAGTGAAAACATGTGTGTAACCTGCTGCCTCACCCTCCAGGAAGGTTTCCATGGCAGCGCTGTGGGTCATGCTGAGCGGCCCGCGCCCAGAGTACGTGGTGAGGGTCGGGTCGGCGCCGCAGGCCAGCAGGAAGCGGACCACCTCCAAATGGTCGTTTTCCACGGCGTCGTGAAGCGGCCTGAGCAGAAACACGGAGACGTTCAGGTGATACTAAAATCACTTCTGTTATTTATTCTGTTATAGAGACCAATTAGAAACAATTAACTAATAAAATACTGAAATATTGTAGCATTTACATTTTATTTGAGCTCAAACAGATTCCAGGATCCGACAATATGCAGATGACAGTTTTCTATACATGGAACTGAAAACAACAAAACCTCACACACTATTATATTATAATATAATAATAATAATAACTATTATTTATTATATTAGTGTGAAGATTTACCAAATATGGAGCTACTGATAAACTGTCAAAATATTTCCATTTTATAATAAGCTTCATTTTAGCAGTTTGATCATGAAGATTCATCAATATGCAGATGACGCTTTTCTATGCACAAAATTTCAAACTAAAATGTTCAGTTTGGCTGTTTTTCCTGTAAAATCAACTGAAGAGTTTTAGTAATATTCGTGTGCATGCAGCTGAATCGGTGTGTCCTACCTGGTTCCGTCCTGAGAGCCGCAGTTGACGTCGGCGCCGTGTCCGATCAGCAGCCGTACGATGCCCAGCCAGCCGCAGGCGCAGGCCTCATGCAGGGCGCAGTACCCGGCGTTGTCTCTGTGGTTCACGTCACACAGCCGGCGCTCCAGGCAGTACAGCACCACCTCCTGGAGAGGAGGGGACATGCAACCAAGCCTGTTAGCAACCTGGTGGCTCATGAACCATGGGGAGCCATCTCGGTTTCATTTGGGGCCACGTCTTAAATTTTCTCAAACTGATGTAATTTGGATATATACAGATGAAAACTAATTTGATTTGACTAATAAAATAATATTTCAGCACAGCTTTTATCTTGAAGTTCTGTTTATGTGGCCCTCTGGAGTCTTGAGGGCCACAAAAACAGCTTTGGCGGGCCAGATCTGGCCCACGGCCCTCGAGTTTGACATGTGCCATACCGCATGGAGGTCATGGAAACAAAGAAGATTTTCAAAAATACCAAATTATTTTACTGCTGGAGACCAAGAAGCTACAGCTGTCATGTTCTGCTTTTATTGTGAAGGTCATGAAGCTTCAGGAAGTGGACCTGGTCTGGAGCTGAAGGAGTTAAATGTGACGGAGAAGCTCCATCCTCAGACCCAGAGAAGAAACATAATGAAACTCCCCTCTGTTCTGATTGCAGCAGGAAATGTGTGTGTTTGTGTGTGTGTGTGCGTGGGCGTGTGTGTGTGGGCGTGTGTGTGTGTGTGTGTGTGTGTGTGTTTGTGTGTGTGTGTGTGTGTGTGTGGGTGGGCGTGTGTGTGTGTGTGTGCAGTGATGGATGACGGCTTCATTTGCAAACTGAGCTCGTTAGCTTCACCGCTGCACCTCAACGAGAAAGAGAGAGAGGCCGACACTCGTGAGGGCTGACAGGAGCTGTCGCACCACGCATGAAATATTCACACAGCGCTCCGCCGTGTGTGTGTGTGTGTGTGAGCGGGTGTGTGTGTGTGCTGCCTCTGCATGATTTCCAGACAGCTGTTGAATCCTAACTCTGAGGTCTCCTGCAGCAGGTTCAGCCTCCTACACTTTAATCTGCAGATCTGAACTCAAACCGTCCTGATGAGGAGAATCAGCCTCCATTTGCATTTTCTTCAGACGGCTGAAGCCTCGCAGTTTAAACGCTGCAGCTCATGAAACACAACGCGTCAACGCAGCTTTAAAGGAGGAAGACATTTGTCTGTTTGTCTCCTGCTCACAGTTTTGCATCAGCACAGAAACAAGAAGAAATTTGTTGATTTTGACACCAAAGTCTGGAGTTTCCAACTCAGAACAAAACAGTTTCTATCCGACTATAGAGCCAAATATTTACAGGATAAAAGCTTTGAAGCATTGAGAGTTAAAGTGCGTCTGTATGCAGATGATACTGTCCTCTACATGGACATGTTTCACGGTCAGAACCTGCCTGGTACTTCCAGACTCTGGAGGTCCAGATAAACGACCTGCTGCAGCTGAAACATGGCAGGATGGTTACCTGGTAGCCCAGCCGCGCGGCGCGCTGCAGCAGCGTCTCCCCGACGTTTTTGTTCACGATGAGGCGCCGGACCTCCGGAGGGACGGGCCGAGCCGACTGCTGGGTCTCTGGAGAGGCGGGGTTCTGATCGGGGGACTTGGAGGCGTCCAACTGGGAGACCTGAGGACGTCAGTGAGGGAAACCACATGTTAGCATTAGCATTAGCATTAGCAGTCACTCAGGTTTCATCTGGATCAGGTTTCGGTCTGAAAATAAATCGTCCAGCTTTGGTTTTTTTGGGAACTAAAACTTTTCGGTTTTTGTGGCGTTCTGTTCAGATCAGAATCTCATGAAACCAGAACTTGTTCGGTTCTGAGATCCGTTTGGTCCAACGTCTGGTCTCATCTGTCTACAGCCGACATCACCCTGTAGAGTTTGAGCTCTTTGGTTTTTTCTGTACCGTCCCTTTAAATGAGCGATGTTTTGATCTTGTGAGTCGGGCTGAAGCCGAACTCATCAACATTCCTGGCAGCGCGTCTCTCCTGAAGCAGGTAAAGACAGATGATGCTCCCGCTCCCAGCTACAGACGTCATGGCAACAGCAGGAGGACGTTAATGTGTCTGCGTGCGCCGACGTCTGTCAAACCACGCCGCTCGCCGCCACGCATCGGCAAACAGGAAGTGCGCTCTGCCCCGGAGGGGAGTGTGTGTGTGTTTACTGGCGGAGGAGGATGGAGTGTGTGTGACCTGAGGATATCTGCTGCGCAGCAGCTGTCAAACACACACACACACACACGCCCACACACACGCCTCAACACTGTTAATCCTCCTCAGTCAGTTCCTGGTTTTAGTTTCCAGGATGTTGGGCCAGTTTTAGACCAGTTCTGGTCTGGTTCTGGACCGGTTCTGGACCTCAGTCCGTCTCTGGTTCCTGACAAATCTCAGGTCGTTTGTCACCATTTCACTGAAATGTTTCCTATAAACTCAGTTCAGCATCAGCAGGAGAAAAAGTGAAAATCTGTTGATTTTGTGTGAATTTATACGATCACAGAATCTTAAACACCAGACGAGGGAAACCCAAACGTCCATCAGGGTTTGGTTCTGGAGTCACTCAGGGTCCATGTCTGTGTGTCGACACACTTGGATCAAACATCATCATTGCTCCTCCTGAACTTTGAACCACAGGAGGAAATTCAGCCGTTTTCAGATCCATCTTAAGATTCAGATCCAGTTCTGGACCACGGCTCAGAAACAGGAACAGGAAACGGTGTAGAAACTGGAGGATGAGGACCGGGTTCTGTCTCGTTGGACCGGGTTCTGTCTCGTTGGACCGGGTTCTGTCTCGTTGGACCGGGTTCTGTCTCGTTGGACCGTTCTCTGATGTGCAGACGGTGTTGAACCCAACCCACCTTCCCGCTCCGCTCCTCATCATCACTTCCTCCTTCGTCTCGCTCCGCCCCCAGAGAGTGCTTCATCTTGAAGGGACGTTTGCCCTTCGGCGCGTCGAGGCCGTCACCATGGAAACGGAACAGGTGACGGTCGCCCGGGAAGGAAGATGGAGGAGCGCAGACCTTCAGGCTCTCCCCGGCCGTCGGAGGTTTGTCCTGCAGTCGGGTCGAGGTCATGGAGGTCATGGAGGTCAGCGATGGAGGAGCCTGGTGGAAAACTACAGGAAACAGAACAGGAAGTAGATGTCAGTCACCTGATGTGGTACTTTATGGACAAATGAAAAGTTCTGGAGAGTCCAGATTCTAGTTTTGAGTTTCTGGAGGATCTGAATAAAACTTTGGTCTGATCTGATGGTCGAAGATCCTGAAGAGCAAATTAAAAACTTATTGAATTATTTAGGTTTTTGAGCTGAAAATGTCTGTTTGGTTGATTATAAATGTTTTTTGATTAAAGGCGATTAATTTATGAGTTATTTATTAAAGTCTAGGTTATAAGAACCAGAGGCTTTACAGTGTTATGCAGCTGCAGCTCCTGGTTTCACCCTGACGCTCCCAGCTCTTTATTTCCTTTATTTCCTCCTCTTGGCTCTCAGTTAGCAGGAAATAAAAGCCACATCAGAGGTAATGTGTGTTTATGTCTGTAATTAATCCCTGGAGCAGATCGGCATGACGACGCTCCATCTGAGGAAACGGCACCAACAAAGAGACGGAGGGGGAGGCAGCTGTTGCCACGGCGAGCCGGCGGGGCATCCCGCCGCCATCAGCTGATGAATTATTCATGAGCCAAACACACACAGCAGGAGGAAGATCATGACGAAGGTGTGTGTGAAGCTGCCCAACAGGAAGTCATCATTTCCTCCACAGCAACAAGCTAACCGCTCTGATTGGCCTCTCAGCTATGACATCATCATCTGACTCACTGGCCCCGCCCCCAACAATTAGCTGGTGACCCCTGACCTTTAAGGAGACGGCTGAACATGTTTATGAATATCCACTGTTCAACATGTTGGATGCATGTTGGATGCAGGTTGGATGCCCCGTCCATCCAGAGGTCCAGTGGTTCCCAGTGGAGTTCCACTCGGTTCTGTTTTTGCTCTCCTGATGTTTTATTGGATCAAATTCATTAAAATAAAAATGTTTCTCTTTGAAACTTCAAAATAAAAGCTTATAATCCAGCTGCTGTTTCTTTTCTAAATCCAGCTGCTGTTCCTCTGAGCCTCAGGTTCTCTTCCTGCTCCAGGTTGGGCCGAAGGGTTCAATTCATGAACGGGTCGTTTGTTTCCCTCCGTAGATTCAGATTTAAGCTGAAGGTTACCATGGCGATACGTCTGAAGGGGTTCGGGACGGAGCCGATCCTCCGGGATGAGGAGCGATCGGCTCCACGTCTGGCTCTAATTAGATTTCTGCGTCTGGATTTAAACCCAGTCTGACTGCAGAGGGAACCGGAGAGCAAACAGAGGAAGAGGAGGAGGAGGAAGAGCGGGCTGCTAACGCGGTTCTGAGGGGTGACAGCTCCATCTGGGAGATGTTAGACGGCTATTAGCGCGCCACGAGGCCCGGCGGCTCCGTAAACACACGCAGGAACACACACGGCGCCGGCTGTTGTTCCAGGCGTGCGCTCTGGCAGTCAGGGGAGGAAGAGGAGGAGGAGGAAGAGGAGGGGGCAGATTTCATCAGCTGGAACAATAAAAGCTCCAACAGACGTTTCTCCGACTAAACAGGTGATCCAGCCTCCGTTACCATAGCGATTACAGTTTCTACGTACACAGGAACAACCAAACATGCTTCACCTGTCGCAGCGTCCCGCCTCAGGAACCTGGGCTCGCTCCAGCTGCCGTTCACCTCTGACCTCTCAGGCGACAACTTCCCTTCCAGCTCTGTGGATTTGTCCCCAGAGGGCAGCCATTGGCTGAGCTCTCCGGGTGGGCGGGGCTTGTTAAGTCGCAGGCCGTTTAACTCGATGCGGACCTTCAGCTTCTTCACGTCGTCCAGAATCGAGTCTGTGAAGATGAGCAGGGGGTCAGAGGTCATTTCACACTGAAAACAAATAATACCAAAACAATAAATATAAATATATATTCTAAACTCTGAGTTCAGGATATAAACTCAGATCATCTGCATAACGGGAAACCTGGAAGCCACTGGGAGCAGAAACCTAACAGGAATAATCTGGATTATTCAGCCTGACGAAGGAAAGACAACAGGTTCATTTCTTAAAGTTTCTCCACATTCCAGTTTAGCTTCATAGCTAAACATTTAGCTTGATGCTAAAGATTTAGCTTGTTAAGTAACCATTTAGCTCAGAGCTACATAAATAAATCCAGTGGTTGGACTACAAACCCCACAGGAACGCTGCAGTAAATCAGTGACATTCTACCCAACATCTGATCCTAATTCCTGGTTTTAAATAATGAATCTGACTTTCCAGGTTAAATCAAGGTAAAAATCTGCTTCTCCTATTGGCTGAAAACTGGCGGCTGTGTGAATGACTGAGTGAAGCGTTTTGTGGAGGTTATCTACAGGAAGTGACCGGATCCGGATCGGTTCCTACCGTTGGTGACTCTGACTCTCTTGGTTGGACTTCCTGTCCCGCCCTCGTCCCCTCCCGCCTCGCCCCTCCCTCTCTTCTGGCGGCTGCTGATGATGCTGCTCTGATGAAACGGCTCCAGGCTGAAGATTCGCCGCCGGCTCATGGGGATGTTTGGACTGGACCGCAGAGCGAGCCGGTTCCCCTGGAACGGAGCTCCGGACCCAAACGGCTGGATCTGATGGTCGTCCCTCTCCTGGAGGACAGGAAGTGGCTCTGTGTGGCGGTACAGGCGATGTTTGAGAGAGCAGGACGGATTTAAACCTGGGAAGAAGAAAACAACTTCAGCTCAACGGAAATATTAGCAAAACTAAAAGTTTGTTTTGATTTGAATCTCAGTTTTAAGGAAAAACAGCAGATCTGGAATATTTGGGGATTCTGTTGTGGTAACAATGTTAGTGTGACCTTTGACCTGCTGAGTGTAGAGCAATGAACAGCCTGATGACAGGAAGTAAAACGTTTTACAACCAGATTATGATTTATGATGTTTCAACAGTTTCCAAGCTTTTCCTTCAGCAGTGGAGTCTGGAGCAGCGACTGCTGCAGGTCCGGTTCTGGTCCAAACTGATTCATCTGTAGAAACCGCCAGGTGGAAACTAAAAACATTTCTCCATGATCAGAACCTTTGGACAGATTTTAAAGTTTGGACTTTAATCTAAATGGAGGTTCAGTTTGTTTCTGGTCTTCAGACAGGAAACCCTGGAGCCGTGCTGCGTTCAGGAACCATAAACCAGCCGTGTTACGTTTTCACAGCCACCTGCGGCGCAGCAACACGATGAGGCGCAGCATCGACGGTTCCTGTGGAACCGGGCCGAGTTTCCGTCGGGATTACGGAGCTCTAATGGTGCCGAAGTGTGAAAGTGTCTGCGACGTTCGGCTTCCTGCAGGAAACGAGGGCAGCGCTGCGCCAGCTTTAAAAACAGACGGGTGCACTCAGAGTTCAGATCTGTGTGTGTGTGTGTCACATCTCTAAACACACACACACACACACACACACACACACACTCAGAGGGGCTGGGGGGGCTCAAAGAGACAAAGGAAGTGACTTAAAGTGAGTTAAATATAACAAAGTGAGTTTTTATGTCCTTTTTTCTTGCTGCGTGTTTCTGTAGGAGCGTGCACGAGAGCGAAGGAGCGTGCACGCTCCTTCACTCTCGTGCACGAGAGCGAAGGAGCGTGCACGTCATCCGGCTGAAATCCTCTTACCTCTCAGAGTCTTGGCGGCTGCAGAGGGAGTTCCTCTCCGCTCCCCTCCTCCCTCCTCTCTGTTCTTCCTCTCCTCCTCCTCATCCTCTTCTTCATCCCTTCTTCCAGCTTCCTGCTGGCCGTCTGCCAGCTCCTCCTCCTCCTCCTCTCCTCTTCCTCCTCCCTCCCTCAGCTCCAGCTCAGAGAACTGCAGCATGGCGCGCTGAGACACAACGAAGTGAGAACAAAATCCGGGTTTGTGTTTGTTGGGTGTGAAACAGCAGAGCACCTTCTGGTTTGCACCGGTCAGCGACCCGTCAGCCGACCCGTCAGCGACCCGATCCACTGCTGGGTTCTGATCCAGCAAAACCAGAACAAACCACAGATCCACACAACCATAAATCCTGATATCATCAGCAGAATCCAGCCCAGATAAAGAGTTCTGGATCCGTTTGGGGTGAAAATCACTGAGACTCAGTTAACATCCATCACTGAACTTCCTTTACAGAAACGCAGCCAGTTTGTTTACAACCTGATGGATGTTTTTACGTTTGACCAACATAGTCAACCTTTTGTTTTAATCCCTTTCAGTTCATGATTCATTTATTTGCTCTGACTGAACAGATTCAAGTTGTTTTTACGTTAGTTTATGAAGCTCTTGGTGGATTTAAATGTGCTGCTGCATTTATTTAATACTGGAGCAGTTATTAAATAAATGTGTGATTCAGAACATTAATGTCTGTTTTTCTGTATCGTTTGAAACCTGAGATATCGGTGGTGAAAACGGAGGATCTGTAGTTTTCATCAGGATTCATCACTGCATCACCGTTTTCATGCCGTTTGATTTGTAAATCAGATTCTGAGACAAGGAAAGTTATTTCCTTCCAGTTTGGAGTCTGATGAAGCAAAAACCGTCCTGAAACATTTCAACATGGATGATAAATATAAAATTAGCATTAAGCTCAGTAAACGGAGATGAGCTGCAGTTTTAGCTGTGAGTCTTCCTCCTCTAACCTGCGTGGAAGCAGCTTCTCGTGTTCAGCCTCCCCCTCCTCTCTGTCGCACCTCCATCTGCCCTGACCACAAACCCATTTTAAAATTAATGGCCCGTGAAACGACCTACAAATCCATCCGGCGCTGCGGCCCGGATCCGCCGGCACCCGGAGGAGAAGGACGCGCGAGTTAATGAGAGCGCCGCCGTCCTTCAGGAGCCGCCGGCCAGCCGGCTGACAGCAGAACACGCAGCGCTGGTTTCTCCACGGCTCAACGCTGAGATCGGGTTTCTGCAGATTTTATCAGAGACCCAGAGCCGCTCTGCTGTCAAATATCCAGAAATAAAACCGTCATGTCATTTATATCCCGTAATACTGCATCCAGAACCGAAAATAAAGATGGAGAAGAAGAAAAACATCATCCTGCTGCTCAGAAACATTCAGACAGAGAAATCCCATCCTGAGTTCTGGGTCCGGTCCATAGAGAACCGGCAGGTTCAGGAGGGATTTAAACCCAGCTGGCCCAGCCCACCGGGAACATGAAATATGAACCAAGGTCCAGTGTGAACGTCCTGCATGTGTTCAGGTTGAGACCAGGTGTTCCCTCGGTAACCCATAGTTACTGGACTAAAACATCTACAGATTTTAACTCACTGGAGAGAAAAACTGAGACACAAAGTTAAACAATCACATATCTAATAAATAGTCCAGTAATATTCATTCCTCAGATTTGACCTTCAGTCTGACATAAAACTGAAATTATTCCCAGAAAATCGTTGGACATGTGAAACATTTGATATCAAACCATCGGTGCTCATCTGATCATGGCCTAATCAAAACCTGCAAAGGTCACCATGGTTCAGTCAATCTAAGGTACTTTAAGGATTCATTCACACCAGTCCTGTTCAGTCCGCTTCAATCCATTTGTCTAAAAAGTTTGGTTCCTTTGGAGGTGTGAACGCGTAATGAAACTCTGATGCAGACCAACAAAGTGAACCTCAGTCTGGGTTCGGTTCGAATGTGAACACCAAGCGGACCGGAGACCGCTCCAAAAGCAGGAAGTGGAATACAGCGCAGGGCAATCTGGGTAAATACAACCATAGCTAACATGTTAGCCTAGCGTTAGCAGCAGAAATGGCTCCTGGTCTTTAGCCAAGGACTAAAGAGAAATCCTCCAACGCTAAAATCTGACGCCTCCATTTAATTTGATTTGGTAAAGAAGGAAGTTGCTCTCAGTGTCTCCAGAGGTTTTTGTGTCGTTTCCTTCAATGGTTTTGGTGCAGCGCCCCCACAGGCCAGGAGGGGAACAGGTTGGTTTGACTCAGAGCAGAGAGACAGAGAACCGACATTTCAGTTTCTAATCAAGCTGAATCGATCGACTGTTAGGTCTGAAAACAGGCCATGTGTTGGAAGTTTTGGGACCAAACATTTGTCCAGGAAGTCCAACTGATCTTTGACTGGACTAACCCTCTGGCATTGGATTCAGACTCTTTACCAAGTCATTAGCAGAGTATTGATAATGATCTGAGCTTTGGTTTGTTGCTGTAACAACAGAAATATATAATCAGTTACAGAAGCCAATAAACTCTGAAAGAATCAGAGGATTCTCCAATTAAGACCTTCAAGTCTTCAGTCAAACTCCTGAACATGAGTGAACTCAAAGCTGAACAATGAACTTCACCAAGACCTGAACATAGATCTGACATACGGTACCATCCTTATTTACAGCAGGAATAATTGACCAAAATGAAGTTGCTTTTCTGAGTTAAATTACGTTAATGATCCTGGAAAACCAATAATCTACCAAAGAACAACAGGCTGAAGGTTTTCATGATTATTTAAGCAAAGAAGTCAGACGTTCTCCTACCTGTAGAGCACTTTGCTCGCTGACATCAGAGAGGAGGTCAGAGGTCATGTCTTTAAGATGGCTGCCCACACAGTCAGGGGAGTTTGTCATCTTCTTGCTGAAGCTTGACTGCCTGTTTCTGCAGCTATCAGAGTCTTCAGGATCATCTTCCAGGAGAGTTGCAGTATCCTGCAAATTCTTCCCTTCATTTGTACAGCTGGCCTTGATGAGAAGGTCTTTGTCAACATGTGGGGTCAGGTTACTGTGAACTCCATCGGTAGCCAAAAGGTTCGGACCAGAAGGGCCTTCAGTGAAACTTCCAGATGAGGAGAGCCTGCGGTTACTGTTTGGGAACAAGATGAGGCCATCTAAGGCGGCATTCCCACTGGTTGGGCTGGTTTTTCCAAAAGCCGGAGCCCTCAAGCTGAAACTGGGCCATGTAGCGTTGTGGTTCTCACTGTTACCAAACGGTTCAATGCCGTTTCCACAGCTTGAAACAACAGAGTTTCTATTTTCACCAGGCGAACAACTGAAAATTCTGGGTTCATTCAAACCGACATTAGAGCCACTTGATCCCCCAACATTTGGACTTCTGTCTGTGGTACATGTTGGGTCTTTGGGGTCGATGCTCAGATACAGGGAAGGCCGAGAGTTTGTGACTTTCTCAGTTGGGAATCTGGAATTTAACACGCTCCACGATGGGACCTGAGGACTGGAATCATTAGAAACCAGTCCCTTACTGGTGGAACCTGGACTTTCAGACAGATCTCCACCAACAAAAGCTGGAGTCTTTGGATTGATGATTGTACGTTTTGTTTCACCAGAACTACCTTCACCACCGTTGGGAACCAATGAGATTGGATTTTCTGGAGGGCCTTGTTGAGGGCCGTCACATTTACTTGAAGATTCAGGCTTTGCTTCCTTTGAAACAACTCCTGGTGTCACTGTGGCATCGCCACCAGAAGCTTTAGAGTCTCTGGAGAACTGCCAAGAGGATGTTCGTGCACATTGCATTGTCAGCTCTTCTGGGATGTCTGGAAATGGACTTTCTGGTTTCTCCTCTTCTGAGAGTTCTTGACTACTACAAGGTAGCGGTGAAACATTACAGCTGGATGGAGTCTGGGGTAGTGAGCTCCGACTCTGCTCTGCCTTCTGGATCCAATGAGTTCCTTCTGGAAGCCATGACTTCTTACCTTTGAACTGGTTCCCTCCACTGGTTCCCTGTTTATGGGGAACTTCCATGAGAGGGTTGCAGTTGTTGTCATTTTCCTCCTCACGTACCAAATCAATGCAAACTACATCGTCCCTGGCAGCAGACTGGGCTTTATCTGGCGCTGCTTTTGAAGCTGGTTTCATGGTTTTTTCATTCTCGTCGTCGTTCTTGTGACCACGGCTACCGTCCTGCCTTTTCTGATTCATGAATTGTTCTTCATCTCTGGTTTTACTATGGATCTTAGACAAATTATGATTTGGATCTTTGTTTTCGAGACCTGGACAGTTAGACATGGAGGCCATCTTATCTGAGCTCTGGTAAGGTAATATTCCATACGGGAGGCCATGTGACTGGTAAAAGTTGCTGTTGCCAAGCAAGAGTGGATGGGGGAAGACGTGGCCCTTAGTTGTCATTCGCTGCATTGACAGACTCTCAGCGACAGAGTAAGGGACGTAGCGGTTAGCATAACCTAAACTATGAGGTAGGTAAGAGTCCCTATGAATTTGGTTGGAGGAGTTTTTGTTTTCTGGGTTGAACTGTTGGTACTGTGACGGATCCGGTTGGCTCTCTTTAGAGTCGGGCTTGGAAGGATTTTTACTCTGTTTCCTAGAGCAAGTTTCCCCTTTGCTGCCTTTTACAGAATCAGCAGTAGAGACTTTGGGCCATTCAGGTTTTGATGTGGAGGCAGGACATTGTCCAGAAGATGCTGGACTGGGAATACTGGTTACCTGCCCCACAGATTCAGTTGGAACTGGAGATTCCTGCTGATTCCGAGTAGTGTCCACTGCACTACTTGTAGTTTGGGAGCAAATGTTATGGTCAGTGATAACCCCAGAGGTCATTTCATGATCTGAGGTCTTTGTCAAAGAGCTAATGGGTAGAGATCGCCCCTCTTTGAGGTCTTGCTTCTGATTGGCTCCTGCCCGGTAGCGAGATGGTTGTAAATACTCCAAACTGGCCACAGCCGGCGCTTTGGATGGGAATTTATTTGGGAATTCCTCCAACTCTTCAGCAGGATTTGCTTTTCCTTCCAGCTTTTTGGTAGCTTTCTGAGGTACAGCGGTGCCTGGTGACGTCTTTGCACGTGTTGAGTGAGTTTCAGCTTTATAGTTGGAGTCTTTGGTATTACTGCTACCTGAGTTGGTGGAGCGGCTGCGCTGGGAGGCCAGGTAGAAGGGATGTGAAGCAGGAAGTGAGGGTGAAGTGGCCTTCTTGTAAAGATGCTTCTGAGGGTCTGCAGTGGACTGAGGAACTGAGGTGGGTGGTTGGGACACTGGAGATGAGTTAACGTGAGTGCCACTGCTGACGGCGCTCTTGGTAGAGCCGGACTGACACGCCTTTACTTCACGCTGACACTCAGAATGCTGCATCTGCATCTGGGACTCTTGGCGAGTCTGAGAACTGGTGCTGAAAGCAGAAAGTTCTTGAGGCAACTGTGCTCCAAAGCCCTGCAAGGTCTTGTCCTGGCTGTGGGGCCGGGGTGAGAGGACGGCCCGCGTGAGGTTGACTGAGGACATCCTGATGGGATGAGCCAGCGAGGAGGCAATATGAGCCGGAGAGTACGGAGAAATGAAGAAAAGTCTTTCATCTCCAGGCGTGTTACTTCCAGTGGCACATAGCGACTGATACGCCAGCTGCTGCTGGGTGAAGGGCGATGCAGACAAGAGGGACGTCTTGTACGCCATGTCCAGGAAGGGGTACATTGAAGCGTCCATGTACGGGCTAATCCAAGGCAACCTGAGAAAGTTACCAGCACCGTTCAGACTCCCCTCTGACTGCTTCTCCACAGGCAGAGACCGGGGGTTCAACCCCAGGCTGTTCCCTTCTGCAGCAGAGACAAGCAGAGGCTTCTGCAGCCCTTGAGGTGAGTTTTTATATAGTTCAGCACATCCATTGACAGACTTCTGGCCTTCCAGAAGGGGTACAGCTGGCTTATACAGGAGGTCATAGCCAAGTCGCAGGGAGGCACCAGCATCCTGGGGCTTCTGCGCAGAAAGAGGGTGGATACCCGGGTAGATGAGTCCTCCATGGGGGCGGATACTTTCCCCCACCAGAGCGTTTCGGTCAATGCTGAGAGCTGCTAGGGGGTTCATCTTGTGAGCTGTTCTGGCATCTACCTGGAACATGAAAAGGAAAAGTAAGCTGCATTCATTGACAAGATTATTTTCCACAAATCATTGGATAAGTGGCTCCTTCTACTAAAACCTAGCAAGTTCAGAACAGATGAAGGTGGAAACACAAAGTTATGAGGCAGTAACCAAAACATCTGACACTCCTAGCAACGAGTAAAAGTAAGCAGACAGAGAAAATGGACATTAGACACCAAGATCATCACTGGATGGGTTCAAAGTTTGGGTCTGAATGAGGCTGATGGACTACAGAAGCCAAAGTGGCCCCAACAATCCTTTTACACTTTAATGTGAAAACAAACTGGTTCCAACAATAGTAATGAATCAACACTGGTTTGTCCCTTCGGTTTGGAGGACTCTAAAGTCTGGTTGACTGAAAACCAAAGAGGTTCAGAGAGTCAGAAGAACTGCTGATGATCACCAGTAACAACAAAGTCTGAGTGAACGTAGCTCAATATGGACGTCTCAGCATTTATTCAAGAGTTTTTAAATCTAATACGTTTGTAGTCAGTAATGTTTTTTGGAGTTGCAATTTTTTTTGTGAAATTTGCACATTTTATAAAACTGCAGTGAATGATGCAACATTCAAAGACTTTTAATGTTTTGAGACATTCATTAAGAAAAAGTGTTTCTATATTTCATGCACTGATAAAGGAAGGGTGCTTCTGCAGGAAATAAACAATAGTTCTCCACTTTCAGGTCAACATCTGGTCAAACTAGTTCTATCAAACCCAGTCAGAAGGAACTTTAACCTGATCTGCAGCGATAAGAGCTTCTGGCCCGGAAACGTCAGGGAGGCTGACCTTTCACCTCTCCATGCTCTGGACCCGACGACCTCTGGTTTCAGCTTCAGATGGGACCGTTTGCCTGGAGGACAACGCTCTGGCCACCGTGTCTGCAGCCGGACGGAAACAAGCAGGTCAGAACCAAACAGAACCAACATGAAGTTAGACTGGTTTTAATTTGATCCAAGAGGCAAATATATTTAATGGAGAGTTCAGAAGGTCAGATTTAAGGCAAATGGTCAATTTTCATGATCCAACCTCATTTTATAACTCATGGTCAACATCTGCATTTCATTGGTCCAAACTAAAAGTCTCTGTTCTTTGAGTTAAAGTAGATAACTGAGTTCAAAACTTATCATCCCTCCTGACGGAAACCGTTCTGTCCGCTGTCCCAGCTCAGAAAGAACCAGTTCACCTGGACCAGGTTAAATGTCAGCAGGAAAACAAAGCCGCTAAGCAGGTGCTAGCAGCAGTTTAGCACCAGAACCAATTAGGTAGAAAAACGGACAAAGTGAAAGAACAGTGAGGATCAAACGCTATGCTGATGATACTGTGATATAATTCTCCAAAGGACAAATTACTGACCTATAATAGGTTATAAATATAATCATAGTCAACATGTCATTATATATTCTGCAATAATGAATACTTATTTAATCATAAAAGCTGCTTTCTCAAAAAATACCCAAAGTGGACAAGATTTCTGAGTAACTTTCTCTTTCTGGCTGTTTTAATCAGAATTTCCCTTCATTTATCTGTAAAGAATGAATCTGTAGTGATGAGAAGTATTTGTTAACATACCATACATATTATTTTTATCCACATTTTGTCCTGGCGCCATAATAAATTCAGTTTTATATGGAATGAATTTCAGAAACCGGCGCTGGTGACCAGTTTCAGTCGAAGTCTGAGGGGAGGTTTTGTTTTTCTCTTCAGGTCAGATTTTCTCTGCTCAGTCTGGTGTGTGTGCTGCACATTCCAGCTGCAAACACACACACACACACACACACACACACACACACAAAGAGCCTGGAAACTGACGTGTGTGTGTGTTGGTTTTATCGCCCAGCCGGAGGGCTGATAAGGCACGTCACCGCTTTTCCCGAGGAACTCATAATCCTACGGAGAGAAAACGTATCAGCGGCGCTCGGCGGATACACACAGCCGCCTGAAGGGCTGCCACACACACTCCCTCACACACACCCCCACACACACACACTCAGTAATTGATGGCTGTTAGCAGGCTGGGATTTCAATAACAGCTCTTATCTGGCGGCTGCTGAAGGACAGCCGTGTGTGTGTGCTCACGTCCTCGCACGCCTGTGTGAACACATTACAGAGCCATCAAAGACGGGACATTCCAGGCCGGCTGCAGAGTTCATGTCAGGGTTCAGGACGCCTGGAAACACAGGCTGATGATGGATGTCCTCGCAAACACACACCGTCCTGCACGTTTTGCTCCAGCAGGTTTACAACCGAGGGGAAATAATCTGCAGTTTCCTGGAGGATTTTTCCTCCATGATGAGCTCTTTGTGTTCAGCATTTATTCGCTAGTGAAGGTGAAATTTAAAATCTGCCCAGAGCTGAAACCATTTCGTCTGGTTATTTAGAGGAAAAGCTTCTGCTCACAAAAAGATTCATAAATGTTACAAACTGAAGGCTGTGTGTCTGTTTCCTGCTCATATAGGGACAAAGGAATATGGCGCACAGCTAACGCTACAGCTAACGCTACAGCGACACCTCAGTGCAGTTCCTCTTCTAAACAGCAGGGGGCACTCTTCAGGAAGTGACGAGTTCATAAATAAGACTCTTAAAGTTTTGCTGAACCTTGTTTTACGTGTTTTTGACGTCGCGGTCAGCTTAACGAATGTTTACTGCTAATTAATAATGGCTAAAAAAAACAACGTTATTTTTATTTTAAACACGTTAAATTGATGTGACCTCACTGTGACCTCACGGTGACCTCACTGTGACCTCACTGTGACCTCACTGCACGCTTTCAAACAATAATTATATATATTATTTTAACATATTTTACTTTTGAATTCAAAACAAACCAACGTTTTGCACCAGAAACATTAGTGGCTGAACTGTTGTCATGGAAACCAATCAGTCTTCTCATAGCAACCATCATGGCAACCAATGTTTACAGTTTCCTACCAGCAACGTCTCTGCAACCAGTAACAATCCAACAACCAGTAACCATCAGTAACAAGTCCAGTTCAGGTTTGGTTAACATCGTGACCACAGATCGGTCCAACCCAAAGCCGTCCTTCATACGGAGTCCAACGGTGGACCAGGTTTGGACTAGACTGTCCAATCTCCTCAAAGACTTATGTCCATGTTCAGAAGCAGGTCCCTGATTTACGTAACATCAGAAACTTCCTGTTTCTGTTTTGGTTGTTTTTACGTAGAAGAGAGAGTCCACTGGAGACGGAGCCCACTGGAGACGGAGCCCACTGGAGACGTCCAATTTCCAGGGACCAGTGGACACAGATACCAGAACCATGCAGGGACATCCAACCAGCAGCATCAATTAACGTCTGCTGCTAATTGGTTAATTATTGCTGTTTGTCGTCTGAACCAGAACCACCGGTCCAAACTGAAACTTGAGATCCACCTGGACAGAAACTCCATTTCTTTTCGTTTTTCACCAAACAGCAGAAATCAGGACGTCTGTGAGCTTCTGCAGCAGCACTAAGATGGTTTCCACTGTGAGCATTAGAGCATATTATTATAATTATCAGTCTAATAATAATAAATTATGACCTCATTAAACTGAGTCCAATGTTTTGGTCTCAAAGTTTTGATTTTGGTTATTTTTAGTTCCAGGTTTGTTATCAGTTATGAGTTTCAATAAAAGTTATTGTGCGTCTCTAACATGAAATTAATTTGGTGTTTAAACCGTCAGTGTTTCTATTTGTGGCCCCTGACTCAACTTCTGGGGCCTCCAGCTTTTTTACCAAATAAAGCAACAAAGAGCAAACATGTTGTAGACTTTAGATATTATCTATAAAATGTAGAAAAGCAGAATATTTTTGGTTGTGATCGTTACGCTGGAATGTGGAAAACAAACTAAATAAATGAAGAAATTACATTTTTATTTGATTTTCTGATCAAGTTTCTAAAAGTTTGAGATTCTAGAAGCTGAACCAGCAGCAGACAGAAACTCTAGAACATTTAAATCTACAGCTGCAGAAACCAATTAAACCTGAACGCCACATCAATTAAGCCAATAATCAATCAATATTATTGATGATCTGATCATGTTTGTAACTCATCAAACCGACCTGAAGTTCTCCATCACGGACCCGGATCCTCCTTCCGAACCGAACTTCCTGTTCTTCCAGCTCGAACATCCATCCGGTTAAAGTCGGAAATCCCACGAATCCATCCTCATCGACCCGCGCGTGCGGCGGCGTGCGCGCGCTCAACAAACACCGAGAGGCTCGCGCTTTCTTCCTGTTCCGTTCACGCGCTCCCCCATGTAAACACAAAGGGAGGCGTTAATGAGTTACCTGTGGACGCGCGCGCACACACCTGAGCACGCACGCACGCGCCACGCCGCGCGCGCAGAGTCCCGCCAGCGGCAGTTAATCACATTAAAACAGTTTCTGCGGTTGAAGCAGAAAACGCGGAGCGGCAGGTTTCCTCCACGCGGGAACAATCCACGGAGTGGCGCGCGGACGATCCCACGTCCGCGCCTTTCTTCTCGGTCCGTCGCGTGCCTGAGTGTGCAGGGTTGATCCTCCTCCTCCTCCTCTTCCTCCCCACGCGGACTCAGCCTCCCTCTTCCTCCGCCGCTCACGCGCTCATGGATCAAATGACTCTAAACGATCAGTGACGTTCCCAGCGCCAGACTTTCAAAATAAAGCACCTGTCTTCTGGTTGCAGCTCATACCCGTCTAACAGAACCCGTTCTAGGAGAACCCAGTTATAAGCTCGTAGAACCGGTTCGGTCCAGAAGCGGGTTGGAAGCAGAACCGATGTGAGCTGAAGGGCCAATCAGAGAGGAGGAGGCCGTTACTCTGAAAGCAGCACGGAAAGTCCAATTACATTTAATATTCATTTATAGTCACCAAGTTCTCCAGGATCCTAAAGACCCGTTGGTTCTGTTGGACCGGGTCAGAAACCTGCAGAACCTCCATCAGTAGGAAGAGAAGTTTTCCTAAAACACATCCAGGAGGAACACCAGACCAGGACAGAGGTTCTGATCTATAAACACAGGAAGTTCATGTTTCCTGATCCATTAAGGGATCATCAGGCTCAGCGCCACCTGACGGCCGCAGGAGGAACTGCAGCGGCTCCTGGTTTCTGTTGGATCAAACCGGGTTTCTGGTTCTGCTGAAGGTTCTGGTTTCTTCAAAATAAGAACCATCATCTTCATCAACATCAACTAATGTCATTATGACTGGAGCTGAGAGCTTTTATTTTGAAAGGACAGCAACGTTTCATTCTGATTTTGCAAAAATAAAAATCCACTTTTTCATTTAATATGAACAGAACTTTTTATTTTATGCATAAAGTTGAATGAACAGATAATATTTGGTGTATTTTTCAGGTTCTGGGTTGAAGCAGAACCTTCTGGACCTGAGCTCCTGACCGGACCGGTTCTGATCCAGAAGGTCTGGAAGTTTGCAGAATTAATAAACGTCATTCAGGAACTCTGAGCTTTAATGTGCAGATGAACAGCTCCCCCCTGTGGATCAGTTCAGTACTGCAGCAGAACACACCGAGTAGAACCGACAGAGAAGCGGGTCCGAAGAAACGGGTCCGGACGGGTCCAGTTGGGTCAGAAAGGTGTGGAGATGATCAGCTGTGATACTCAGACAGGCCGTTGGGTTTAAAGAGACCCATCTGACACCCATTTAGGTTTCTGGACCCAAACGGGGTCCAGAACATCATCAGCTGCTGCTGCCTTTCAGTCATCCTCTGACCTCTGACCTCTGACCTGAACTCAGAGGACAGCTGACACTCTCTGGGTGTTTTCTGACTTTTGGACCAGTCTCTGCTGACATGAGGACGGTACCATGTCTGGTACCATGTCTGGTACCAACCACCATTCAAGGTCCCTGATGTTCAGTTTGAGTCACATTAACTTCTGGTGTCCTCCAGGGGGAGCCAGAGGGACATTTGGGTCTCGGTTCTTCTGGAGCGCTGTGACAAACGGACCAACAGAACATTTAGAATCAAGCAGCCATGTTTAGTTCTGGTCGCAGCTGATCTGTAAACGGTTCTGGTTCTGAAGAGTCCGGACCGACTGCTGGGTCCATACCTCAGCGGTTCTGGTTGTTAGTCTGTGTCAGCAGGTCATGGGACAAGATCTGAGCAGGCAGCAGAAACTTTCAGCTGACGTTTTAGGGAACTGGGTCTGACCTCTGACCTCTGATGCAGCACCAGCTGACCCTCAGCAGGTTGACTCAGAATCAGCTGGATGAGTAAACAGCAGCTCCAGTAAATATGAGTTTTATTTCTGATGCTGACGGCGCTGAAATCGTCTCTAACCTTCCGTTTCCTTCAGACGGCGTTGAAAAGAGGAAGCGGTTTCTACAGGTTTCTCTAGAATTCAACTCACTGTGATTAATACCAACTTCCTTGTGGTTAGCAGCTCCTTGAACTTGCTCAGTTTAGCTAACTAAAAATACTGCCTGTTTCTTCCTTTCCTAACATGTTCAGGCTCCTGATTCTGATTTTATCCTCAAACTAGTAGCTTTTAAAACATCCATCTGCTAAATACTTTCATTTTACATGAAATATTTGCTTGTATTTTATGATCTATTAGATTATTTGAATCTGCTGTGGAGTGATAAAGCTTAAAAAGATTCCTAAATTTGACACATTTTTGTAAATTTCTTGGCAAAAATTCATCACAATTATTGATAAAAAGCACATAAATCTCCATCTGCTTGTTGTTTTACTGCTTATAAAATCATAACCAACCATCCGGCTCTGAATTATTCCACCCATCAACTGAAACATATCAGAAAGTTCTGGAAACCTTTTCTGAGACCTTGCAGATAAACGACAGTGTCGTCTGCGTACAGAGAAACGTCCCTGGTTCAGAGCTGCAGGAAAACCTGGCTGCTGCAGAAACGCTGAGCAGTTCCTGGAACAGTGACCACAGGTGTTACAGGTTGGAGCCGTTTGAGAGGAGGAAGGTGTGACACGGACTGGCAGGAGGTCGGGGGTCGGGGAGCACGAGGCTGTTGTACAGAAACCCCCTGTCAACACGTCTAACCTCTGGCACTTTTCTAGTGGAGGAGGAAGGCGCTGTGAACAGAAAGCCACTAATTATTCACAAGGTGAAGGAAACACCGCGGCTTTCAAATCTCTTCTGAAACCCTTGTGACATACATTTGAGGTCAGCGTTTGTGTCTCCAGAACCAGATGCAGCTCGGCGGTTGTGCACGGATGTCTGACTGTGGTTCTGCTCTGCAGGTTGGCTGGTTCTGTGCATGAACCATCGCCATGCAACAGGGACACGTCACGCCGGTTCAGACAGGACTAGAACAGAACCGCTCTGCTCATCATGGGCAGATGATGCATGTAAACATCCAAACTATCACTTCTTTATTTTGGTTCTGCTGCATCAGAGTGACTCAGTCTGGAAGGACAGATAAAGATCTCAGCTTGGTGCCTTCGTGTTAGGAGGAAGTTCTGCAGCTCCGGTTCTGATGTGGTCTTCTTTGGGTTCAGGCTAACCTGCCAGACACCAACAGACTCATGTTGTACAGTCAATGTTGCAATGCACAGAAACCAAAACGCAGCTCAGCATGTAAAACATGGAGGTTGATGTGCAGCAGACATTAAACCACAAAGACCCAAAACTCAACTAAACCCCTCAGATATTTTAATCTTTTATTGTCTAAACGTAAATGAAACTCAACGACCTTTGACCTCATATAATAAGCTCTGAGACAAAAATAAAATAATAATAATAAATGAAGGAAAACGTCTATGAGAGGCGAGTAGTGACTTCCTTAAGCTGCCGTTTGCAGCAGTGAGCTAACGTTGGTTTGTGTTTCATGCATGAAGGTTCTGGTTCTGTTGGGTCCAGTGAGCGGTACTGGAGCCAGGCAGAAGGTTCTGTACCATCCCCCACTGACTGCGCTCAGATCTTCATCTACTGAACTTTTCACCAAGATTAATAACCTCAGTCATAACAGGATGTATAGTGTCAGGTTTTCTGAAGCTATAGCTAATAATAAACCATAAAGTTTATCATTAGCTTTACGTTTAGCTAAAGCTAAAGCTAAACATAAAGCTAATAATAAACCATAAAGTTTATCATTAGCTTTATGTTTAGCTAAAGCTAAAGCTAAACATAAAGCTAATAATAAACCATAAAGTTAATCATTAGCTAATAATAAACCATAAAGTTTATCATTAGCTAATAATAAACCATAAAGTTAATCATTAGCTTTATGTTTAGCTAAAGCTAAACAACAACAACAACATCTACTAAACTCACAACTCGTCACGTTTTAGTTTGAGTCTCACTTCCTTTGATTATTCTCACGTTTTATTAAATATTTCCTTAAACATTAATGATTATTTCCTGTCAGCCTCTTTGGTTTATTGATTTTCTCTGTTTATTAAACAACAATAAAGTTATTAATTCATTGTTGACTTTCTCTAAGCTCTGCCCCGTTTCTCACCCACAAGTATTTTCTCATAAGTGTGTTGTAACTTTAAATCCACTACAATGGTTATCACGATGCTGTTCCTGTTCGGTCTGGTTGTCATGACACCGTGTGTCCTCCAGGTGGGGCTTCTAGCCAATCAGCAAGCAGCTTTTGGCCCGTCGCTGCGGACAGAAAACCAACGCTGATGATATTTAGACATCCTGTTTTTATTATCACTGCCGTCCAAAAACAAATCACAGGAAACAGGAACTAAAACTATAACAGAAACTAATAAATACTCTCACATACACAATATCAGCGGCTCAGACTCCTTCGGCCAGCGGTCATTTCCCAGAGTTCATAGCGTCCAGAAGCAGGAAGCTGGACTCCCTTCAGACCGGTTCACCTGTCCAGGTGTGACTCAGTATTGACGCATCTTGGGGTTGGGATGTTGAGCTTTGTAGTAGATGCACTCTGATGAAACCCGAACCGGAACCGGAGTGGGAGGCAGCTGGATCTCCTCGTACTGAAACGAGACACCAGAGCAGTGAGAACAGAGCTGCTGGTTCTGAAGGAGCAGGGGTCACTACCCTCATGGCTCAGCTTCATTCTCTGTCCTGCTGTCAGTAAAGTCATGTTAGCAGGTTAATCGTTTTTCTTTCCTCTGCAGGGAACCTGCAGTCAGATGTCCATCTCAGCACTGGACACTGGGCGTTGACTGATCCACTAACGGTGCTGCTGTAGAGGGATAGAGCTCTTGGATTCTTTAACAAATGCTCATTTTTAGGATAATTTCCTTCTGTCAGCCAACAGACTGACTGCTATTAAATCTGGCAGTAGTTGAAAGGAGTTGTTTGTGTGCAGTAATTTCTCCTTTGTCTAAGTTGAGGTGTTTTTCTGAAGTGACCAACTTCACCTTCAGCCTGGAACAGTTTCTGGTTTTAGCACCTTGAACTGTGAAAGCATCCCTCAGACTTGTTTCTTACCTGTGGGTTCTGAATGTCCTGGTTCTCTATGATGTATGTTGCAGAGTCCTTTGCGCTGCAGCAGCAGCAGTTTCTCATCTTCAGACACACACAAGTAAGAACTGCAGACAGCAGAACATCAGATCAGTAAATTCATCAGCACATTCCAACATGTCCGACATCCTAGGTTAGGAAATGCAAACGGTATGCGATGAGCCGAATACTGAGCTCCAAACATTTACATTTACTTATCAAACATGAATTATGTATGTAATTTGATGCTTTATTTTTCTGAACTCTTTCAATATGTTACCACCTCTAACACTTCATAACCTCTAATGTCATTTTTATTACTGCTAGACGATGTGAATAGTTCATTCTATAGGCAGATTCATAGCTTGCCTCTATATTTTAGTATAAGAATGTTACACAATTCAATGTGCTGTGTAGTTTATCTCAACATACTGTTTCTGTTTAAATAAACGAACCAACCACAAACGTGCAAAAGTAGAAACACCAAAACTCACCGAGAGCAAGGAAGACGTTCAGAGAGAACGAAACCGGAGCAGCTACCTCATTCTGCCAATCAGTCGGGCTGGTAGTCGTTGTAGCCGGAGCTTCTGCTAAAAAAGAAATTAGTTACATTTTTATTATCACTAATCTTTATTTCACTGGAAAATCCCACTGAGATTAAAAATGTCTTTTGTAAGAGACTGGCAGCGACACAGAGGTTACAGAACATTCGCAGCACAAATAGAGAATAAAATATCTTCCACACAGGAGAAACATGAAGTCCTGATGCACCAACGCAGAGCATCAGAGCATAAGTGTGGAAAAATAAGTGGATGGTCAGTTAGACTTTGGCCAGTTTAGAAGAGACTGGGATAAACTGAAATCCCACCAGGTCTCAGATCTTTCTGGAGTTTCAGTGCAGCAGTGATCTGATGGAGAACCAAGCATCTGTACTGGCACAAACTAATATTTAGTAGAACAAAATAACAAGTAATATGTTTCAATTTTAGATTAAAATGTGCTCAACTATATATATTTTTTATTAAGTTACACTGTAAGTTCACTCTGCCTCTCAGCAAATGATTGGTGGACAGTAAACTTTAAGATGAATGAATGGATAGAAGATCATGACCAGCATGTCGTCTGCAGACGACATGCTGGTCATGCATATCTGCACATTAATGCATATCTCAGCACAGAAACACGGAGCCAACAGATCTTTATTCTGTGCTAAAGATGTGTTTTTATAATGCTGTTTCTCTTTCATAATCTGTTTTCTGCTACCAGTCTTTGAAAACAGACATTTTATCTGAGACCATATAAAAATAATGACAGTACGTCAGCCAAGCCTTTGACAGAAGTATACATGCCAAGAGGACCATTAGTTCCTCTAGTGGCAACTGCTGAACAAAGACATAAATATGCCTGAAGACGGAGGACAAGGAGTGAAAATATAAGGAGAAAAAAAATGTGGTGTAAAAAAGATGCAAACAAAATGAAGGAAAATCTGCAGGCAGATGCTGTGAAATGTGCTGTAGCTTCACTTCTGCTGAAACACGAGGAATAAGAATACTGAAGAAAGTTATCTTTACACAATTAAAACATTTTTATTTCCTTCCTGGTTTTAAAACATTTCTACACTTGTAATGATGCATTTTACTTACCAACGATGGGAATTAAATTAACTTTGGGTTTCTACACCTTAAAGTTGCCTTTGACAAAGTGGATCATACTGTTTTAATTTTTAATGTGATATTAAAGATGCTTTTCTGTCTGTAAAATTACACAGTAAAAACTCAACAGCAATATTTCTGGCTGATTTATCCTTGAAACGCTACCAAATCTGGGTGTTGTAGATAAAAACCAACCTTGTGAAGCATTCAGATGGCTCTTTTTTGTGTGCAGCCTGAAGACGTCTCCATAAACTATGATCCTGTTGTTCTTCCTGCCACAGTAGTACAGCCTGATGTCCTCTAGAGAGACGTTTTTAATCAGCAGCTGGTTCCCAGACATCACATACTTGGATTCACAGTCAGGAGAGAAATAGTTGGATTCTGTTTGGGAAAATGTTCGTCCAATACCGACTCTGAAGTTGAAGTGGACCTCCAGGTACCAGTAGATGTCATCAACATCAATAGAGCAGGTCAAATTCACATCCTGACCCAGTACTGCTTTGACCTCTGTTATATTCAGGGCCTCTGATCCAACCAGAACCAGCAGCAGAAACATCCACAGCGGATCCATCAGCAGCTTTCATCCAGTGGAGCGGTACCAAGTCGGCGCTGCTGTGAGGCGGCGCAGACACCGCTCTCCACTTCCTATTTGTCTGGGTGACTGTGCCGAGAACGTGGAGCAGTGAACCATAACTACTGACTGAAGGCGGAAGTGAAACTTGTTCACCTCTAGGCTGCGCTTAGCTGCAGGAACCTCAGATGTGGTTGGGATATGCACAATAAATATTTGTCCAGCAGCTGAAGCTCTGCAAAACAGGTCATGATCAGAACCAGGATCCCAAACAGTCTAGACTTTGACTAGGCTGCTAGTCAAAGTCTAGACCTCAGCCTGTAGATAATGCTCTGCTGGGTCCTTCAGAGAGCTAAACATGAACCTGAAAAAGGAATGGTTCTGGAATCATGAAGTGGCATCAGTTTTCTGAACAGCTTTTATCAAGAAGGCTGGGGAAACAGAGGGAGAGTTAAAGACCACCGGCCACCAGAGGGCTTCAGCTTTAAAAGCATCGAGGTTCACAGTAAAGCCAAGTTTCTAAAGAAATGCACCCATGTCTTTTTCAACCAGCCCACTTTATTTGATCACTTCAATGTGTTACAGTGTCAATAAGCTCACCCTAAAGCCCTTAATTGAGAGGAAGGACAACATTTACAGCCTTTCTGATACTATCAATCAATCAATCAATCAATCAATCAATCAATCAAATTTTATTTGTATAGCACATTTCAGCATCAAGGCATTTCAAAGAGCTTTACATCATTACAATCACAGAAACACAAAGCAACATAGAATCAATAATCAAAACACGACATTAAGTCAAGTTACATCCATAAATTTGTAATTGATTACATTTCATATACAATCCTAACCAGGTGGTTTTTAGTTGAGATTTAAAGGAAGTCAGTGTTTCAGCTGTTTTACAGTTTTCTGGAAGTTTGTTCCAAATTTGTGGCGCATAGATGCTGAAAGCTGCTTCTCTTCTTCTGGTTCTGGTTCTGGGGATGCAGAGCAGAACCAGAACCTGACAGGTCTGGAAGGTTGATACAATAAAAGCAGATCTTTAATGTATTGTGGTGCTAAGCCATTCAGTGATTTATAAACTAACAACAGGATTTTAAAGTCTATTCTTTGAGCTACAGGGAGCCAGTGGAGGGACTTTAAAACTGCTGTTATGTGCTCTATCTTCCTGGTTTTAGTCAGATATATACTACAGTGTGTCTGGACTGAACGGTCACCAGTAAAATCAGAATGCAATAATTTAACAGCTAGTCCTACATGAGATTATCTCAGCAGAATTAAGAAGATAATAGAGATTTAGTTTATTTACAGACAGGCTGATCCTGTTTACGTCATTACCGGAGGTTTGCTGCCACCATGTGGATGCACAAAGACACTGCAGTCAGACTGTTCATTGTTGATAAAACTTTATTTCAAAAGAATATTCAGCCAATAATATCTGTGGCATAAATCTTTGATGTAAAACAAGCAATGGATGTTCAGAACAGGTGGAAAGGATATAAATAACATTTATTTTAAAGAACTGAAAGCAAAAAACTTACAAGATTAATCAGCAACAAGTTCCAATACATCAAATAATTCAACATCTGAATAAAGTAAAAGCATCTCCACAGGTTCTTTAGATGGACTAAAGAACCTGTGGATATTGCTACCTTTTTAAAGGTAGCAATATTTATCAGGAAACACACTTAATTCTCAATAGGAACCAATAAATAAAAATAAATTTCATTCCATTTAAAAGATGATCACTGAGAAACTAAGACAAGTCATCATAAACTCACTGCAAACGGCAAACCTGAAATGTTTGGGACCAAAAGCTAAACTAAAAACCTTCATCCAGTGCCCGTCTTCTGAAGATTGTGGGTAATGCGGTGCATGCAGAACCATTACTCTCTGCACCACTGCACAGCAAATGAACCAAAGCTGCTCTGCTCTGGCTTAGCAAATCCAAAGCCTATAAGGCACATCTAGTGCTGCTAATAAATATTCAGTCAGTGGTAAGGCTGGTATAGTAACAATATACTAACAGATAAGATAAAAGATAAGAAATGAAACTTAACTCTGAGGTCTATAATGAACAGTACAGTGACAGTGTGTAGCTTAGCATATATGAAGCTGCACTTAGCAGTTAACATGAGTCAGAGCAACATATATAAACTCAGGAACAGAAACAAAACAGATCAGATTCCTCATGTTGCTGCTCATAATCATATTTAGTCTTGAAGAAATGTGGTGATTTTTCTTGGTTTCATTTTTATTCCTTCTTTGAAAACTTCATTTGTATCAGATTAAGAGTTCTGCTGAGTCTAATGACACTGTAATATAAAGTTGACACTTTTAATGGATGAATGACACATTATGACAGCCAGACTATTCAGACTCCTTCATGTCCATAACAGGTGTTATGTTTATGACAGTCGGTGTTATGCTTCAAATAAAGTTTATCCAAATATTTTTCTAAGAACCAACCCTCTGCTGTGAATGCTAGCACCCTCACTAACACTGGGCTCTTATCTTTCTCCTCACATGGTGATTATTTTAACTGACGATTCTAACTTGCTGAGTTAAGGATCTGATTTTTAGCCATGCTTTTGAAATCCAGTGTGCTTCATTCTCCCATGTCTTTTACTCTCATGAAGCATTTTTCTACTGGACAGGATTATTGCCAGTGGAATAAAAAATCTGATTTTAAAGTCAAAATTCTTGTTCTGTGTCATTCTGTCAAAATCCCAATAAATAAATAAATATTCTTAATTATATATCAATTATGTTGTTAGTATATGAAAATGATCACATAACTTCTTTGTTGTTATTGATTTTGTAAACCCAAATTTACTAAATGTGGATTTACATTTAGCAACAAACCTGGATAAATTCAAATTTACTTGCTATATTTGCATTTTAAGACTAAATTTGCCAGGCCATTTTTGCCTCATAATGCATAAACAATTTGAACAATTCTGATTCTGAGTTTTAAGTCAGAATAATTTTTTAAACACAGTGGTCATGTGACCTAGGACAGGCTAAACTAAGTTTAGTTCTTTTGAGAGCTTTAAGGTACTAGAATTGAAATATAATAACTACATTGTTACAAAACAAACAGAGCAATTTAAACCAAAAAGCTTGGTGAATAAACCTTGAGATAGAAGTCTTCTTATAAGTTCAAGCTGGAGCAGCATCAGAACAGCAGGCTGATCAGAAGCACAACAAACATACCAAGAAGGTTGGCTTGCACTGCATCTGCATCTGATTCATGAGACGCCTGGGTCTTCTTCTCTTCAGCTGCAGGACAAACAGCAGGTGGACACATTTACATGACTGAAAATATTTAATTTGAAGCAAAACATTCAGTGAAACCTGGCTGGACTAAGAAGCTGCAGAGGCCTTTCTCTTCAACAGGCAGATTATTCTGGTACTATCAGCTACCACCAGGGGGCACACTGTTATCTGCCTGTATGACCCATTCTGATGCTCTTCGTCTGCACATTTCCTCTGCTTGTTACCTCCTGTTCCCGTTTTTGATTTAGTTAGTGGAGGACTTTACCCTGCCCACAAACAAACTACATCAGTTTTCCATCCTCCACTCATTTAAACCAACTCCACAGTTCAATGTTCTTCCTGAGAATCAGTAAACAGTAGTAAAATACTTCAGGTACTTTTACCAAATGTTGATTCATAAACAGTGTCAGATTTTTATATGTGATTATTGCTGAGTTTCTCCATATTCTACCCTGATCTGGTTAGTCAATATCACTGAATCCTGAAGGGTCTGTGCAGTTTAACAACTATATTTGAGCATGTGGCATAAAATCAGAACAAATCTGCTGACTTCAATAAAAATGAACCAACCTGTAACCTTCAGTTGGACCGACACCACAAAGTGTTGCTTTGGGATGTTGCACTCGTAGAAGTCAGCATCATCCAGTCTCAGTTTGCTTATCTTGATGGAGAAGTTACCATTCTTGTATTCCCCAGGGAAGCTGGTCACTCGACCCTCGAACTTCGGAATGAAGAGGGTCTCTTTGTTGTTCTGAATCATGATCACATTCTTGTCTTTCCCATCCTTCCATATCACCTGTATATTCTCCTCCAGTTCTCTTGTGACACAGGGCAAGATGATGTCTTCACCAACAACACCATTTAGGTCCAAACCCTGACAGATCCCTGAAAAACAAGAGACATTATTTCCAGGGGGTGAAAATCAAACAGACGACGGGTGAGAAGATATTTGGTCCACTGAACAAAACGATGTGATTAAAAGCTATGGCCTGGACTGGAGCTATTGGTGGACCTTATAGTTAACAACGTATTGGCATGCAAAGGAATGCCTGGTGAACTCAAGAAAAACAAAGTAGTGTGTGATGTGAACTTTTTCAAGATCAATTTGCTGAATTGTCAGCTGTTTGATCAGCTGTGCAGGAATGGTGGAGGGCGGAGCAGACACACCTACTGTTTCACACAGAGGCATCCTGGTTTTCCAAAGGACGAATTCTGACTAGAGGACATAAACTGAAAACTCAACAAGTCCCCATTGGATCTGTTTACAGGTCAATGTGTGGGGTTTGTAATCAAAAGAAAAACTGAGTGGCTGGTGTTACGGTGAGACCTGTCTATTGTCCTGCTTTTCATCAAATTTATACCAACAGCTCATAGAACAAGTGTGATTATGTAGGAAAGGTTATTTAACTCCTAACTCTTTATTTCTCCATGTTAGCAGCGGGATGCATTTTTGACAAAAAAAGGACCAACAGTAAAGTGTTTGTAAGAAGGAACAGAGCAGACTGGACTTCTGGGGAAAACTCATGTGTCTCCCTGAAGTGAGAGCCATTACTGATAACTCACTTATGGAATCAGAAAGATTTTGTACATAATATTACATATTAATTTTATTTACATGCAATAAAATTGATATGTGATTGAAGTGAAGTATGGTTTACAGGATTTTCTTATTTTTTGTTTATTTTTTTACACAAACAATATATTGATTTATTTTCATATACATCATTTCCAATTGCAAATCCATAATCACAAAGTCTTCAACCTTTATAGCCATTTGACTAATTGGAGACATGATTTTTATTTTTATTTTTACCCATTAAACCATCTCTGTTATGCAGCTAAAAGTTAGCTTTGTATAAAGTGGAGCCAATAACAAAGATCAAGTTAAGAACAAACATAGAGCATATACAAGAAATAGGAAAAAAGGCCCAATGCTACATTTGAATAATAAGAAGACTAATGGATTTAAAATGTACTTTTTAAAATAAACTGTGAATGTTGTGACTTTAGAGACCAAAAATATAACAAGAAATTCATCAGGAGCTTTGACATCAGTCACAAAAACATAAACTTTTTACTAATATGTTAATAGCTTAAATTAAGATCTGAAATGTGTCTTGCATTTGTGACATTTTGTTTTACTTTCCTCACAGTTAGTTTGTGACGATTATTTATTATTTCTCTTGTCTGCTCAGTTTACCATACCAAACTTTTTTATTACTAATGTTTGCCTGTCTTGCCATTTTCCTTGAATTTTCTACAAAAATGGAAAAAAACAAAACATTGCCATAAATCCGCCTTTTAACTTAAGATGTCACATGCAGCAATGAATTGTGGGTAATACACGTCGCCAATGTCTGCCTGGATGCAGACTCAGCGTAAGGGCGGAAATAGGACCCAAAATGGGCGGGGCTAAAGCAGGCAGTAGAGACTACGCACTCAAACCCTTCAACATGAACAGCATTTGAAGAACACAAGTGAGTTGGACGGAGACATGGCTGCTGCTACCAAACCCAACAGGAACAGGAAGTGAGTTCCTGCTTACCAGAGTGTAGAAGGATGAAGATGCAAAACCGGATGCTGGAGAGAAACAAAGTTTAGTTATTCATCTGAATCATCATCAGGATTTTATGTTTGAATGTTTATGAATTTTCTTCTTCTTCTACCAGAACATCAAGTGAGTTTTAACTGTGTTAATCATAAAGAGTGGAATACATCTTACTGATTATATTTAATTTTTAATTAACTCATTTGTGGGCTGGACTGAAATCAACATCCTCAGCAAGCATAACGTAGTTGGTACCAATATGCCTACAGTCATCATCGTCTGTGGTGATGACCAGATTATGTAATATGATCATCTGAATTATTGTTTGTATCCTGGGAGCCCAGGAAGGAAAAACTCACAGAATCTGATAAATAGTCCGATGTACAGCATCCTAAAGTTTATGCAAGTGTAAATTTCTACTATTGCTGATTAACTTTTTATGACTAACAAACTAGACATGAGTGACGCTCTAACCAAAGCCCCCCCATCAAGGGCATAGGAACAAGTTTAACATTGGGGGGGACATCAGAAACCTGACAGATCCGTAAATAGCTTGAGTAGAAATGTCAAACAATGGTGTCATCAACACATTACTCTAATCTGACCCCTTGTAATGCGTAATCTAACGCGTTACTATTTGCAATCTAGTAATCAAGTTAAAGCTATGTATTCAAGTCACAGTGTTACTATATTTGTAGTGTTTTTAGTAAACACATATTGTTGCTTTCTAGTTTTTCCTTGGGGAGTTACGTTTCATGTGTAAAACCAGCGACACAAACGGAAACGATGGAGGGAAAAGAGAGATGCACATTTCCTAGCTGATGGATGAATTTTTCATGGAGTAATCAAGTTACTTTTTCAAAGTAACTTTGCCATCCCTGGTAATAAATTAACTACACTATATGTCATATGTGTGTAGGCCTGTCACAAAAACAAATTTTGATGGACGATAAATTATTCCAGAATTTATTGCGATAAAATTGTTGTTTTCAGACCATTTTTAAGTGATATAATGGTAATGGCAAAATAATAATGCAAGAACACAATCTGAAAGATCAGTAAACTTTAAATTGTAATGAACATTTAACACTGCAACTGGAAGACATTTCAAATATCTAAAATAAACAAAACAATAAAATGAAAACTGAAGTGTTTGTAAATAAAATTGTCCTTATAAAAAGGGCTAGTTGAGACCAAAGCACCAAACTGAAAGCTTTTATCATCCAACATACAATCACCAGTCTCAATAAACAGAATTTTTCCATAGGAGTCGTTTACTTCATGAGTTGATAATTATGACTCGGCTACCATTTATGAAGGGCTTTCATACCAAAATATTAACCAGAGACATGGACCTTTACCAAAAACACTGACAGACGTTGTCACCTTGAAACGGGCAAAAACTGTCTGACCGATGAACTACCAGCAATAACTAGGCCAATAATGACGGCAAGGGCGGAAAGCTAGCTAGTTAGCTAACATGCTATTTCCGCTATTAGCCTTTGCTCGACATTCAAGACATTTTTTTGTTCCTTTGAGCAACCAGAACAACAAACCTTTTGATATGTAACTTCATGGCTCTTTGGAGTCTGTAGAAACTGAATAAACGGTTAACGGTTAGCGGTTGCTAACAATCGCTATAACAACGGGAATTCCCTTGAGTCATTTCCCATATGTCGCATAATGGTGACGTATTATTCAGAGGGCCATTGGGAGGCAGCATCCTCAGAAGGAGCTCGCCTCTCTCAGCCTCTCTGGGTGAAGTTGAGGGTGGAGTTCTGTCCCATGTTTTCTTGATGAACAGCTTCAGTTGCTCAACAATCTTTGTTGTCGCGTTTTGGCTTCATAATGCGTCACATTTCCAATGGGAGACAGAACCGGACTGCAGTCCGGGTTAGCCGTTATCTTTATTCCCGTCCTGCGTATGTCGCCTAGCAACCAAACTGAACGGGTCGGTAAAAATTTAGCTGGAGATATTGCAAAATTATTTCTCCTATTTTATTAATACTTTATCATTAATAAAGTTAATCAGTTGATTAAAACACTTTTTTCCCAAAATTATAAAAAAAACCAAACGTCTATTCAAACGACAGGAGCCCGAAACACGCTTTTAACTTTAGTACGGCCAGAATTTAACACTGTGGGCCCGCAGTGCATCCTGGGATACTTTGGGCTGCGAAGGACACACCAGAACCAACCTCCTAACACGAGGAGGAGAAGGACCAATAGGGGCATCGCTGTGACGTCATTTAGGGGCATCGCTGTGACGTCACTCCCCTTCAGAGGCAGCCTTTTTTTTTTTTTTTTATGGATCTTTATTGAGATACAAAATACATAACAGTACAAACACAGAAATGTCTGCCAGGTGTCACCGACACATACGGTACATCACCATGACGTTACATGAACACATTTTTTTTTTTTTTTTTAAACAAATTAATCATAAACAAATGAGGCAATTACAGTAGTGGCATTCTGTATAAGGCACATATAGAAGAGGCATATTTAAAATGGAATACAGAGTAATATTGATAATAGAAAATTAGTATTACAATAAGTAATAGTAAGAAAAAAAAAAAAAGGCAAAGGGGGATTCATGTATTAGGATTAATATACATCAGTGGGCAATTCCATTAATATTTCAGCCAGGGATTCATACGATTCAATACATTTCAAGGATTTCAAATATAACTGGAATTCAGATAAGAAGATGTTAAAAACTGGGGATGATCTCAGCACTCTTTGTTTATGAATAAAGAATTTTGCCAAACAAAATATTAAGTTACAACAGAGTTCTGTAGTTTTGTTTATTAATAACACTCCAAAAGTTACCATATCTCTAGAAATAGATTCAGGAAGTGTGATTTTTAAACTGATCCACCTTTCTAAGCAATTCCAGAATGTTTTGGTTTGGTTGCATTCATAGAAGATATGGTCTATCGTTTCAATATCACGTTCACAAAATGAGCTCTTATTGTCATCGATATTAAAGCCATTTCTTAATAGTTCTTTTGCAGGGTAAATTGCATTTAAAATTTTAAAGTGTGTTTCTTTAGCTTTTGGTTGTATGGGGAGTTTAAAATAAAGAGTTCTTAACGTTTCAATTGATTTATTATCAAACTTGGAAAGAATGTTATTTCTATTAATTTTCCCAGGGAACAGAGTTTCGTTAAGACAGTTTCTAATTGTGTGGTTATTGAATTTTTGGTCAGTCAATGAAATTCCATTAATTAATAAATTTGGTAATTGTGGGGTCATCGGATTATTTATTATCAAGTTTTTTACCTGATTAATAAATTGTTTCGGAAAGGCATTAAATAATTTGGTAAATTCAGCTCTTGGGGGAAAGAATTGATATTGTGCACATAATTGTTCGTAGTTTAACAGGCAACCATTAGCATCCATTAAGTGTATAATAGACCAAATATTCTTCTCCATCCAATCTTTGTAAAATAAGGATTTATTGCGATGTAATATGAATCTGTTATTCCATATGATAGAGGAGTGAGGCGAGTAGTTATGTACATAGAGCATTTTCCAGTATAGTAATACTTGTTTATGGAACTCTGATAGTTTAATGGGCAATTTATTTATATTGAAATCAAGTTTTAAACCACCTATTTTGTTAAATACATAATTAGGGACACAATACCAAAATAACTGAGAATTTTTAACCCAGGATTTCAACCAATTAATCTTAAGGGTTCCGTTAAGACATTCAGAGTCAATTCCTTTCAGACCGCCATCTTTGAATTGTTTCACCATATGACTTTTCCGTAGGTAGTGTGGCCTGTTCCTCCAAATAAAGTTCATGTTCATTTGGTTAATAGTTTTAGTTAAACTATTTGGGATAGCAGTGCTACAAGTTGAGTAAATTAATCTTGATAAACTTTCCATTTTAGTTAAATAAATGCGTCCTAAAATAGAGAGGTCTCTTTGGAGCCATGAGTTAAGTTTGGATTTACATTCTTTGATCTTGTTTTCAATAGTTAAGGTTGATTCTTGGTTTTTGGTTATAACATTTCCTAAGTATTTAATTTCAGATTTAATTGGAATGTTAGATATTTCTTTTAGGGGAGTGTCATGAATGGCTATAAGCTCACATGTTTTTAAATTTAGTGTTAGTCCTGAAGCCTCAGAAAAATTTTTAATTTTATCAATTACAATTGAAACCTGCTTGTGATTTTTGAAGAAAACGGTGGTGTCATCTGCTAACTGGCTAATGATTAATTCTGTACCAAAAACATCTAATTTCTCAATGACTACACAGTTTTTAAGATAGATTGCTAACATTTCTGCAACCAAATTAAAGAGATATGGGGAGATGGGACACCCTTGAGGAACTCCAACATTAATGTTAAATCTGGCTGTGGTGCCCTCAGGTAGTATTACACAACTATTAATGTTTTGATATAAACCTCTAATTAAGTTAATAAAATTGGCTCCAAAACCAAAATGTTCAAGAACTGAGAATAAGAATTGATGTTCCACCGAGTCAAAGGCTTTATAAAAGTCAAGAAAAAAATGAAGCCGTCGTCTTGGATCATGTCCCTGTAGTCAATCAGGTCCTTCACCAGTCTGATATTGTTGTGGATTGACCTTCCTTTTAAGAAGCCAGATTGTGATTCTGCAATAATGTTTGAGATTCCTGTTTGGAGACGCATGGTAAATATGTATGTTAGTAATTTATAATCAGAATTTCTGAGTGTAATAGGTCTTCTATTCTCAATAAAT
This sequence comes from Xiphophorus maculatus, assembly GCF_002775205.1. Classification (NCBI taxonomy): domain Eukaryota; kingdom Metazoa; phylum Chordata; class Actinopteri; order Cyprinodontiformes; family Poeciliidae; genus Xiphophorus; species Xiphophorus maculatus. The sequence continues at coordinate 14,330,829 of NC_036466.1, read as the reverse complement.
CTTGGGTCCTTGTCTGGTTTGGGGATACATATAATAATTCCTTGATTCATTGTGGTAGGTATAGGATAATTTTTGAAAATTTCTGTAAAAACTTGATGCAGTAATATTTTTATGTCTTCCCAAAAATGTTTATAAAAGTTTCCTGTAAGTCCATCTGGACCCGGTGCTTTATTTATTGATAAGCGATTAACAGCCTTATCAAGTTCTTCTATTGTAATTTTGTTGTCAAGTTTTTTTGTAGTCATCCTCTATTTTAGGGATAAATGTTTCAATTTGTTTTAAAAAGTTGTGAGATTTTTGTTCTGAGAATTTGGAGGTATATAATTTGTTATAGAATTTAAAAATTTCAATTGATATTAATTTTTCATTGTTGGTTTCTACATTATTTATTATTAAGGATTTGATAGAATTTTGTTGTTGTCTTCTTCTTTCCAGATTACAAAAGTAGGCCGTGTTTTTTTCTCCTTCTTCCATCCATTTTGCTCTTGATCTAATAAAAGCCCCTTTGGCCTCTGGATATACATTTCATCCAGTTTGGGTTGGAGGATTCGTACTTTTTCTTTGTCTTCCATTGAAGGATTGGGCTTATTGCAATATAAATTTAGTTGTTGTACAATATCTAGTTCTTTTTTTTGGAGTTCTTTTTTAATTTGTTTACTGAATGAGATAGAAAATTGTCTGATCTTGTACTTCAGGAATTCCCATTTTTGGACAGGGCTACTTCATTCTTCAGAGTCCTTAATATTTTGGATTAAATCTTTGATTTTTTGGCAGTAGGTATCATTTTTAAGGAGACTGCAGTTAAATTTCCAATATTTACTTGTATCTGATTTCCAGTTTTGAGGTTTCATTTGTAAAGAAATAAGGCTATGGTCAGTCAAAGGTGCTGCAGAGATGTCTGAGTTAATTTTATTGGACAATAATTCATTTGTTATAAGCCAATAATCAAGTCTTGACTTGCTATTTGAGCCAAACCATGAAAATTGATTACAGTTGGGATTAAGATGTCAACTAGATTTTGTTCACTGCAGAAATTGTAAAATATTTTGTTAAGGTAACTTGAGTTATGTTTAGAGGGCCATTTATCAAAAAATTCATCATGAACAAGGTTGAGATCCCCACCAATTATAATATTGTTTGTTGAATAAAAAGATTTTAAGTGATCTAAGTTTAGGGTTATTTCTTCAAGTAATAATTTGTTCTGGGTTTGATTGTTATAACCATATATATTTAATAAAATAAAAATTACGTTATCCAAACATACAGTGAGAAATAGCCAGTGACCATTTTACTTGATATTATCTGACCCTGGAAGTTTTTAAGAAGAATAGCGACCCCTGCTGATCTTGAAGAGCCATGACAGAAATAAGTTTCATCTCCCCATTGTTTAGACCAAAAGATGCTATCTTCTTGTTTAGAATGAGTTTCCTGTAAGAATATTAAATTTGCATTTTTCCCTTTACAAAATAAAAAGAAACTTTTCCTTTTAGTTAAATCTCTTAGGCCCCTTGCATTAATAGAAATTAACGAAAGTTCACTTTTCAAGTTAAACATAAAAAATTAAAAAAACAAAATAAAAGGCTGAACAGTATTTGAATAGGTTTACCTGAGAATAAATTGAACTGTAGGCAGCAAAAACTCCTGAACTGATCAAATTATCTGAAGTCAGAAATGTTGTGTAGATCTATTGTGAGGTTAAGGAGCAACTCGTTGTCCGTTGATAAAGGCATATGGGCCTTTGAACCGCCTTTATCCCAGCTCTCCTGCTTGCTCTACTTTGGGCCACACAGCCAGTCGTGCTGAGGTCCTCGGAGAACCGGATGTGGATCTCCCTGCAGATGGGGTGTTGCTTAGTGGATCTCCAGAGTTCATCCCTGAAGATCCGACCAGTAAACTGGACAATAATCTGCCGTGGGCGGTTGGTGTCGTTCGGGCCGAGGCGGTGTACAGTGTCGAGAATGAAGTCCATCTTCTCTTTCCATTGTGGCAAAATCTGCTTAATAACATTTGCGACTTTCTGTCTTGTGTCTTCCTCCTTTTCCTCTTTTAAGCCGTTAATGCGCAGATTCCATCTTCTTTTGTAGCGCTCTGATTCTGCCGCTTTTCTTTCAATCTCTTCAATCTTCTTTGTCAGCTTGGCATTTGTGGTTTTAAGTTGTGTAATCTCATTTTCCTGCTTTTCGTTTGTATTTTTACAATCTTGAATTTCAGCGCTGTTGAACTCCCCCGCTTTAGCAACGTTAGCAATGTTAGCGTGTTCCGTTTCATTTCTTCTCCAAAGTTCAGCATCATTTTCTGTAGATTTTCAACTGCTTCTAAAATCTTGGCATTGGATGCATTTAAACTAACCTCCTGGTCTCCTTTTGTCTTCTTCTGTGGTACCGGAGGCTTGCATGGTGATGATAGGGCGTTTTTAGTCCCTTTGGCATCGGTGTCCATACAGTAGTCGTGAGTTAGCAGAGCCTTGTTAGCTTTGCTATTAGCCATTATCCTCGTTGTTTTTTTCTTTTCTTTGTAGTTGTCTTTCCCGTTATCACTGGACACTTTAAGTTATTATTATTATTAAATTACGACTGTACTCCCTTTTTTGTAACTAGTCTGGACTTCATAATGTTTAACTACTTATTTAGGGAGTTCGCTACCCGGAGCTCATTACTGCGCATCCGCTCTCTCCGCCATCTTGCCCGCCGAGCTCCAGAGGCAGCCTTTGGAGGACCCAGCGGCGGTCATAGCCCCCTACTTCTTCTTCTTCCTCGTTTTGTGAGGGTTAGAAAACGACACAGTGAATTACTGCCGCCATCTGGCTGGGAGATCCTTCCTGTCATCCAGGTTAACTTCCTGTTTTCCCAGGTTAACTTCCTGATTTCCCAGGTTAACTTCCTGTTTTCCCAGGTTAACTTCCTGTTTTCCCAGGTTGTCAATCAGTTTGTTTTCTGTTCCACATCACAACAGAACATTTTCTATGGTTTCATTCGGGTCATCACGTTTCCCTGTAGTGAAAGATGTTCTGTTAGAATCTGAGTCCAGACTGTCTCCTCTCTCCTGGTCCAGGTAACTTCTTCATGTGGGTCAGGTGGATCTGATGGGAGATGAACTCCCAGAATGGACATGTTGACCTCTACATGACCCCAGCAGGATGTTTTTCTTGTGTTCTTTTTTAAGGTTTTATTGCCTCTATTTGATCATGTATTGACAGGAATGAGAGAAGTGGGAAGACATGTGGCAAATGTCGCCAGGCCGGGAATCGAACCTGCGGCAGCGCGTCGAGGACTAAGGCCTATTTATGTGGGTTGTGCTTAACCCCTGCACCACCAAAGCACGGCCATCAGGATGTTTTAAACCATCTGTTGCTTTAAGACCCAACCAACCATTGATTGGTTCAGCATTTCTTCAGAAAAATGAGAAAAGTAGAAACTCTGTTATTGTTGTGACGTTTGACTTGGTGTCTAACAGGAACTGGAAAACAGGTAAAACTAAATCCTGTTAATCAGTCATTTCTCAGATCACGTTCGCTGAAGCAGGAAAACTTTGAGGTCAAAGGTTAAATCTCTGCATCTCCATTTTGATGCATCAGATCCTGAGAGCTCATGAATAATTCATGAAGATTCATCGATGGAAAATGAAGGACTTCCAGGAATGTTTCCACTGATTCCTGTATCTGTTGATCTCAATGTTTCCTCAGACTCAACATGTAGAAAACAATATCACAACAAAGCTGGTGTAGAAACAGGAGGTCTCACTTCAACAGAAACTGAACATCTGGAGCATTTCTGGGAAAAATGTTTGACCTTCATTTAGAGAATTTACTCAAGTAAAACTAGCAATATTTCATAATAATGTTACTGAATAATGCAAGAAGACAAACAATGTAGTAAAATTACTTGTAAAAATATGTTTTTCTAAGAAGTTATGAGAGTAACGGTGCGTTCACAACAAACGTGTTTGGTGTGAACTCGTCATTCCACCGTCTCCTGCAAATTTAGTCTAAAATACAAAGTTTAACATTTATTCAACATTTTTGCTGGATGGACCTAAATATGTCAAATGCAGGAAAATATTTTCACAAAGTAAAAGTTATAACTTGCCTGACATTCGAACTTCCTCGCTGAATATTCCTGTTTGATCCATAAGATTATGATAATTTAGAAACAATAACATCATTGTGATGGTCTCTAAATGAACCTGAAGCTCCACTTCCTGTTTCCAGTCTGAGCTGAAAGCAGGTTGCCATGGTTACTACAGTAGAAAGTGAACCTGGTCGCACCAAGTCTGCTGCACTGTTGACTCTCTGTCAGTTGACTGAACCGCGGCTCACCGTCTGGATCAGCTGGTAGGACGGGTTCCAGAACCAAACTGTTTGTTTTTATGAAGCGCAGAAATGGAAACAAAGAGACTCTGACTGGTGGAGCTTCAGCCTGAACTGGTTAAACTGGCTTCATCCTGATACTTCAGATCAGCTGCTCTGCTAGCGTTGCTAACTGCTCTGTTAGCGTTGCTAGCTGCGTTAGCCTCTGGGGTTCTGGTTCCAGGTAATCGGGCCTGCAGGCCTGGAGTTGGTCACATGTTGTTGTTGCTTCTCGTCTCCCTGCTGCTTTTACTCCAGATGATCCCAGTTTGTTGGAACATGTTAGTGACTCACCTACCTCAGATTCTGCCGCAGTGACAGATTTATTACAGCAGGTCGGTCCAGAAGGGGCGGATCAGAACCAGAAACTGATCCTGGTGACCTACCAGCTATACTCACCAGAGTTCTGACGGTCCAAACATCCAAACCTAGAAACCATCAGTTTGTTCTTGTCCTCTGACTCTGAACCAAACATCTCCTTCCTGAGGTCTGACCCACCAGAACCAGGTTCTTCTGGAGCAGCTTGAATGAACCGGACCGGAAAGTTCAAATGATTGTTCTGCTAGAAATAATCTGGTCTGCTAATCTAGTGACAGCTGGACGTCTGGAAACCAACCAGGGGAGATTCTGGTGTTTAATGGAATCAATCAATCAATCAATCAATCAATCAATCAATCAATCAATCAATCAATCAATCAATCAATCAATCAATCAATCAATCAATCAAGCTTATTAGCATAGCACATTTCAGCAGCATGGCTTTACATCACACCATCAACAGTTAAAACCAATAACAGACGTTACATTTTGTCGTTAAAATGAACGTTAATCAGTTTCTAGCCTTGATTTAAAGGATGTCAGGGTTTCAGCTGTTTGGCTGTTTTCTGGAAGTTTGTTCCAGATTTGTGAAGCTGAATGCTGGAAGCTAGCCACTGTGTTGGTGTGATCGGGTCAGTAAGGTTAAAGTAATCTATCTACACACTGCTAGCTAACAAGCTAGGCTAATCAGTAGACAGGAAAACTGAACCTTACCGTGAAGAACTTCCTGTTCCTGTCCTCTGGTCGGATGACGCTGAAATTAACGCGCAAAGCATGTGGCTTGATTCTGACGCCCTTTGACCTCTGAGTGTTGAACAGAGTTCAGGCAGTTTGTTTACATCAGCAAATGATTGATTTAAATCAACTCAGATCAATTCACTAATATTTAAATTATTTAAAATTCAATAAAATGAATCACATTTTCTTTTTACCAACAAAAATTCCCAGTAGGAACCTTTGTACTCGCGTGTTTCTGGTACGTCTGTAAATCTGATACACAAACAAGATCAATGGAGGATGAAGCTGCTTCTCTCTTCTTACTGGGGTCAATTTCTGCTTCTAAACAATCTGATTGGATCCTGGAAATCCCTGCTGTTGTGTTCAAGTTGTGCTAAAGGAATTAGCCTATTAGCAAAGCTATTCAAGCCTAAATTAGCCTCTTAATGCTAAACATGTACCAGCTAACGCAAATGTCAGCAAAACTATCTCCATTAAACATTTTAATTAAAACATTAATGGAATCTGTAAACAGGAAGAGGATTTCTCTCCAAAACAAACACAAAATGCTCCTTTCATCACAAACAACCAAAATAACATGAATGCAAACACTCACCAATCTGGGTTGCTAGGAGACGGGTTGCTAGGAGACAGCTACTCAGTCAGCTCCATCTTGCTGGTTTTGTGGCTCCTCGTGTTCCCAGATCACCTCCATGTTGTCTCAGCTGTTGATCTCCTGGTTTCTGTTAGCAGGAATCCATCCAGCTGCTACAGGAAGAGCTGAAACCACTTCCTGCTGTGGCTCCGCCCACTTTTGGTGACCTGAGGCTTCTTCATTTACTTTTTGTTCCCTTTCTTTAAAACTAGCACTCTAGCGGTTTAGCTAGTTTCTAAACATTAAACATGTTGATGGTGAAATAAGGTTTGTTCCTCAAGGTTCGGTTTTGGTGCTGCTGTTATTTCTGGATTAGATTCTCACTCTTCGCCACTTTGTGATCCCTTAGTGATCACTGGGATGATACATTACTGTGTAAGTCTTTATTATTGTGCATTTTATGGCTTTTTTTTAGGTAGTGGCTGTTGTTGATATAGGTATATGGGTGGTTGCCCAGGGGGGCATTTCAAAGGGGGCGCACGTTAAGAGGCTGGAAGCTAACAGTGATCCAGTGATCACTGTTATCCTTCTCAGCAGGATCACTGGCCTCTAGTTAAAGTTTCCTTCAATGAAAACTCTCAAAAATTCTTCATTTTTATAAGTTTTTTTATTGCTGCCCCTTCGATTAAAACATTCACAAATAAATAATCTCAGCAGCGATTCTGTATCAGTTACAGCTCCAGCGGTTTATGGAGGACTGACATGAACTCTTGACCTTCTGCTATAGAAATGACACATGGACATGTGACTCCATGTCTTGGTTTGATCAGTTTCTAGAAGTAGATGATCAGGCTGAGAGCAGAGAGGACCAACGTCTGCAGGACGATCCGTCTGCTGGACACACAAGCTGTGTCTCCAGCATTGTGTGAGTTCTTCACATCTTCTTTCACTGGGAGAGAAACAACAGATTCACCTTTTGACCACGGAAACATTCAGAAATTGTTGCATCAGGTAACGTCTGAGAAAAATCTACTCACCCACCAAGTTTATGGGTTGTTTTGATTCAACACCATCAATGACGACGCTGCACTCGTAGGTTCCAGTGTCCTCCAGCTTCAGGTTCCCTAAGGTGATGGAGTAGATCCTTTTCTTGAACTCTGTCTGGGACCAGGACACTCGACCTTTATACTTCTGGTGCTGGAGCTTTGGGTTGGGAGTGTCTTTGTTGATGTCCAGCAGATTGTTGTTGTCTTTGTCCCTCCAGAAGACGTTATCAGCTGCAGAATCAGAGTAGCAGGGCAGCAGGGCACGTTTACCAACTAATCCTGGGACGAAACCCTGGCAGATCACTGAGGGAGAGCAGAGGATGAGACGAAGACCACAGCAACACCAGAAACTCTGAGGAACCAACAGTAGTGCTGACATGAAACCCAACAGGAACAGGAAGTGAGTTCAGACTAACCTGACGGTATAATCATAAAGATCCAAAACTGAGTCCTGGAGAGAAACAGACAGAGTTCAGTTTCACCAAGTGGGATCCAACAGCCAGAACAGAACAATGATGCAGATGTTGAGAAAGCACCGCTGGATTATAATCTGGTACCACAAACTCTTGGTGTGGCTGGGATTAGATGATGACAAAACTAATAACCAGCTATATTTCAGGCTTCAGGTTGAGGCCTGTAAAGTCGAGTCATAAAGATTTTAGGATCATAAATCTGATCTATGGCCCAATAACAGTAGAACCGGTTCTGCTAGGTTTCTGTTGATCTTTTATTCTTCGTTTCCAGGAGACCCAACATGCTAGCTAGCATTGTGCTACTTCCATTACTGTTATTTGCTCAATATTCCAGACATTTGTAGCTTTATCTAAACAACCGGAACAACAAACCTGATGTTTCTAACTTGCTGGCTCTCTGGAGTCAAACTGGTTAACGGTAAACTTTAACACTCGCTAAAACAACAGAGATTCCTGGAAATGGACGAGTCATTTGAATCATTGTGACATATGAGAGATAAAGAGAGTTAAACAGTTAAGTAAACTGCTACTAGTCAGACACTGCCTAACATGTACCAGAAAGCACAGAACCTGGGACAATAATAATGGAGCTAGCAGAAGGCTAGCTAGTTAGCTAACCTGCTGTTATTCTTTGCTCAACATTCAAGACATTTTTTGTTTCTTTAAGCAACCAGAACAACAAACCTGATATGTGACTTCATGGCTGTTTGGAGTCTGTAGAAGCTGAATAAACTGCTAACGGTTAACGTTAGCTAATAATCGCTATAACAACAGGAATTCTGGAAAATGGGTGAATTATTTGAATAATGCGTCGCATCATTGTGACATATGAGAGCAAACTGAGAGGCAGTGAACTTGGACGCGTTAACCTTTAGGTTTATTGCCATCCTGACCTCTGCGTGTGTCGCCTAGCAACAGCAAGCTAAACAAGATGGTCAAAATTGTAGATCTGGACTGCAGTCACTTACTGAATTGATTTTAAAGGTTTTAGTTTTTAAAGCTCCATCACATATAAAATATTAACAGGATAATTCACATCATTTCATAATCTCAGCTGTAACTTTCTGATTGGTCGGTTTGGACTCTGATCAGAGGAAACATCAGGATTTTGTTTCCTGTTGCTTTATTTCTGTTCCAGATTCATAAAATCAAACAGAACTTTGCTTCTCCTCCTCTATCAGAACAGGAAACGTTCACCTCAACACCTGTCGCCGTGGTAACACACCTGGTTGGTCACAGGATGACTCAGTTCTGGGTTCGGTTCTGATCCGGTCAGCCTGCTGGTCCGGTCCGGATCGTCCTCCATGGCCGTCCAGAAGACGCCGTCTCCCCAGACGGGTCCAGCTGTCCACCTGTCCAGAGGTTCTGGTCCGGTCCGGATCTGAAACGGAGCAGACGGGTCAGCCAGAGGAACCTGGAGGTCCAACTGGACCGCTTCCAGTCTAACCAGCATTTAAATCCACTGGGACCAGTACAGACCAGTGGAGCGCCTGCCACTGGGTAACCATGGCAACAGCACTGACAAATTTAAATACATTTGCTTGCAGCCCATGTGTTCCAGGAAGTAGACTGATCCCAAACGAAGTCAACATCTGACATTTCCAGCTGAACAGCCAGTTCAAACTGGTTCAAACTGGTTCAAACTGGTGTGGAACCAGTGGATGGTTCCTGTTGTTACACAGACATTTTGGTTTATGGTTTAATACAGAGAACAACAACAGAGGCGGTGGCATGCTGAGGGCTCAGTTTGCAGCTTCCTGTTTCTGATGGCAGAGTGGAGAGACAGGATGCTGAGGCTCTGGTTTCACTGGGCTGCAGGTGGGCGGAGCTTCCTGTCAGGTAGAGTTACTCACCTGAAGACGCCCAGCAGGAAGTAACAGAGTTACAAAGCAAACATTAACAGCAATAATTTAATTTAGGTTTTATAACCTGTCAGAGAAAAAAATGGGGATCATTCTTCAGTCGTATTTTCATCACCAAATGTTTAACTTCAAAACAAACATTTAGCCACTAGCTAAATGAAGAATAAGAGTTGTGTGTAGGTCCTGTTGAGAAGTATTTATCTTCACCATTAACATTTATAACACCAAAATGTTTCTTATTTGCTAAAAGAAGGAATGTTTAAAATAAACTATAAGTGGAGCCAAAGCTCTGATTGAAGACAGAACGTAATTTAACCCGTTTGTCCATAAACAGTAAGACTGTGTGATGTGTTCAGGGAACCCAGAGACATTAAGATGTGTTTCAGTTCCCTGTTACAAACCGCAGAGTTTCTGTGACAGAGTTGATCCTCTGAGTGAAACCAGACTCTGGAGAAATGTAAAAAATTAACTATGAAGATGGTTTATGGTTCAGCAAACATGGAGGAAGTTTTTACAGTCTAAACTTACACAAGGTTCTTTACAGTTAGCTTATGTAGTTAGCATGCTAAATACTTAGCATGCTAACTATTCATGAAACTGTCTCTGTGTGGATCATGTGACCTGTGTGTGGTTTAACCAGACGGATCCACTTCCTGTTCCTGAGCCAATCAGAAGGTCACCATCTTCCTCCCTTCCAACCACAAATTAGGATAAAACTACAACTTTAACATTCAATATTTTATTCAACACAAACTGGTTTCTTTCTGTTGTCATGGTAACCAGGACCACATACTCTAAATCCACCATGTCTGATTTTAAGTGCTCTGAAAAAAAACACAGGAAGTTTTCAGGTGAATATTCACCAAATATCGGTTTTTACTTGTGAGAATAAATGAACATTTTTCTAAGTTTCTTAATCCAGACCAAAATATTAAGCAAACAAGGAAAACAAGCAAAAAATGATCTGAATACAAACCAGTTTCTACACAAACATCTGATTGTTTAATTGAAATAGTTTATAGCTGAGTAGGTAGAGAAAAGAAACAACATGTTGGTGATTGCAGCGTTTAAATATGATATATTTTTGGTTCATGAAAACATTTGAGCTGAGGAATGTGTGGCTGGAGGAACCAGATTACGGGTTAGATGTTCCACCAGCTGCTGCTGATCTGATCCTGGACAAGTTGGGACATGAATATCTACAGACTGACAGTAGAAACTTTCTCTGTGAAACAGATTCATAACTTCATTAATCTGTCAGATTACTGAGGGCAGTTTGTTTTATTTTACACAGAAATTTAAAAGTTAATCAAATGAAGGAAACAAACTCTCTAAAATATGCAACATCACCAGAACAAAATGCTAATATTTCATATCAGTCTGATTTATTCTAATATTTCATATCAGTCTGATTTATTCTAATATTTCATATCAGTCTGATTTATTCTAATATTTCATATTTAGTCTGATTTATTCTAATATTTCATATCAGTCTGATTTATTCTAATATTTCATATTTAGTCTGATTTATTCTAATATTTCATATCAGTCTGATTTATTCTAATATTGTTTACACTTTGTTTCTCGGCGCTCTCAGAAACATTCATCCCTCAGGTTCTGATTGGACCTTTTCTAACAGCAGTCAGCCCTGTTCCCCTGGAACCAGAACCTGAGCTGGGTCCAACAGAACCTGCTCCAGAACTCCTCAGTTTTCTAGAATAAATTTGATTTCATGATAAAAATCCTGAACACGGAGAAAACAACAGAATCTGGATCAGAACCGAACAGCAAACATCTAAACCTGCTTCTCCAGAACCGCAGCTTTAAAATCAGCGAACCGAACCGAAACTTTTCACAAGATAAGATCCAAAGTTCTGGACAACAACTCAGCAAAAGCAGTTTCAGAACCAAAGTTCTGGTTCCGTTTGCTCATCAGAACTGCGCTACAGTTTTATTCTCCACAGAATCAGAAGGAAATCAGACACCAACCTTTGAAGCAGAGATAATGGATCCCTCCAGAACCAGAACCAGAGTAGTTGTGACTCCAGTGAGAAACAGAACCGGTCCTCAGCTGATTGGGCCTGATGGTCCCGCCCTGATCCGTGTCGCTCCGGGACGCTGCAGGCTGCTGAATGTCTCCATCTAGTGGACAGTAGCTGCAGCTGCAGCGTCTTAAAATAAGATTTAAAAACATCCCAATGTTTTCTAATCAGAAATCATTCTGCACATTTCTCCATTAGATCTTAAACTCATTTTCTACAGTATTAAAAATACATAAAATACTCATAATTGAATACCTTTTTAAAATAAAAGAAACATTACTTTAGTGAATGTTTGATCATTTATAGCAAAGGATGAATCTGCAGCTCAAAAATCTGAAAAGCTCCGCCGCTTCTGCTGGACTGAACCTGAACACAGAGCAGTGACGTAGGGGAGGCAGCCTGCTCCTCCTGTCTGGAAACAATGGTTAATAAAATGGTTAAAACATTTATGTTTCTGTGCTGAGGAGCGATCAGAAACGGCAGAGAACAGATTAAAGGCGAGGCAGGCAGTTCTTTGGCCTCATGGCAGGGGGCGCTCATGATCCCAGACATTAGTTTAGTGACTCCTTCACTGCAGAGTAAGAGACAGGGAGCTAGCATAGCATACAGTAAATAAGTCAATCGCAGCGAAATATTTATTGTTTCCTCTCTTCCGAAGTCAACATGGATGACTACATTTCTACACCAAATAAACATTAACCACTGCATCAGACTGAATGTTTTGTTCTTTCAGTGGGAAATAGTTTATTGTTTTTGTTGGTGTTGAATCCTGATACGTAAAGTTGCATTTTTATCAGTTGCTATGGCAACGAGTCTGCCTGTAGCTACAGAGACACAGAGAGAGAAATGTTTTAGATTTGTACTTTGATAAGATAAGATAAATCTTTATTGTCATTGTCACAAGAACAACGAAATTTAAAAAGTGCCATCAGTCGGTGCATATGCTTAAAAACAAAAAATAACTGTTGCACAATTCACACACAATGTAAGAAATAACAAATAACTGGTAAAAAAACAACAACAACAAACAAACAAAAACAAACTAATAAATAAGAACAGCCACATTCTCACATACATCATTCATGATGATTAATGGTTGTTTTTGATTGCATTTAGTTTTGTTATTGCTGTCGGGTAGAAACTGTCTCTGAGACGGTTGGTTCTGGTTCTGGTTGCTCTGTATCTTCTGCCTGAAGGCAGCAGTGTGAACAGAGAAGGTCCGGGGTGAGAAGTGTCCTTTGTGATGTGTTGTGCTTTTCTTAGACAGCGGTCGCTGTGCAGGTCCTCCAGTGAGGGGAGAGGGCAGCCAATGATTTTTTGGGCTGTATTCACAACCCTTTGGAGAGCTTTCCTTTGAGCCGTAGTGCTGCTGTTATACCAGACGCAGATACAGTAGGTCAGTATGCTCTCTATGGAGCACTTGTAGAAGGACACCAGCAGCTTCTCCTTGATGCTGTTCCTCCTGAGAACCCTCAGGAAGTTCAGTCTTTGCTGGGCCTTTTTTATCAGCTCCAAGGTGTTCATGTTCCATGTGAGGCCCTGCTCAATGTGGACCCCCAGGAAACGGAAATCAGCTACCCTCTCCACACATTTTCCCCCAATGGTTAGTGGTGTAATGTCCGTTTTATTCCTCCTGTAATCTATTATGAGTTATTTTGTCTTTGAGTTGTTGAGGAGCAGATTGTTCTCCCTGCTCCACACCAACAGCCGCTCCACCTCCCCCCTGTAGGCGGACTCGTCGCATCCTGAGATGAGCCCCACCACTGTGGTGTCATCAGCAAACTTGATGATGGTGTTGCTGTGGTGGGCAGAGGTGCAGTCGTATGTGTACAGACAATAGAGCAGGGGGCTCAGCACACAGCCCTGTGGAGAGCCAGTACTAAGGCTGAGGGCAGTGGATGTATGTTTTCCCACCCTAACTCTCTGCTGTCGGTTGGTCAGGAAGCTCAGAATCCACATGCAGGTGGAGTGAGGGAGGCCCAGGTCCCCCAGTTTGTCCACCAGTCTGTGAGGGAGGATGGTATTAAAAGCAGAGCTGTAGTCTACAAAGAGCATCCGCACATAGCTCCCCTGCTGCTCCAGATGTGACAGAGCAGCATGGAGGGCCGTGATCACAGCGTCCTCTGTGGATCTGTTGGCTCTGTAGGCGAACTGGTGGGGGTCAAAGCCAGGAGGGAGAAGTGCTGTGATGTGACCCCGGACCAGTTTTTCAAAACACTTCGTCACCACAGGGGTTAGTGCCACTGGCCGGTAGTTGTTGAGGCAGGAGATGTGAGGTTTCTTGGGTATGGGGACTATGGTGGAAGATTTCAGGCAGGATGGGACTGTAGACAGGGCTAGGGACTGAGTTTTGGTTTTTTGGTTTTTCCCTTTGCTGTGGAGCACAGCACTAACTAGAAACACCAACATTTCTAAGTTTCATTGAGTTTAACGGAATGTTTCGCGGCATGTAAAAGAATAGTATTCTTTCTCCAGCAATGTGTGCATGTGCGAAATCTCCGTATGTAAACAACACGCAGAGGTTTATATTAGTAAATCTGATTATGTTCAAGTCACTCTCTCAACAGTTATGAACCTATTGATCCTGATCAATTTATGGATGAACTGGTTAATAGCCGGATGCTAAAGCTAATGCTATCATGTTTGGTTGTTTCATTAATATTTTCTCCATGTTTCTGTCACTTTGCTGTTGATGTTTTCTAATTACTGGAGGACATTTTAGTTAAAGGTGAATTCATGCTATTCATTTCCAGTCATACTGACCATTCAGAGCATCAGGAGGGGAACAGTTTCACTTCCGTGTTGTGAGCCGGTTCTGGTCTCAGTGACTCTGATCAGACAGGAAGTGGAGATCAGTCTCTCTGCTGCCTCACTGCAGAGCAGCAGCCCGTCTGATGGATCTGCTGGGGACGGTTCTGCTGCTGGTTCTGGTGGGATCAGAGGCCCAGAACCTGAAGAACGTTACTGTAGAACCGGGTCAGGATGTGACTTTAACCTGCTCCTTTAACAGTAGTGACATTTTCTGGTTCATGAAGATCCACAGCCAGTTCAGAATACAAATTGGACATATTCGTTCTTCATTACTCCCTGTCTACAGTTCTCTAGACTTTAAATCAAAGTTCTCCATGTCTGGAAACCAGCTGGTGATTAAAACCGTCTCTGCTGAGGACAGCAGGCTGTACTACTGTGGGATGAAGCAGAGCGATCAGATGGTTTACAAAGACACCTTCAGTCTATCAGGTGAGCAGCAAAGACTTTAAACTCAGCAGATTCATTAGTTTGGTTTTGTAAGAAATGATGAAAACATGGTGGTGAGTTGAACCTGAACTGAGACTCAGTGTCAGGTTTACCCAGGCTGGGATTATTAACATGTTTTATTATTGAATTAGTCTAAAGGAGACGGTCAAGTCAAAGTAAATGTTTAGTGAATGCAGAACCTGGTGTTGAATGAATGTCTGAAATGAAAGAGCAGATGGAGCCTCAGGCTGCTGTTATCACTTCATTATTTTAATTTTTAGACGTTTACATCAGACCGATTCACTGTGGCGGGACAGGAAGTGGTCATTCAGGTAACTTCCTGTGATGATTCTGTGGTTTGTATTCTCAGCTCACTGAGCAGGAAGTAGAATCCAGTTCTCTACTGGTTCCTGTTCAGGGTAGAAGCTGCTGCTGGTTCTGCTGCTGGTTCTGGTCGGATCAGATGTCAGTTCTGACTATTCTGAGATGTTTTGAGTGTCTCTGTCACTTTAAATCCAAATAAGCTGCTGCTGGCCACGCCCCCAATTCACCTTTAACACTGGTACATGAAAATGGCTGCAAAGAGATGCAGTCAGACCACCGTACATCTTTGAAAAGCAAAAGTTTGGCTGTTTTCTTCCTGATGTTTTCAGCTGAGATGAAAATCAGCAGCTGTTAACTGACCAGCAGTGACCGGTTTGTTCCCAGTGTTCCCAGTAACCCGGCCCACCAGTCCGTCGGTCCGTCTGAACATCAGCTCCTCTCCTTCCTGCTCCTGTGAATCAGAGAGGCTGACCTTCATCATCTACCGCTCAGCTGCGATCCTGGGCTTCCTGCTGTCTCTGACAGGTCAGAGGTCGTTTCCATCCAGCGCTGAGAAAACTGTTGAAAAGTCACAGAAAGGAAAAAGTGAATTTACTTCTGCTGGTTTGGACATTGAGACCAGTAGATGATCAAATCTTATTCTGAAAATGTTGCTGCGTTTCCATCAACCGTATAATTGCTCAATGTGACATAAAATGTTTTGAAATAGAAAAGTTTTAGAAAGTATTTTTTGCTCAAATGTTTTGCTGCTAGAAAATATGATTTTATTGTGTTGAAAATGTTTTATGTAGCAAACCTGCAATGGAAACATGTCTTTGTATCATTGGTCACATGATCATTAACTAGTGGTTGCTACTGCTGGAAACCACAAAGAAGAAGACAGGAAGTGGTTGGAGTGTGGTAGTGTTTTATGTCTTGATCAAGTGAACAAACTTATTTCCATGTGTTTTTACAAAAGCGACACGTTGTTACAAAGTCTGTGATGTTTTATTATTGTTTTATTTCTGTCAGCCTTTTCTAACGTAACACATTAAAACGCCATAGAGAACGGTTCTGTGGTGAAGACTGAACTCACTCACTGCTGCTCTGTTTGCAGCTCTGCTCTGCTTTACTGGGCGAGGAAGAGGAGGGTCCAGGAGGACGAAGCTCCTCCAGTCCGCCCAGTGAGGATCTGAACTGGTCCCATCAACATTCAGCAGCAGCAGCAGCCGTTGTTTTGTGAAGCGTGAAAACATTTGCTAACCGCGGAGCTAGCAGCTTCTCTCCTCACGCTGCCAGACTCTGAAACTTTTCCCTCTCGGCCTGTTGGAGGTTTTAAATGTGTGACAGAGTTTAAATTTCACCGTCCAGTTTGTTTCTGATGGTAAACAATAAAAACTGGAGTGTGTTTTTACCCTAATCTATTTGTATCCATGAGTTTTTTAAAGGACATTTAATGGCATTTCATTTTGTTTAGTCAATATTAGTGAAGCCAAACAGAAAATCCACATCATGCATTGTTGAAGGTTTTCTCTGCAGCGCTGGCGTTTAGAAATCAGGTCACATTTCACCAGTTGAAGGGATTAGAAGTCAAACTATTAATGTTTCCTGACCTGAATGTCATTTTTTACATCGTTTTCTCTCTACTTAAAAAAGCTTCAAGTGTAGAAATGTTCCCTGATTTCCAAGCTTCCTCCTCAGTGGTTCTTGTAATCCCAGTTTATAGTTGAGCAGCAGATCAACATCAAAACTAAATCCAGCTGTCGAATCCAGTCGTTACCTGACCCGTCAGCTTGTAAACACTTTTTATTCCAGAAGAAAACAGGAAGTATGGTTTTGATGAGGAAGACTCTGGACATAAGGAGGAAGGTCCAACGAGACCAGAACAGAACTTTTCATTCACTGAGATGGAAACGTGTCCTAGTCAAAGCTCAAAGCACAGGCCAGTTGAGTCACATTTAAAGTGATCAGTTCAGCAGCAGAAACCATCCAACCTGCTGGGTCCAAATCCCAGAAAGAAGATGAGAGAAAGCGAGAGGGACCGATATACAGCGCCCACAGGAGGCCGAACGAAGAACTGCAGGAGGCTGAAGATCCAAACTGGAGAAGCGAAGATCCGAGGAATCGGTTAGTAATCCAAGAAACGTTCTGCTTTATAGGAAACAATTCATCTGATCAATGGATTAATCATGAACTGGAGGATCCAGACGGTTAAACTGACATTCAGAGGAGAAACGAAGGCAGAAATAGAAACATTTAGGATTTAAGATAAAAAAACAAACCTTGTTTGTCTGTAAATGTGTTTGAGCCAAAATCCTCCAGTTCAGTTGTAGCTTCACCTGATTCACATCCTGTCAAAACTTCATTTCAATCACCTTCAGCATCCAGTTATGAATCAGTTCATCTCTATATGGATCAGGATCAATACAGATCATCCACAGTCTGTATTGATGTTCAGTCCAGCAAAAGTTGTGGAGCTTTTCAGATGTTTTATCTGCAGATTCATCCTTTGCTCTACACGATCAAACGTTCACTAAAGTAACGCTGTTCTAGTATTTGAGGCTTTTTTTCTACTTTTTACAAAGGAATAAAATGATGTGTATTTTCATGATAATGTATGAAATCATCTCCAGGAGATCATTAGCTGCAGAATGTTCCAGTTTTAGAACATTTGCTGTTAAAAAATGTAATTTGAAGAGGCTGCAGCTGCAGCTTCTGTCCACTAGATGGCGCAGCCTGCTGGGGCAGTTTGTGATTTTATTTTCTTGTGTTTGTTTTATTGATATAATTGAAGTTTGATTTGATGTTGATGTTTATGAACAACCTGTATGTATCTATATGGATGTAAATGTGACACATTTAGGCAAAAGGTTTTATATTTTTCTGTTTTCTTTGGACAAATCTGGACTCAATCTGTTGAGTCTTAATGTTTGATAAATGAACAACATATTCATCATTTCTAAAGGAGGCCTGTACTGTAGCTGTTTACTGTAGGATCCATGTTACTGTGCTGAAGTTTCATCTAATTATGAATAAATATCAAAGCTCTAGTGTATATAAATACAGTGCTCTACTTCACAATACATACAGACTCTGTTGTGTATTTAAGGTAAAACTGCTGTATATTAACATTAACTAACCATATTCATACTGTTATTATTATCTTTATTTTTGGCTAAAAAAATACAACGACTATTTTCACCTAAATTATAACTACGTTTACTTTTATGTTTCCTTTTTTTTGCCTATTTTCTGTCCTGATTATTTCTAAGTACAATAATTATAATCTGACTTTAACATTGGAATGTTTCAGGATTACATGGATTAAGATTAGAGATGCAGCCTGAAGAAATGCTGATATTACTTTATAGAAAATGTTTATTTTGGTCCCAAACAGGTTTTTCTTTGAGATAAAGTCTAAACATTAAACACATTCATCAGGCCAGAGGATGATTTGTGGTTGACCTCATGACCTTTAGATGCTTTTCCCACAACAAGAAACTGCAGCAGCTTCACTTTGTGTTGCTACTGAACCGAGATTAAAACTGACCTGTTTCTGGATCCTCAGTAACCAGGCCGATCTCCTGGTAACCAGGCCGATCTCCTGGTGACCAGGCCGATCTCCTGGTAACCAGGCCGATCCTCTGGTAACCAGGCCGATCTCCTGGTAACCAGGCCGATCTCCTGGTGACCAGGCCGATCTCCTGGTTACCAGGCCGATCTCCTGGTTACCAGGCTGATCTCCGTCCCGTCCGCCTGGTGACAGAAGAAAAGGTCACTCAGATTTTCACTTCTAACCACATTGACTGAAACTGGTTTCCAGAAATGTTCACACTAGCAGTTCAGTCCAGATTATTTTAACTAAACTGAAACATTTCCTGGATCAGCATTTTCTTCTCAACAACAACCAGTTTGGAGAATTTACCAGTTAAACCAGTGGATCCAGTTGGTTCGGTGCGTTCTTTTGACCTTGGCGGGTCTTCCTCTTCCGATTGTAGGTTTGGTGCCGAACTCCAGCAGAACGTTTGTCTCGTGTTTCTGCCAGTCGGTAGAACCGGGTCAGACCACTGTGAGGGCGTTGGTGGTTTCTGCACAGAAACAGGAAGTGGCAGATTCTCATGTTCAACATTTCCCAGCAGAGCCGCGCTGGTTCCAGTTCAGGCAGAAGCTGCTGATGGATCTGCTGTGGACGGTTCTGCTGCTGGTTCTGGTCGGATCACGGGCCCAGAACCTGGTGAATGTTACTGGAGAACCGGGTCGGGATGTGACTTTAACCTGCTCCCTTAACCATACCGAGGTCTACTGGTTCATGGAGGACCAGAACCAGAGCAGAACAGGAATCGGACTAAGCGGTTCTTCAGCTCCTACTTACTTCTCTCCTGACTTGGAGGCCAAATATTGTCTGTCTGGGATCAGGTTGACGGTCCGAAACCTCTCTGTGGACGACGGCAGGATGTACTTCTGTGAGAGGAGGGAAGACGGTGGAACGGTTGATGGAGACCCGATCAGGTTGATCGTCTCAGGTGGGTTCTGTAGATCTGGTTCTGCTCAGGAGAAAAATCCAGATTAGTTCATTAATAATATTAATATTGATCTGTGTGTTGGCCTCAGATCTCTGATTCACCTTCAGTCTCCAGAACTTTCCATCTTCACCAGACTGTCAGTTTGTGTTTGTCCAGATGTCCTCCTGTCCGACGGTCCGTCTGTCCAGCCGGCCGTCCCCGTCACGTCTGCCTATGTATTTGATAACGTGAGATACATCAAATGGATGGTGCAGGTCATCGGCTTGGTGATCGCTGTGTTAGGTGGGTGTGGTGGTGGAGGAGGTTCGTCCATCAGCTGGTCTGAACATAAACTCGTCCTCTCTTCTTCTGTTGGCAGCTTCCTGTTGTTACTGTTGTTGCAAGAAGGAGGAAGAAGCTGCTGACCAGCAGATGGAGAATGAACGGATGAATCCATCAGATGATTGTGAACTTTAACCCCCTGGACCTGTTCTGGCTCCTGTCTCTTTAAGAACCACATCCTCTTTTGAAAGTTCTCTGTTCCCTCTGATTGGTCCGTTTCAGGAAGAGATTTTCTCTCTGCTCCTTCTGTCATGTTTACTTCAGATGTTTGATCATTAAGTGATGAAGGCGACTGTAAAAACATTTACGGTGCAGTTTGTAAAGATATGTAGTAAAACATTAACATTAATTTGATTTTTTAATGTGCTTCATTTCATTTAATCTCAAATAATTTTCACTAATCTGGATCTAATTTAGCTGCAATAACAAAACTCTGCTATAAAATCCTTGATTCTCACTGAGCTCCTGTATCACTACAGATTATTACATGTTTTATTTTTCATTATTTCTGCTGCTGGCTGCAAAATGATATAAATAAGTTGGTTTAATTTTATTTTCTATGAAGCTGCTTCCTCAGTCACAGTTCATGCTGAATTAAGTTATAAATCGCTGCATTTTCATTTCTAATGAGCTACAAATTTATTACAGATTCCACTAATGTTTAAACCACATTTTCCTAATTGCCATGTTTCCATTCCAATGTTAAAATCACATGTGAAAAACTCTCTTCACATAAGTGATTAGGAAACATGCGCACCATCATCCTCCAACCACTTCCTGTTATTGTCTTCTTCGTGGTCTCCACCAGTAGTAACTTCCTGTTGATCATGTGACTCATTTGATTAAAATAAAAAGTTTTTCCATTGCATTTCTGAAATATAAACTAATTTCACCATCAAACTGGCCTTAATGATTCATCTCAGAAAAACTCTTCCCCAAGAAATGAATCTTCTGATTGGACCTTTCCTAACAGCAGTGAGTCCTGTCCCGTCCTGGAACCAGAACCTGAGCTGGGTCCAACAGAATATGGATCACAAACGCAGCTTTAAATTGAGCGAATCAAAACAAAACTCTTCACAAAATAAGATCCAAAGTTCAGGAGAACATCTCAGCAGAACCACAGTTCTGGTTCTGTTTGCTCACCAGAACAGCTCTAGAGTTTTATTCTCCACAGAATCAGAAGGCAATCAGAACCAAACTACTGGATGTCTCCATCTAGTGGACAGAATCTGCAGCGTCTCAAAACTACATTTTAAAAACAACTAAATGTTCTGAAACTCTAACAAACAGGAAGGTGATGAATTTACAGGTTAACTGGTTCATAACTGGATACCAACAAGTGACTGGTAAGAGATTATTTTTTACATAATGTGAACCAGCTGAATGAAACTGCTAACTTTAACTTTAACTAGACCACTTTTCCCCTTGAACCACTGCAGTGGTCTGCTTTGGGTCTCTGTGTTTCCATCCCAGTTCCCTCTTCCTCCTTTCAATCAGAGTCTTCCTCATCAAAACGATACTTCCTGTTTGAGTAAAAGGTGTTTATGAGGTCACAGGTCAGGTGACTCTGATCAGACAGGAAGTGGAGATCAGTCTCTCTGCTGCCTCACAGCAGAGCAGCAGCCCGTCTGATGGATCTGCTGGGGACGGTTCTGCTGCTGGTTCTGGTGGGATCAGAGGCCCAGAACCTGAAGAATGTTACTGTAGAACCGGGTCAGGATGTGACTTTAACCTGCTCTGTTAACCATACTGAGGTCTACTGGTTCATGGAGGATCGGAACCAGACCAGAGTCAGAATCGGACCGCTCTTCTCTCCAGGAGCCTCCAGCTACGACCATCAGACCAAATATCTGACGGACGGGAACCGGCTGGTGATCAGAAGCGTCTCTGCTGAGGACAGCAGGCTGGTCTCCTGCAGGACAAAGGAGGACGATGAGGTGGAAACCTTCAGTCTTCTTCTACCAGGTACCATCCTGATGTTCTACCTCCCCCACCAGCAGGACCTCATCCTGGTTTCCTTTCATTTCACGTGTTTCATGGAAACGCATGGAGGAAACAGGAAGTGACTCCTAAAGGTCACTGAAGTGGAAACACAAGTTCTGGTTGGTGGATCAAATCATCCATGAATCATCTGGTCATGATGAGACGAGTTGGGAGAAATGATAGAACAAAAGTTCATAGATAGTGAATACGATGGGCGACGAAGGACAGAAGAGTCTGGAGGCGACGCCCTCTGGAGGTCAG
This sequence comes from Xiphophorus maculatus, assembly GCF_002775205.1. NCBI lineage: Eukaryota > Metazoa > Chordata > Actinopteri > Cyprinodontiformes > Poeciliidae > Xiphophorus > Xiphophorus maculatus. The sequence continues at coordinate 14,308,803 of NC_036466.1, read as the reverse complement.
CTGGTCCACAGCAGCATCAGAGCTGGAATCGGACAGAAACGCTCTGCAGTTCTCAGCTTCTGTGAGATTAAAACCCACCTGTTTGTGTTGATCTGGGTCAGAGTGGAAACATCTGCAACCAGGCTGTTCTCCACATCCTGTCTGTTCCTCTGCCTGGTTTTGATACGTGTGAAAGATGAAAAGGTGACCCACACATTTACACTTCAGACCGAACTAACATACCCTGAATTAAGGACCAGTGTGTGTTTGTTTCTCACTGTCTGAAGTTCAATCAGAGCAAGCTTTTTGTTTTAGCTTAGTTAGAATAACCAAAATCATTTCTGTTTGCTAATGACAGAAAACGCAGCAAAAACTTTTTGTAACTTTCTTTGAATTCAGACGTTTACATACATTTGGTGAGAATCAGAGATAACCATCTCATAAACCCAAAGTATGAATGTGTCTCCCAGCTGATACCTGCGGACAGGTTGGTTTTCCAAATGGACCATAACTCTGAGCAAACTATTGAAAACATTATTGGAGGAAACAAAAAGACTTGACCAAGTCATTCAGTTTAAAGACAGTTTTCTGGATACTGACCAAATGTATGAAAACTTCTGAATTAAATAAAGTTGCTAAAGTTTAAAAAACTAAATTATTGTTGTTGACTTCCAGATGTCCCCGGCCCTCTGTCCTCCCGTCCTCCCGTCCTGATGAAAGTCTACAACACTCAACCTGACTGGGTGTTAACCATCAAACTCATAGCGTGGATCCTTGGTATCCCGGCTGCTGTAGCAGGTCAGTGGCGTTGATGTTTCGGTCAGCTGGTCTGACCATAAACTCTCTCATCCTCATGCTCTGTTGGCAGCTTGTCATCGATGCTGTAAGAAGAAGAAGGTCGAGGATGAAGCTGGAAACCAGCAGATGGAGAATGAACAGAGGAACCCATCAGATGATTGTGAACTTTAACCCCCTGATCCTGTCCTGCTCATGTCTCTTTCAGGAACCCCCCCACCCCCAAAGCCCCTCTGAAAATGCAGGAATTTCAAAATAAAAGCTGGGTTTTGCAGACTCAATTGTTGCTAAAGTAAAGCTTTGAACTGGTTATTTGGACAAAACCAGTTTGTCAATTAGTCTCAACTCATTAAATAAATTGGAGCTAATTTGACATCAATAACTAAAGTCTTCAATACAATTATTGGTCTTCAGATATTCACACTGAACTGTGATATTACTGCGGATGATGCTGTGGGTTAAGTCATGTTTTATTTTACATATTTCTGCTGCTGCTGTGTGCAAAGTCATCTAAATGAGTTGATTTCATTTCACATGTAATCTTAAATAAACTGAACTGAGACATAAATAGCTGCGTTTCCATTACAAGCGTACTAAAAACAGTTTGTAACTATTCCTTATTTTTCAATGTTGAATAAACACATTTTACCAATTGAGGTGTTTCCATTAAATAAGAAATTCAGTTAAAATCATATATGAATAAGTTTGTATAATAATCCAACCACTTCCTGTCATCATCTTCTTCTTGGTTTCCACCAGTAGTAACTTCCTGTTGTTGATCATGTGACTCGTATGATTTAAAAAAAAAAGTTTCCACTGCAGTTCTGAAAAATAAACTAATTTAAATAGGGATGAAAAACAACTCATTCTAACATCAACGCTCTTTATGTTTAATTGCTACATTTCCATGAAGAAAATTTATTTTCTAAATGTTCAATTGCTCAATTATATAATCAATGTAAAAGCAGCTATATTTTTACCTTTTTACTCTTTATTTAATCAATCTTTAACCTTTTCTCAGTCCAGTGTTTCTACCTTAGTGAGTTTGTTGATTGAAGTATTTGACTGTAATGTTGAATTATTATTGTTAATAAACTTTTGCATATTGGACAGAAATGTTTGTGTTTATTACAAACATGCAGCAGCTTTTTGTTCAGAAAACAACAGAGCTGAACTTTTCCCTCCATCAGTTATTATGAATATAAAACATTAATCAGGCTGATATTTATAGATTAACAGACTAAACTGTTTGGTATTTTGCTGATAATCAGGTTGGTCATTCTGATCTAAATAACTTTTGTTAATAATTGACTTCAGCAATTATTCATTTCAGGAGGAAATTCATTATGTGTGGCATCATCTTCTATGTCCTGCTCTAATTGAAACCCATTAGTAATAATAATTATTGATAACAGCAGGATTGTCTGTCTGTCTGTCTGTCTGTCTGTCTGTCTGTCTGTCTGTCTGTCTGCACACAGATGTCACATAAAGTTTGATTCAAAAAGCTGACTGGATGTTTTCCTCCTTGTTTTACTTTCGTTTTTACTGTGACGTGGAAAAGCAGAACCGCTGCGGCTGAAGGTCCATCAGGGAACAGAATCAGCTTTCATGGAAATCAGCGGCGAACCGGTGAGTTTCTCCAGAACCAGAACCGTCCAGAACCAGAACCGTCCAGAACCCTGCGGCTCTGTTCGAGGCTCCTGGCTCCGCCCCGCCCCGCCCGGAGGGCCGCGTTGTCCTTCTGTCTGTCCTCTGATGTCTCCATGTCCAGCTGCAGGACACATCAGAGGACAGACTGGACTTCTACGTCACTTCCTACCCATTTATCCAAGTTACGTGTTTACAACAGCAGCAGATCGAAGATGCTACCAGCTTCGGCTCCATCTAGTGGACAGGTTTTAGAATTACAGTAATCTGATATGAACAGGAAACGGCCTGATGTTTCCATAGCAACCATGTAACGCGCGATGAGAGTTGATGTTGAGGTGAAAGCTGAGTGTTTCCTCCTCAGATGAAGGCGGCCGGTGTGTGAGCAGAGCAGCATGGAGGACGGAGAGGACGCAGTCCGTCCCTCTGGACCGTCTCACTGCGGACATGAGGACCAGAGGTGAGTGTCCATCTGTCCCTCCAGGCTGGAGAGCCACAGAGAGAGAGAGAGAGAGAGAGACAGATAAAGACACAGAGCCACAGAGAGAGAGAGACAGACAGAGAGATTTCTCTGCAGTCTCATTTCCTGTTCAGATGCTGAGCTGACTATAGAAATCTGCTGCTTCCCAGTCAAAATGTCTCTCAGTCATAAAACATTTCAGTATTCATCCAAACACCTTCAGTCACCATTGGAGCTCATTTCTCTGATAAAAACTACAACTCCCAGCATGCATGTGGCTGTGTGAGGCCACATAACCTTATGTTTCACCATCATGCCTCATAGCTGCTTAAACACAAATCAGTAAATAGTGGATAAAGCAGGAAATGGTTCTGCAACATTTCAGACATTTAAAAGAAAAAACTAATCAATAATTATTGATAAACTCATATTTTAGCTTACATCATGACAGGTTTTTCAGCCCCTACCTGAAGTCGTCTCCTGCTGTCCTCTGTCTGTCCTCAGGTCCAGGTGTTTGGTTGGACCTACTTCCTGCTGCTCGTCTCCAGGGAGCGCTGCGTCCATGGAGCCGCCGCTGCAGTTCCCTGGAAAACTGTAATTTCATTTTATGACAAATTTCAAATGGAACAAACTAACATCATCCATCTGTGTGTAATCAGACTCCATGTTACTCCACAGAGAGGAACAAAGAAACCTTTGTGTTGTGTAAAATGAGACAATATGACTGATGGCCTGTTCGTTTCAGCTCAGCACCACAAAAACCACCAGCAACCATCAGGTCAGCTGGTCGTTACAGGAATCATAGAAAAATAACTCGGCTATGTTTGTGCAGCAGAACATTTTAGTTTTACTGTTTCTGCCTTGAAGACATTAATGAAAGTTTAAAGGTCAAAAGTTCAACCAGCCCTCCATCCACTTCCCAAATATACAAAATTGCTGTCAAACATTTGTGCTACATTTATGCAGCTACGATTTTTGTTTGGGATTTTCAAAAGCAACTCGCTGGAAGAATCGATATAACCTGATTTTATCCAGATGGTTCAGATGAAATGAAGCTGATTGGGTTTAATTTTCATTTTCTCTCCCTATAACCTCCTGATGGAGACATCATGGTGAAAGTTTCTAAAGCTACTCGTTTCTTACTGTCCAGCAGAAACTTTCCCACGGACACCTGCTTATCCATCGCTGCGTCCATGGAGCCACCGCTCCAGTTTTCTCTCAACAGGTAATTATCATCTATATACAATCTAAATGTTAAATGTACAGATTACAGATTATTATTTACTATCTGGTTCCTCCACAGAGCGGATCTGCAGAGCTCAGAGGTTCCCACTGATCCGTCTGTCCAGCAGCACCAAACACAGCTGGACTCCATATTTATGGTCTGTACATCAGTTCTGTTCGGTCTTTGTAGACCAGAGGACTGTCAGTCTGTCCAACATGGACCTGATGTTTACATCTAGTCTGATTTGTCCCTCATTTCTCATTCTGTTCCAGCTGCTGGAGGAAAACATTGTCACTTTTGTGAAGAACGAGCTGAAGAACATCCAGAAGGTTCTGAGTCCAGATGATCCAGGATCCTCAGAGGGTCAGAGTGAGGATGAGGAGGTGATGGGGGGTGAGGATGAAGAGCAGAGGAGGAGCAGCAGAGAGGCGGTGATGAAGATCACCCTGAACTTCCTGAGGAAGATGAAGCAGGAGGAGCTGGCTGAGTGTCTGCAGAGCAGTAAGAGGATTTCTAGAAAACTTTTACTCCTTGGTTTGTTCATCGCCTGTTTTATCAGGTCATTTATTAAAACTGACCCCAATGCAGCAAATCACACGGCAGAAACTATCCAGAAGTGGAGAGGAGGATCTGCTGATGGTAAATGAGTACTAGATAAAAATGGGGATGTTGGGACCAGATGGACTGGTTTGGTGTCTCAGAACCTGAAATCAACTGGAAGTTTCACTCATTATCAGTATTTGTTGTGGTGTTGAGGCAACCAGTGGCCTGAAACAGTTCAATCCTTGATGTTCTGGATTCCACCATTAAGTGGTGGAAGATGAACCTGCTAGAACGCCAAGTGTTTGCTGTTCCTTCCTTTGAGCTTGTCCTCTGTTTCTGCAAACATCAGACACGTCCTGATGTGAGCTTAGAGCTTTGCTTCTCAATCCTCATCCTTTGTGTAGCCTGGTTGATTTGCTCCAAACCAGTAGATGGAAACATGCCTAATTAGCATTTTCATTTTTTGCCAACATTTTATAAGTTAGCTAAACATCACATGACAATTGGATGGAAATATACTAGGTTGGATCCTGCAAAGATCCAACCTAGTACCATGGTGTACCTAAGGAAGTAGACCAATAATTGTAGGAATTTTCATTATTCAGGGGAAGTATAGGTTCACCTGATTTGGTTGTTTTTGTGTTTGATTTAGAACTGGTTCCTTCACCTTGTCAACAAAAACTTAAATCCTCCCTGAAGAAGAAGTTCCAGTGTGTGTTTGAGGGAATCGCTAAAGCAGGAAACCCAGCTCTGCTGAACCAGATCTACACTGAGCTCTACATCACAGAGGGAGGAACTGGAGAGGTCAACCAGGAACATGAGGTCAGACAGATTGAAACAGCATCCAGGAAACAAGAAACAACAATCAGAAGAGAAGACATCTTTAAAGACCAACCTGGAGGAGATCAACCAATCAGAACAGTGATGACAAAAGGAGCAGCTGGCATTGGGAAAACAGTCTTAACACAGAAGTTCACTCTGGACTGGGCTGAAGACAAAACCAACCAGAACATCCAGTTCATATTTCCATTCACCTTCAGAGAACTGAATGTGCTGAGAGAGAAAAAGTTCAGCTTGGTGGAACTGATTCATCATTTATTTCCTGAAACCAAAGGAATCTTTAGCTTTGAACAGTTCCAGGTTCTGTTCATCTTTGATGGTCTGGATGAAAGTCGACTTGGTCTGGACTTCAACAACAATCCGATCCTGACTGATGTTACAGAGTCCAGCTCAGTGGATGTTCTGCTGACAAACCTCATCAGGAGGAAACTGCTTCCCTCTGCTCTCCTCTGGATAACCACACGACCTGCAGCAGCCAATCAGATCCCTGCTCAGTGTGTTGGCATGGTAACAGAGGTCAGAGGGTTCACTGACCCCCAGAAGGAGGAGTACTTCAGGAAGAGATTCAGGGATAAGACTCAAACCAAGATGATCATCTCCCACATCAAGACATCACGAAGTCTCCACATCATGTGTCACATCCCAGTTTTCTGCTGGATCACTGCTACAGTTCTGGAGGATGTGATGGAGACCAGAGAGGGAGGAGAGCTGCCCAGAACCCTGACTGAGATGTACATCCACTTCCTGGTGGTTCAGGCCAAAGTGATGAAGGTCAAGTATGATGGAGGATCTGAAACAGATCCACACTGGAGTCCAGAGAGCAGGAAGATGATTGAGTCTCTGGGAAAACTGGCTTTTGATCAGCTGCAGAAAGGAAACCTGATCTTCTATGAATCAGACCTGACAGAGTGTGGCATCGATATCAGAGCAGCCTCAGTGTACTCAGGAGTGTTCACACAGATCTTTAGGGAGGAGAGAGGGCTGTACCAGGACAAGGTGTTCTGCTTCGTCCATCTGAGTGTTCAGGAGTTTCTGGCTGCTCTTCATGTTCATCTGACCTTCATCAACTCTGGAGTCAATCTGCTTGAAGAATGTGAGACAGAAGATAAGGAACCTGCACTGGCTAATTTACATCAGAATGCTGTGGACAAGGCATTACAGAGTCCAAATGGACATCTGGACTTGTTTCTGCGGTTCCTCCTGGGTCTTTCACTGCAGACCAATCAGAGACTCCTACATGGTCTCCAGACACAGAAGGCAAGAAGTTTTCAGAAAAACCAGGAAACAATTCAGTACATAAAGCAAAAGATCAGTGAGAATGTGTCTGTGGATAAAAAAATCAACCTGTTCTACTGTCTGAATGAGCTGAACGATCGTTCTCTAGTGGAGGAGATCCAACAGTCTCTGAGTTCAGGACGTCTCTCTGCTGATAAACTGTCTCCTGCTCAGTGGTCAGCTCTGGTCTTCATCTTACTGTCATCAGAAAAAGATCTGGATGAGTTTGATCTGAAAAAGTATTCTCCTTCAGAGGAGGCTCTTCTCAGACTGCTGCCTGTGGTCAAAGCTTCCAAGAAAGTTATGTGAGTACAAACGGACCCAGATAGGTCTGGTTTATCATGCTCAGCTTGCTTTTATTGTGCAATCACTTGTTTTTAGGGCGATTTCAGTTATTAGATTCTTTATACTTTAGTTTTGAAGTTGCAATTTAAACTTGAAAATGTGAATATTTGTTTGTGTTCTCAGACTAAGTGGCTGTAACCTGTCAGATAGAAGCTGTGAAGCTCTGTCCTCGGTTCTTGGCTCCCCAACCTGTAATCTGAGAGAGCTGGACCTGAGCACCAACAACCTGAGGGATGCAGGAGTGAAGCAGCTGTGTGCTGGACTGGGGAGTCCATTCTGTCAACTGGAAACGCTAAGGTAAGAGTGACACTTCTGCTTTACATTAAAAGGTCTTCTCCCAGTTATTCATCACAACACCAATAGAAAAGGAAAAGAACAAATCAGATGAAATAAAACTAGAGAATAGGATCACACCTTTATGTGTCACGCCTCAATTATCAAAGCATTTGTTTTTTTTATATCTTTATAAGCCAGGACATGTCCACAAAAAAGTAAAGGCAGGAAATATCCAAAGGAAAAACACTGAGAACATCAGGTCAGGTTTGGAGAGGTCATGTCCCGTGTGCCGTTCTCCTCTCCAGTCTCTCCGGCTGTCTGGTCACAGAGGAAGGTTGTGCTTCTCTGGCCTCGGCCCTGAACTCCAGCGCCGTCCATCTCAAAGAGCTGGACCTGAGCTACAACCATCTGGGAGAGGCGGGAATGAAGATGCTCTCTTTTGGACGGGATGGTCCAAATGGGAGACTGGAAACTCTGAGGTACGAAGGGGCCATGCAAACCTGAGGAGGTTCGACATGAATGTTATCAACTGAAGCTGTGGGAACACGTGTTCAGTTACTGTTGTCTATGAAACACCAAATATGTTTTGTAGAAAGAACAGCCACTTCCCAGAGAGGTGGCACAATAGCCCTAATGTTGGCACTGATAGCATGCCGTACAGGCACCCCGGCTGCTTCCCCATGATGAAGGCAACAGATGACAAACTTTGCAATGTGAATGATGGCCTTTCATCGTCTTTGTTTCTTTTCAGAGTTTATTTTATTGACTGATCTAAGTGGATCCTGACTTCTAGAAGAAATCTGTGTCTCATAGCTCTAGAGCAGGGGTGGGCACTCCTGGTCCTCGAGGGCCGGTGTCCTGCAACTTTTAGATGCATCTCTACTTCAACACACCTGAGTCAAATAATGAGGTCGTTAGCAGGACTCTGGAGAACTTGACTGCACTTAGGAGGTGATTCAGCTGTTGGATTCAGGTGTGTTGAACCAGGGAGACATCTAAGAGTTGCAGGACACCGGCCCTCGAGGACCAGGATTGCCCACCCCTGGTCTAGAGTGATCATCTAATGTTAAAACTTCATTTCTATTTGAATTCATAAGTTCTCCACTTACTGAACATACAGATAGTTTCCTATTGCTTGACTGAATAAATATAGATGACAAAGTAACAGAAGAGCAGTGAGATCAGTCTGTGGCGAGACGAGGACAACAGGAAGTGACAGAGAGCTGCTTCACGGTGGACTGTCCCCGTCTCAGAGGACACATAATGTCCATGTTTATCTGCTGATGGAGACTGATGGTCTGACCTCCTCCGCCTTTCAGGGTGGAGCCTGCTGGAGTCCGATGGTTGACACCAGGTCTGCAGAAGTGTAAGTGCTAACATTCAACCATCATTGATTCAGGAGTCAAAGTACCAATAAATGATCAATATCTGCTCTGGGTTTGTTCTCTCCGTCAGACTCCTGTCCACTCACCATCGACACAAACACAGTGAGCAGAGAGCTCAAACTGTCTGAGGACAACAGGAAGGTGACCCGTCTTAAGGAGGACCAGTCATATCCTGACCATCCAGACAGATTTGATAACTGCCCTCAGCTGCTGTGTTCAACTGGTCTGACTGGTCGCTGTTACTGGGAGGTGGAGTGGAAGGGGGAGGTTCGCATTTCAGTGAGTTACAGAAGAATCCAAAGGAAAGGAAACGTTGACGACATTGTGTTTGGAAGGAACGATCAGTCCTGGAGTTTGGACTGCGCCGACATCGGCCGTTACTCCGTCTGGCACAATAAGACCGGAACCTCCATCTCCTCCTCGTCCTCCTCCTGCTCCTCCTCTCCCGTCTCTCACAGAGTAGCGGTGTATGTGGACCGTCCCGCTGGCACGCTGTCCTTCTTCAGAGTCTCCTCTGACTCCCTGCTCCACCTCCACACCATCAACACCACCTTCACTCAGACTCTTTACCCCGGGTTTTCATTCAGGTCGTTTGGTTCCTCTATACGTCTTCCTGAAGACTCTGGTCCCTAGGGTAGCGTAACGTCCTCCATTCGCCCTCCTGTTATTTATTCAGCTCCATTATAAATTAGTAGAACTGGTGCCTCATGTTATGTCATATTGTGAACAGTTTCCAGTTTCCTGTGATGGACCGCTCCGTGTCCTTTCAGTTTGTAAGGATCGACTCGACTGAGGATGTTTTGACTCGACGTTTTGTGAATAACTGCCCAGGTTGGACTTGCTGTGTTGAACAGGAATTAATCCTTCTGAACATCTTGTGTTGTTACATATGAATTTGCTTTTGTTTGCTATAGTCAGTGTTACTGTTCTAGATCAGAGCTTACAGCTACTGTAGAGTTGAGTAGATAATCCAAGTAGCTTCACTAGTCAGTGGTTTTCTAACCCTCGGCTGTTTAGCATCTGAGTTTTTTCCGTTGTGCAGGAATTATCCAAAGAGAAACTGTTAGCTTTAAGTCCAGACTGATGCAGAGCCGTGTGACAAAGTTACAACAGATTCTACTTTTGCTGGATGCTGCAGCAACAATGAAGTCCATCCAGACTTGCTGGACTGTCAGTCAACACTCCTGAGGAGTTGAGGAGACATGAAATCACTGCTGGACTTCAGGTGAGGTACTGCTCACCTGAAACAACAACCTCTGCTGCTCTGCTGCTGCTTCTCTTCTGGTCGCTGTTGCATCCAGCAGAGACCACAGCTCACCTAGAAAGAGTTTAAAACGTCATTACAGATAATTATATACGATACCAGCAGATGAAACGCTGCGATACTGTCAAAACTTAATTACCAAATACATAAAGTTTTCTCCTGCATCTTATGAATCTTGGGATTCTGCTAAAGAGGAGGCCCGGCCCAAACACAGCGCTTTTCTAGAGAGAGCTGCAGTTTGATTGGTCAGGAGAACCTGAGAAGGTTTAACTAGTTTACAGCTGGAAGGAAGGGCAGCCATTTTGAAAACTGCTCTGGTGAAAGTGACTCAATAAATAAACTTTGTTGTTAGAACAGCCAAAGTTTGACTGATTTCTTCTTTCCACTGTAACATTCACATTCTTTAATCGATTATCAGTTTCTTGTCTGATCAATCAAACAGCTGTCAGACTCAGAGCTCGTTATTCCAGCTGTTATTTTTTGTTTTCTCTGTTGTTCTTTTCTCCACCTGCCAGAAAACCACGACGACACAAACCCAGAGATTGGTGCCGTTTTCTCGTCCAGGAAGCTGCAGGTCAATAACTCCTGAAACCTGCTGGGTTTCCTTCCACAGAAACAGGAACTTTACTACATCTGATTTTCTAAGTCTTATTTATTGATGTTTTCATTGAACAAACAGTGGAGAAAATAGTAAAACTAACAATCCCAACAATACAGACAGGACTTTGGGGGATGCAGAGGTTTTAAACATCATTAAAGAAAAAAGATTGTAATTCCTAAACTAAGAGATTTATTACCATAAACGATGATACAATAAATCTGCTGCCCTAATTCTGGTGCATATCTTCAACTTTGAGGAAAATCTTTTCCACAAACATCACAACTAAAAATAAATTGTAGCATTTCTGCTTAAAAGCAACTTTCAGAGTCTTCCAGTTCCTCCTGTTGGATTCCACAGCCATCACAACCTGAAGGTTTTCACCTCTGTTCATTCAGGAGATTGTTCAAAGATGACTTTAAGGTAGATCTTTTCCCACAAACAAATAAGGTTGGTCTTCCATGTGGATCTTCATGTGTCTCTTTAAGCTGGACTTCAAGGCGAGTCTTTTCCCACAGATATCACAACTAAAAGGTCGTTCACCTTTGTGGCTTTTCATGTGTCTCTTTAAACTAGACTTTACGTTAAATCTTTTTCCACATTCATCACAAGCAAAGGCTTTTTCATCCTTGTGGATTCTCATGTGTGCCTTTAAATTAGACTTTATGCTAAATTTTAAACCACATTCATCACAACCGAAGGGTTTCTGTCCGGTGTGGACACTCATGTGTACCTTTAAATTAGACTTTAAGTTAAACCTTTTTCCACAGACATCACAACCAAACGGTTTCTCTCCTCTGTGGATCCTCATGTGTCTCTTTAAACATAACTGTAAGGAAAATCTTTTTCCGCAATCATCACAACTATAGGGTTTTTCTTGTGTGTGGATTCTCATATGTGTTTTCAAATGTGACTTTATGCTAAATCTTTTCCCACAGACATCACAACCAAATGGTTTTTCTCCTGTGTGAATTCTCATGTGTCTTTTTAAAGCTGACCTTTGGGAAAATCTTGTTTCACAATCATCACAACGAAACGGTTTTTCTCCTGTGTGAACTCTCATGTGTGTCTTTAAATGTGAGTTTAAGGTAAATCTTTTCCCACAGACATCACAACCAAAGGGTTTCTCTCCTGTGTGGCCTTTCATGTGTCTATTTAATGATGCACTTAGGGAAAATCTTTTCCCACAATCCTCACAGCAAAATGGTTTCTCTCCTGTGTGAACTCGTGTGTGTTTCTTTAAATCTGAACTTGAATTAAATGTTTTCCCACAGAAATCACAGGATAATGATTTCTCTCCTGTGTGGATTTTTGTGTGATTGTACAAAGATGACTTTAAGGAAAATCTTTTTCCGCAAGAATCACAACCAAAAGGTTTTTCATCAACTTCAACTTTTGTGCTTTTGCTTAGATGTAATTTTTGATGAATGCCTTCAGTTTCAGAGTCTGACAAAGGTCTAAGCTGAGATTCATGATGGTTCCAATCATCATCATCATTGTCCTCTTCATCCTCTTCATCCTCTTCATCCTCCTCTTCAGTCTCTGATTGGCTCAAAGTTCCTCCAGCAGTATTTGGATCTGGGTTCCTGCTGGACTCTGCTGCTCCACTGATCTCCACTTCAATTTCTGCTTTTATCTGGTCGCCTGAGCTGCTGGTTGGAAGATCTCCATTTCCTGTCTGCTGCTGATGAAGCTGAGACATCACTGGTTTCTCTTCATCATCCTCACTATTTACATAAACAATATTTAATGGGAGCCTGGAATAATCAGGCTCCTCCTTCACTCTGAACAGCTCGTCTTCCTGACGGCAGCACATTTGATTATTTTCCTCTTTTACTTTGAAAGGATCCACATCAGGACTCTGTTCTTCTGGAGGCTCTTCTTTAACATCTGCAGGTGACAACAAACATCACATGCATTAAAAACAACTTTATTCTGACAAAGTTACAAAGATGCCAAATATGAAAATTTAACAGCCGTTAACAGTTCAGTAGTTGATCTCTTACCTAATCAGATAAATAGGAACATTGGAATAAAACAAACCATTTGAAGTTCAGACAGAAGAGACCAGACACACCACACCGTCAGCTTCAGAGAAAACACACACACACACACACACACACACACACACCCTTACTGCTGATGGGAGCTGCAGTAGATGGAAACCTGCCGTCCGTCTCCTGCGTCACTCTGAGCTGCTCTCCTTCCTGACTCACACAGAGTTCTTCCTCTTCCTCCTTTATCTGGAGGCGCAGCGCCTCCTGCTGGTTCATATCAGTACTCTGGTCTGCAGGAAAAACACAGATATTATGAACAACTTTGACTTTGTGGTTCTCCGGCAGTAAAGACTCAAATTAAAGAGAAAAAGTAATTGGCTTTACTTTCCATGGTGGTTTTCCAAGTAGACGTTGATAAATGAATATAGGACTTATTTAGCAACATTAGCTGCGTCACTATTAACATTTTTATCGGCACCTTTTGAAGCATAATATTAGAAAACATTGAGGAAAAACTGAAGAATCTGTAATAACAAACTAATGTAAAAGTTTTCACATTAGTCTGAGGTGGTTTTGGCTTTTCTGAAAACAGTTTCCATGTGATACACAGGAAACAGGTTTACTGAACATGTTCTGACATGTTCCCACCCACTGCCTTACCAGAGGCACAAAACTCTGGAACTTTATTTATCTGTAAGATATGATGGTAAATAGTGCAGTGAACATTGTGGATGTATTAATATATAGTTTATAATAGTTTAAAACTCATTCCAGGTTTTTTAAATCCCAAATGATGCAACATTTAACCCCATGAAGGAAACCTGGGCCTTCTCCTCCCAGCAGGGGGCGCTGGTGTGATTCAAACATGACAAGACAAGTGTTTTCAGAGCGCAGACTAATAATGTGGCTGTTTTTAATTAGTTACTTCATTAGTTTATAAATTATTTAATTTTTGGGTTATTTTTCATCTCTTCCGATAAACAACCATAAATTCATATCAGGAAGCTCAACTGAAGGTCCAGTAAACAGCAGATATCCTCACTAGAAATACTTTAATCTGCCCTGACTGATACAGACAACCTAATATAATTAGATATAATTAGAGCTTAGATCATTTTTAGGTAGTCTGGTTGGGGAAAAGTATTTCTTTTACATTACCTCATGTTGTTTATACAGTGTATTTTACTTTTTAAAATACCAGATTTTGCTAATTACCTTATATTTTTGTCTGATGACATTTGAAATATTTTTTTTTCAACTTTTTATTGAGCAAAAACACTCTGAAAGTATTGCTAGTTTTACTTCAGTACAACGTTTGGATACTTTAGCTAATAAGTTAAAATATATTGAGATGTTATTCTTACTATAATGTCAAAATATGGATACAAATAAATTAAATTACTATTCCAGATAGTAAATATGTGGTTCTGTCTGGTCAAAAAGCATTTTTCGATGTCTAGAATGCAATCTCGGAATTTCAGACGAAACCGATTTTATACTAAAAAGGCTTGCCATAGAACATCTCCTCTACCGTAATATACCAACTATCAGCGCATCGGAATGTACCTGCGACGTCGCAGCATGTATCCCGGCCTCGGCTCGCAGTCAGATGAAGCTACTGTCGCCTTAAAGCTCTAAACTAGTGAGCAGAAACTGCTGCTGATGTTCCTTCATCCACCAGCTGGAAGAAAACGATCCTAAACCGGAACTACGAAGAAGGAAAAGCACCAACCTGCAGTGCGCAGCAGGACTCTGGGCTGGAAAACGTCCTCCATCTTGTAGCGTCTCTGCCGCCGCTGGAGCTCCGGCTGCCCTCCAGCTGAGCCTCAAGCCGCAAACTTCCTTCCAGATTTCATCATCATCATCATCGTCATCATCATCATCATCATCATCATCATCTGCTGCTCTTCCAGCTGCAGCGACGCTCCCGCTGCTGACGAAACGAGAACAATGGAGGAAGAATCCTGAAGGGAGGACTAGGGGGCGGGGCCAGTGGAACCGGAAGTCCAGAACAAAAATTATAGTTCCGTTTCTACAACAAATATTCTCATTGCAAAGATTCCGTTCCAAAATTAATATTTAGTGAAACATCTGAACTAGGCCCATGCAGCTTTTTACAAGTTAAAACGCAACGCGAGAATAAAATAAATGGTTACAATGTTGAGAGAAATAACTTTTGTCTGCTTTGCTTTTCGGTAAATTTGGATTTTTATTGATAATATCAACATTTTTGTGGATAAAAATTGCTGAAGTTGCACGTTGCCTGTTGAAATGCATGTAAGAAGTCTGAGGCGAGGCGGTGCAGTGCTGGGCCTCACCTCTGGGGGCGCTGTAGCACAGGCAGTAGGTGCATCCTTATTGATATTTATTTAATATCGCCAATATACTTATTCAATTGCACATGTTCTACATTTGTTGATGTTCCACAGTCTTATATATTTAATATATTCAGTATTTAATATATTAGTTCCACATACTAATTAATTTTAGTGACATATTTAGTCTGTCTGATCCATCAGAATTGGATTGAAAATACCCAGTGAAGCAGGAAGTAACGTGCCAGACTGATAGGAGGCAGTGATGAGCCCCACAGACACAACAGGTGTTCTTCTTCTACTCTTTGAAAACAATAAAAATAAAATAAAATAAAATACTGTTGGAAAAAACCATTCAAGGTTTCTCACATCTTCTGCTCCCAGATTATTAAATATGAAACAAACTTGAGACAAAACAAGGATTTGTTTCTGTATGTTTTTTATATAGATATTTATGGAGAAAGATAGTTTAATGGACTTCATATGAAAATACAGAATTTCTATCAGAGGGAGGTCAGCCACAGAAAACATTTAAATTTGAAGATATCAAATATTGTTTTCTATCATATTGTTGAATTGCATGAGATGATTAAAGCATAATTTAATGTCTTAATGAGTTAAAGTCAAAACTAAAATATAAGCTTCTATATTGGATTAAAACAAACATAATAACAAGAAATCATTTCTGATTAATGACTAACATCAGTAAAAATAAGCAGAGCTGTGGCTCACATCAAAATCCTCAGGAAATCTTATTAAACTGAAATAAAAACCAAATCCTCAGAACCATCATTAGTTTTATTAACTCATGCAGCAAAAAAAGCAATTTCAATCCAAACAATATTTATTGATTCTTTCATTCAACAAACAGGAGAAAATAGTAAAACCAACAATACAGACGGTTTGGAGAGTTTTAAACATTAATTGGGATTTACTATGACAACAATAAATTCTTATACTAAAAAATTTATCACAAAAATGATAGAATAAATCCCCAAACCCAATGTTCACATTTATCTTTAAATTTGATTTTGATGAAAATCCTTTTCCACAAACATCACAACTAAAAATAAATTGTAGCATTTCTGCTTAAAAGCAACTTTCAGAGTCTTCCAGTTCCTCCTGTTGGATTCCACAGCCATCACAACCTGAAGGTTTTCACCTCTGTTCATTCAGGAGATTGTTCAAAGATGACTTTAAGGTGGATCTTTTCCCACAAACAAATAAGGTTGGTCTTCCATGTGGATCTTCATGTGTCTCTTTAAGCTGGACTTCAAGGCGAGTCTTTTCCCACAGATATCACAACTAAAAGGTCGTTCACCTTTGTGGCTTTTCATGTGTCTCTTTAAACTAGACTTTACGTTAAATCTTTTTCCACATTCATCACAAGCAAAGGCTTTTTCATCCTTGTGGATTCTCATGTGTTCCTTTAAATTAGAATTTGTGCTAAATTTTAAACCACATTCATCACAACCGAAGGGTTTCTGTCCCGTGTGAACTCTCATGTGTACGTTTAAATTAGACTTTAAGTTAAACCTTTTACCACAAACATCACAACCAAACGGTTTCTCTCCTGTGTGGATCCTCATGTGTCTCTTTAAACATAACTGTAAGGAAAATGTTTCTCCACAATCATTACAACCAAAGAGTTTTTCTTGTGTGTGGATTCTCATGTGTTTTTCCAAATATGAGCTTAAGGTAAATGTTTTCCCACAAACATCACAAGCAAATGTTTTTTCTCCTGTGTGAATTCTCATGTGTCTGTTTAAAGATGCACTTAGGGAAAATCTTTTTCCACAATCCTCGCAACAAAAAGGTTTCTCTCCTGTGTGAACTCTCATGTGTTTCTTTAAGTCTGAACTTGAGTTAAAAGTTTTTCCACAGAAATCACAGGATTTCTCCCCTGTGTGGATTTTTACGTGATTGTTTAAAGAAGACTTTAAGGAAAATCTTTTCCCACAAAAATCACAACCAAAAGGTTCGTCACCAACAGGAATGTTTCCATCTATGTCCAAATGTGATTTTTGATGAATGTCTTCAGTCTCAGACTCTGACAATGTTTTACTCTGCTGGTTCACATCATCTTCATCCTCTTCATCCTCCTCCTCCTCTTCAGTCTCTGATTGGCTCAAAGTTCCTCCAGCAGTATTTGGATCTGGGTTCCTGCTGGACTCTGCTGCTCCACTGATCTCCACTTCAATTTCTGCTTTTATCTGGTCGCCTGAGCTGCTGGTTGGAAGATCTCCATTTCCTGTCTGCTGCTGATGAAGCTGAGACATCACTGGTTTCTCTTCATCATCCTCACTATTTACATAAACAATATTTAATGGGAGCCTGGAATAATCAGGCTCCTCCTTCACTCTGAACAGCTCGTCTTCCTGACGGCAGCACATTTGATTATTTTCCTCTTTTACTTTGAAAGGATCCACATCAGGACTCTGTTCTTCTGGAGGCTCTTCTTTAACATCTGCAGGTGACAACAAACATCACATGCATTAAAAACAACTTTATTCTGACAAAGTTACAAAGATGCCAAATATGAAAATTTAACAGCCGTTAACAGTTCAGTAGTTGATCTCTTACCTAATCAGATAAATAGGAACATTGGAATAAAACAAACCATTTGAAGTTCAGACAGAAGAGACCAGACACACCACACCGTCAGCTTCAGAGAAAACACACACACACACACACACACACACACACACACCCTTACTGCTGATGGGAGCTGCAGTAGATGGAAACCTGCCGTCCGTCTCCTGCGTCACTCTGAGCTGCTCTCCTTCCTGACTCACACAGAGTTCTTCCTCTTCCTCCTTTATCTGGAGGCGCAGCGCCTCCTGCTGGTTCATATCAGTACTCTGGTCTGCAGGAAAAACACAGATATTATGAACAACTTTGACTTTGTGGTTCTCCGGCAGTAAAGACTCAAATTAAAGAGAAAAAGTAATTGGCTTTACTTTCCATGGTGGTTTTCCAAGTAGACGTTGATAAATGAATATAGGACTTATTTAGCAACATTAGCTGCGTCACTATTAACATTTTTATCGGCACCTTTTGAAGCATAATATTAGAAAACATTGAGGAAAAACTGAAGAATCTGTAATAACAAACTAATGTAAAAGTTTTCACATTAGTCTGAGGTGGTTTTGGCTTTTCTGAAAACAGTTTCCATGTGATACACAGGAAACAGGTTTACTGAACATGTTCTGACATGTTCCCACCCACTGCCTTACCAGAGGCACAAAACTCTGGAACTTTATTTATCTGTAAGATATGATGGTAAATAGTGCAGTGAACATTGTGGATGTATTAATATATAGTTTATAATAGTTTAAAACTCATTCCAGGTTTTTTAAATCCCAAATGATGCAACATTTAACCCCATGAAGGAAACCTGGGCCTTCTCCTCCCAGCAGGGGGCGCTGGTGTGATTCAAACATGACAAGACAAGTGTTTTCAGAGCGCAGACTAATAATGTGGCTGTTTTTAATTAGTTACTTCATTAGTTTATAAATTATTTAATTTTTGGGTTATTTTTCATCTCTTCCGATAAACAACCATAAATTCATATCAGGAAGCTCAACTGAAGGTCCAGTAAACAGCAGATATCCTCACTAGAAATACTTTAATCTGCCCTGACTGATACAGACAACCTAATATAATTAGATATAATTAGAGCTTAGATCATTTTTAGGTAGTCTGGTTGGGGAAAAGTATTTCTTTTACATTACCTCATGTTGTTTATACAGTGTATTTTACTTTTTAAAATA